>NC_035176.2:22040052-22354746 GCF_001659605.2 Manihot esculenta | reverse complement strand
TGAGTGCAAAGATTACTGCTGCCATCTCAAGGTCATGTGTGGGGTAATTCAACTCATGCTTCAGCTGCCTAGAAGCATAAGCAATCACCCTCTCATTCTGCATCAGTACACAACCCAGTCCCACACGGGACGCATCACAAAAGACTGTAAAGTCCTCATCACCAGATGGCAGAGCTAAAACTGGTGCTGAAGTCAACCTCTTCTTAAGCTCTTCAAAACTCTCTTCGCACTGGTCGGTCCACAGAAACTTCTGATTCTTCCTGGTTAACCTGGTCAGAGGAGCTGCTATCTTTGAGAAGTCCTGAACGAATCTCCTGTAGTAACCTGCCAAACCCAAGAAACTTCTAATCTCTGCCACTGAAGTGGGTCTAGGCCAGTTAGCCACAGTTTCTGTCTTCTTGGGGTCTACCTCAATCCCATTCTCTGACACTACATGCCCCAAGAACGAAATGCTCCTCAGCCAGAACTCACACTTAGAGAACTTGGCATACAAGCCATGTTCCCTCAAAGTCTGCAAGACCAACCGCAGATGATGGGCATGCTCCTCTGCATTCCCGGAATACACCAAGATATCATCTATGAAGACAATAACGAAGTGATCCAGGTATTGACTAAACACTCTGTTCATGAGATCCATGAATGCTGCAGGGGCGTTGGTTAACCCGAACGGCATTACAAGGAACTCAAAATGCCCATATCTGGTCCTGAAAGCCGTCTTTGGCACATCCTCATCTCTGATCCTTAGCTGATGGTACCCCGATCTCAGATCTATTTTGGAGAAACAACCCGCTCCTGCTAGCTGGTCGAATAGATCATCGATCCTTGGCAGAGGGTACCTATTCTTGGTAGTGACTTTGTTCAACTGCCTGTAGTCGATACAAAGCCTAAGGGATCCATCCTTCTTTCTCACAAACAAGACCGGAGCACCCCAAGGTGAGGTACTCTGTCGAATGAAACCCTTTTCTACCAGCTCTTGCAATTGCTCTTTCAATTCTTTCAACTCAGCTGGAGCCATCCTGTAGGGAGGGATAGAGATCGGTCTAGTTCCAGGCACCAACTCTATCTCGAACTCTATCTCCCTAGCAGGTGGTAAACCTGGAAGCTCATCAGGAAAGACATCCTGAAACTCTCTGACAACTGGCACCGAGGCCGGCTCCCTGACCTGACTGTCTAGCTCTCTCACATGAGCTAAGTACCCCTGACATCCCTTCCTAAGCAACCTACGAGCCTGAAGAGCTGATATCAGACCTCTAGGTGTGCCCCTCTTGTCTCCTCTGAAGACGACCTCTGACCCGTTCTGATCTCTGAACCTGACTACCTTGTCCCTGCAGTCCAAGGTAGCACCATGGGTAGATAGCCAATCCATCCCTAGAATGACGTCAAAGTCTGTCAAATCTAGAACCACAAGGTCGGCGGAGAGGCATCTTCCCTCAATAAAAACTGGACTGTAATGGCAGACTGATACTGCCACTGACGGGTCACACTTGGGTCCACTGACCCATAGGGGACACTCTAACCCAGAGACTATCAGACCCAACCTCTCAACGGCTCTCGGAGCAATAAATGAATGAGATGCACCTGGGTCCATTAATGCATACACATCAGAACACCCAATGACGAGATTACCTGACACCACGGTGTTGGATGTGTTAGCCTCCTGCTGAGTCATGGTGAAGATCCTGGCTGGAGCTGATGGACCTTCACCTCGGGAACCAGAAGAAGAGGCTGCCCCTCTCCCTCTACCTCTGCCACTGCCCTGAGTTGTGGCTGGAACTGTTGGCTGTGCCACACTACCAGAAGCTGTCTGCTGGGGCTGGCCCATAAAAGGTGCTCTAGGACAATCCCGAGCCATGTGTCCCTCCTGTCCACATCTAAAACATGTGTTAGTCCCAGCTCGACACACTCTCCTGTGTGGTCTTCCACATCTCTGGCATTCTGTACCATCTGAGCCTGAGCTCGAGCCACCGCCAAAACCCAGACCGGATTTCAGCTTGTTCCAAAACTTATTCTTCTTCGACTTCCTGGTGGTGTTATCCCACCTCTTCCTACCTGAGCTCTGAGAAGAGAACCCTGGTCCTCCTCTGCCTGGGGTCTTAACCCCTGAAGACTGGGTCACTGACTGCTTCACTGACCCCTCAACTATAGCACTCGCTTCCATCCTTCGAGCCATATCCACCACAGTGTGGAAACTTTCTCTCTCAGCTGACTGAACTAACGAGGAGTACCTGGAATGCAGCTTCATAACATATTTCTTGGCTTTCTTCGTATCTGTATCTAGAGCTTGCCCTGAAAAAGGCAATAGCTCCAAGAATTTATCCGTGAACTCCTCTACACCCATGTGCTCTGACTGCCTCAGTTGTTCAAACTCAATCATCTTCAGTTCTCTAGAATTGTCTGGAAAAGCCCATCCAGCGAACTCATTCGCAAATTCTTCCCATGTCATACCGTCTAGTCTCGGGTCCACATAACACTTGAACCATTCCCGTGCCTTCTTGCACTTTAAAGTGAACCCTGCCATCTGAATGGCCCTGCTGTCACTTGCCCCTAGCTCATCAGTTATAGTCTTCACTACTCTCAGATACTCAAAGGGGTCATCCCCTGACTTGTATTTGGGAGCATCTAGCTTGAGGTAATCTGTCATCTTTACCTTGCTCCCATCAGTTGAGCTAGGTCTAGGAGGTTGAGTAACTGGGGCTGCTGGTTCTGTAGGTGGTGGAGGTGGAGGTGCAGCATTCCCCGAGGTGGGGTTTGCCGGGTTTGGATAGAAAGGTGAGGGTGGATAAGCTGGGTACTGTGTGTAAGATGGATAGAAAGGTGGATAGGGCATGTAGGTAGGGTAGGGGTTAAAGCTGGAGTAATCCGATGTACCTCCCATCGGATACCCTGAACCCTGTGGAAAGGGTGGGTAATAGGGTGGAAAACCATACCCCGAGGCCTGAACGCCTCCCTGAGACTCCCCTGTCCCTTCTTCCTGCATGCTCACATCCAGGTTCCCATCCCTCCTCTGATCCTCTTCCATAACCTCCCTCACATCCGAAGAACTTCCTCCTCTATCAGTCCCCCTTCTGCTAGCATCAAAAGACCTTCTAGGGTCCCTTGACACTCTTTCTCTGTTGGCTCTACAAGACATTGCCCTAGGCAATGTAGGAGGACGGGCGCTCGTGCCCTCATCCTCAGGTGGCACTCCAGTCAATCGTGCAGATCGACGAGTTCCTCTCATCCTGTTTTCTGAAAAACAGTACACATCATACAAACATTAGCATCATATGGTTCATGTGGGCACACATGAACCCTCATCACATAAACATATCATAGCATCAATGCACATGTATATAATCATGGCATTTCACATCATCATGTAAGACAGGACTCCACATCCTATCCTAGTGGACATGACCTTTCCTATTGTGCTTGACCTTCTATAACCTCTATGAGCCCGACACTCTAGGTTCGATCCAATGAACCTAGGGCTCTGATACCATTCTGTAACGACCTGAAAATCGGACCGCTATCGGCGCTAGGATCCGGGTCGACTTAAGGCCGCCGGGACCCGTAGCAAGCCAAACATACATCCTGGAAACCTGTTTAATCCCATACATGATCAAGAAAAATACATAAAAATTTAAAACCTTTCTTTCAAACATCCAACTCAACCTGGACATATACTGTACATAGTCATAATCATAATTATGATCCCTCTGTGGGACCTCAACAATGCCTCAATGGGCAAATACATCATGAGATGAGTTGGCTTCCATAACATTATAAAACATTTTGATCATGTAATAAAAGGGATACCTCAATACATAATGTCAAGCACAATATCTAATCCTCAATATCATTACACATAACATAACTATAATATACTGAAAACTTTTACATTACATCATAATACAACTGTCATGTCCACAAACTAACTATTACATACACTCTTCATATCTCTGGCTAACCTCCTGGTCTACCCTGTACCTGCACATCTGGGGTTAGGGGAGAGGGGTGAGCTACAAAGCCCAGTGAGCAGAATAGAGAAAACATGTATTAAAATTTCATGCCATTATGTAATGCACACATCACAACAAATCACATCTCGGATGGTATTGTCACCAATAGTCCTCTACATAGTCCAACTGTGCCGGGACGTAGAATGGGTACAACCGGTCTTTCCCTTAACATAACATATCATACAGTCCAACTGTGCCAGGGACGTAGAATGGGTACAACCTGGACTTCCTCTTACATCGTGCCAGGGACGTAGAATGGGTACAACCTGGACTTCCATACCATATCATGCCATAACATCATCATATCATATGAGGACTAAAGGATCATCCAATGACCAATCCACATCAACATCATAAATGCAATGCAACATATTCGTGAATACTAATGCAAGCAACCTACTATATCTCATGGCATTCATGATGCATGGATCATGCTCAAAATTCATATCTCGTTTATTTTAAAACTTAAAGTTTATTCCACTCACCTCTGGCTAGCTCTGACAAACTCTGTAGCAGCTGGCTCACTGCTGGGGTCCTCGGTTCCTCGGGTCCGAACCTACACAGATGGACTCCAATGAGGGACCAAACATACATAAACATAACTCTAATATACTCCCCAAAAACCCCCTATAACATCATGAAAACATCACATAAAAACATGCAAGAAATGGCTGAACAGGGCACTTTCGGCGGCAGGTTCGGCGGCCGAAAGTCCCTCCAGAGCCGAAAGTCAGGCAGGTTCGGCGGCACCTTCGGCGGCCGAACCTCCCAGACAGATCCGAAAGTCTTCTTTCGGGGGCAAGCTTCGGCAGCCGAATGCTGCCTCCACAAGGGGGTTCGGCGGCCGAAAATCCCTTCGGCGGCCGAACCTGGTTTCTGCCAGAAGGGCAGAAACTTGGTTCACATGAACCCCTTGCCTCCCAAAACCTCAAAACATGCATAAACTTGTTCTAAAACATGCATAAACACCATATATCACACCTAGGGGTCTCAAACTATCATATACCCCAACTACAACACTTCAACCACACAAAATCAACATACATTGCTCAAATCATCATCAAAACCCATAAACTCAACTTAAAGCCTAACATGCATTTCTACCCCATAAAACAACTTAAAACTTACTTAAAACATATAAGGAGCTTAAGATCGGCTCTTACCTCTTGAAGATCGAGAGGGAGACGACCTAAACTTGGAGATCCACGAAAATGAGCTCCTGAGTTCCCAAAGCTCCAAAACTTGGTTTAAAAGTTCAAAACCTTCAATGCAAGCTTAAAACTCAAGAAAATGGTGGGGATTTGGAGAAAGAACACAAGATTTGGGGGAGAGGGAGGTCGGAAGCTAGCTGTGACCGAAAATGGGAGAAAGCTCGCCCATTTCGGCTAAGTGCCCCTTTTATAGTGGCTGGCCAGACCACGTTCGGGGGCCGAACTTGCCTCCGCATGCATGCCATGTTCGGCGGCCGAACTTGACTTTCGGCGGCCGAACCTGAACTTCCCTCACTCATGCTTTCGGGGGCCTAACGTGCCTCCAAAACGCATGCATGTTCGGCGGCCGAACTTGACTTTCGGCGGCCGAACCTGGGTCTTCCTCCAAAGACTTTTCATGCAAAAACTCATTTAAAAACATACTTAAAATTATTAAAAACATGAAAACATATCATAAAAACATACTTTTACCCTTCTAGAGGTTTCCAACATCCGGGATTCCACCGGACGGTAGGAATTCCGATACCGGAGTCTAGCCGGGTATTACAAGAATAAACCTTTACGATTTTAAGCAAATAAATTATAAAGTTTTTAGCATGTTCATGCATCATGAATGCCATGTGATGAATTAGGTTGTTTGCATTAGAATTCACGAATATGTTGCATTGCATTTATGATGTTGATGTGGATTGGTTATTGGATGATCCTTTAGTCCTCATATGGTATGATGATGTTACGGCATGATATGGTATGGAAGTCCAGGTTGTACCCATTCTACGTCCCTGGCACTATGTAAGAGAAAGTCCAGGTTGTACCCATTCTACGTCCCTGGCACATTGGAATGTTATGATATGTTATGTTAAGAGAAAGACCGGTTGTACCCATTCTACGTCCCGACACTTTGGAATGCAGAGGACTATTGGTGACAATACCATCAGAGATGTGATTTATTGTGATGTGTTGCATTACATGATGGCATGAGAACTTAAATGTTGTTTTTCATTATTCTGCTCACTGGGCTCTAGTAGCTCACCCCTTTTCCCTAATCCCCCAGGATTGCAGGTACGGGCTAGACAGAGAAGTCAAGAAGAGTAAAGTCATGTGTTTGTAATAGATAGAAAGTGGACATGATAAATTGTAAGATAAATGTAAAGTTTAAATAGTCATGTTATGTATAATGATATTGAGGATTAGAAGTTGTGCTTGACCCTATGGAAGTTGTTATCCCTTTTATTACATGATCTTAGATGTTTTATGATGTAGATGTAAACCAACTCAACATATGTTATGCCACCCATTGGGGGCATTGATGAGATCCCACAGAGGGGTCAAGTTTATGATTATGACTATGTTTAGTGCATGCACAGGTTGAGTTTGGTGTATGATAAAATGTATGCAAGAAAAGTTTTAATTTTTATGTATATTGTTGATCATGTATGGGATTAAACAGGTCTACAGGTCACATGTCAGGCTTGCTACGGGTCCCGGCGGCCTTAAGCCGATCTGGATCCTAGCGCCGGTAGCGGTCCGATTTTCGGGTCGTTACAGTTGGACCGTGAAAATAAACATTCATAAAAGGCCACAAGGCTATCCGAGCCTGCATAACGAGGTATCTCATACCATGACATAGGGTAGTTGCCAGGCCATAATCTGGGCATTAGATCATGGAAGCAAACAAATTCATAAAAGGCCATAAGGCCATCTAGGCATGGGTCTCGCATAACAAGACATCTCATGTTAGGCCAAAAGGCAACTTCATCAGGCCATAATCCGGGCATTAGATCGTAGAAACAGAAACAAATAAAGAAAGTCCATAAGGAGATTGCTAGGCCATTCGAGCATTGGTCCTATTAAAAAAAGACTTTAATTCGAAAATCTATTAGCCCAATCGACTGGGTGTTAGTGCCGCTTCACAAGACGTTTATAAGGCATTTGATATCAGGCCACAAAGCGTGAACACGCCAGGCCAACCGACCGGGTGTTAGCCCCACTTCATAAGATGTTTATAAGGTATGCGCAACCTCAAGGTGGAAACACGCCAGGCCGATCGACCGGGTGTTAACCCCGCTTCACAGGATGTCTATAAGGCATTTCATGCCAAGCCACAAAGCGGGAATACGCTAGGCTAACTGACCGGCTGTTAGCCCCACTTCACAAAATGTTTATAAGGCATTTGATGCCAGGCCATAAAGCGGGAATACGCTAGGTCGATCGACCAGGTGTTAGCCCCACTTCACAAGATATTTATAAGACATTTCATGCCAGGCCACAAAGCGAGAATACGCCAGGTCGATCAACTAGGTGTTAGCCCTGCTTTACAAGATGTTTATAAGGCATTTCATGCTAGGCCATAAGGCGAAAATACGCCAAGCTGACCGAATGGGTGTTAGTGCCGCTTCACAAGATGTTTATAAGACATTTCATGCCAAGCCACAAGGCGAGAATACGCCAGGCCAACTGACCGAGTGTTCGCCCCACTTCACAAGATGTTTATAAGGCATTTCATGCCAGACCACAAAGTGGGAAGATGCCAGGCCGACCGACCAGGTGTTAGCCTCGCTTCACAAGATGTTTATAAGGTATTTCATACCCGGCCTTAATGCGGAAACACGCTAGACCGACCGAACGGGTGTTAGCCCCGCTTCACAAGATGTTTATAAGGCATTTGGTGCCAGGTCACAAGGCAGGAATACGTCAGGCCGATTGACTGGGTGTTAGCTCCGCTCCACAATATGTTTCTAAGGAATTTCATACCCAGGCCAATGAGCTCGTCAGAGTTGAGAAAATGCTCGGAAGCTTGTCAGGGTTGGAAAAATGCATAGAAGCTCGTCCGGGTTGAAAAAATACATGAAAGCCCGCTAGGGCTGTAAAAGGCCAAGGAGCTCACAAGAGTTAGAGAATGCTAAGAAGCTCGTTAGGATTGAGAAAATGCTTGGAAGCTTGTCTGGACTGGAAAAATGCACAGAAGCCCATCAAGGTTAGAAAAGGCTAGGGAGCTCGCAAGAGCTAAAGGATGCTTGGAAGCTCATCAAGGCTACAAAAATGCACAGAAGTGCGTCAGGACTATAAAATACCCAGAAGCTTGTCAAGGCTGGAAAAGTGCACGGAAACTCGACAAGGCTAGTTGGGGCTAGAAGCTCTATAGTGTTAGAACATGCCCGATCGATCCCCAGGCTGGTTGGTGCTAGAGAGAGCCCGAAAACTCATTAAGACATTATTTTATCACTCAATTTTTGCCAGACAAGATCTTGGACCTAACTGGTCAGCAGAGCAAGTAAGAAGAAAGCAATTACATCGGGCGCTTAGCCTGAATAGAGGCTAACTTGGTTTGACGGACTAAACTAAGGCTGCATGGTCAGTATGTTTTACACTCTAGGACCATGACACATTTTGTGACCAGACCAATAGGAAAGGAAAAGTGATATGAGTATGAAAGGCCAATCTAAATAAGCCTCTGTTAGTGTATCTGCCCTAGGCCATTATTTTGGACCTTTTTATATATCATTTTGGTTATTAATAAAAGAGGTTTTACTATCATTATTATTTGTTTGCATATTACATAATAATGATTAACATCCCTGGTTACTTATTATTATGTTGATAATTAAAAAATATCACTAGTATGATTATTGATTGATAATCATGAGATGCTTATGTATATGTTGATATAATTCAATAATGATAGATACTTGTTAGAGAATAAAGTATTGGATGGACCCGCACTGAGATCACTATATGGGTTATTGTCATAAGTGAATCTCAAAGTAGTTATGTCTTAATCCTTTGACTTGAGATTGTTATAGTTTCCGACATAAAGACTGTTATGTTTTGATATAACCAAACATTGTCTTTAATCGGACAATCATAAAGGTTATAATTGAGTATAATAGAAATTATATAGAGGATATTGAACAATCAAGATAGAATTTGTCCATCTCTTTGAGAGAGATATCTTCTGGGCCCCTCGATAAGTGAGACTGAGAAATGCATGGCCATGCTCAAATGAATTGATAGTGTGATCAATATCATTTATTTTTATGAGTCTACTTAGAGATCGAGAAATCATAAGTTTGAATATTATAAGTTTGACATTGACCATGACTTATGTTCAAACTAGATATCGTGTGATAAAGGAATTAATACATGTTCTATTTATTAGGCTTTATCGGACTACCGATCCTCATATTAATTGGGTAGTCATAATGTCTTGCTAGATGCCGCTTATGATTTATAGGTCTTGTGAGACTGGGCCTATTGCCAATTAATATAAGCCTATTGAGTCACACACAAAAGAACGTTGTTTATGTGTTATTTTAATGGGCTAAAAGCCTATTAGTATAATTAATAATAATAAAGATATTATTATTATTAATATTAATTATTATTATGAGATAATAATATTTAAAAAGATCTGCAGTCTATCTGTAATTGTTACAGATAAAAAAATTTTCGGTTTTCCTTATCAAAACAAACTATCACATAAGATATTTGAGTATCTGTTAGATTGTGATAGTGGATTATGCACACAACTCTTTTACAAAAAGAAGTGTGGAAAAATTAAAAGACTTAAAACGTATATAACTCCTACTGCGAATTGTGAAATTTTTTAGAGAATTCGTTTTGAGCTGCAGATTGGAAAAGCACATAGCTTATCCATTAGAGAGCACTAGTACTCTAGAAGGATAAAAGACGTTCGTGTGGATACCATAGTGGGTGTTCATTGAAAAGCAGCACCTTGAGTCCGGGATTATATCTTCTCGTCAAGTGATAGAGCATATTTTAGTCCATTTTATCATTATGTTCTTGATGTTTATTTACATTTTTTCTGCCTAATTTTGTGGTTTTAATCATATTTTGCAAATATTAGGTGTAAAGAAACAATCTGGTGAAAATGCTCTTAAAACTGCCAAATATGGAAAGTGCCAAAAAAGGAAAGTTTTTAAACAAGGAAAGTTTTCAGAAAAGGAAAGTTTTCAAATAAGGAAAGTTTTCAAATAAGGAAAGTGCAGAAGCAAAAGCAAAAGCAAATAAGGAAAGATCAGTCAGAAGATTATTTGAAATTCAAATCGCAGATCTTTCTTTCCTTGTTCAAAGATGTGCACACACTGCAGCAGTCATATCTTCCTATTTAGGCAGCAAGATTTCATGAAGACGCACTTGCCTCTTCTGCATTCAGCATTCAAAATTCAAACAAAGGCTCCACCTAAAAAAGGAAAGACTGGACAGATTCACTTTCCCTTCTGCACATCCATCCGTGCGCGCCAACTTCCCTCTGCAGAGCATCCGCGCGCACCTCTTGCCTTCTGAAGAGCTTGCAACGCGATTCTTTCTTTTTCAGACACAACTTGGGCAGCAAGCATCTCATGGGCAGCAAGGGCAGTATGTAAGGGCCTAGGGCAACACTTTCAACTATAAAAAGACACATAAGGAGCCTCCCCACAATTCTTTCCACTCTACCTTAGACACGCCTACGGGATTGCAAGTGACACCATCTCTTCTTCTTCTTCCTTTCTTTTATTTTGGGTTTTTGATTCAGCCATGAGTGGCTGAAACCTTTTATTCTAGTTGAAGATTGGTTGAAACTTTGGTTGTTTTATGGATTGTGAGATCTGAATACACATTGTTTGTCTTTTGGTTATTCAATATTCATACAGTTCATGCTTGATTCTATTATTGCTTTGTTATTTTGATCAAATTGGTCACTTGATTCTTGATTGCAAGGTAATATATTGTTAGTTTGGATAATTTTAAGTCCGTAATTGCTTGGATTGTTCAAACATAAGAACACTTAGTGTAAAAACTAAGAAAATTGTATGATCTAGCAACATCTCATGCGTTTGAGTAGCTAAGATTGGATCTCTCTATCTCTTCATGCAATTAACAATTATTTTGATGCCTAAGGCCCAAGGACGTTCCTTGGCAAATTGTTAATTAGTAATTAATTAAAGGACGTTCCCTAATTGGTTTAATCATAAGGAGAGACATGGTGGTGAGAAGCGCTTTTCATCTCTATAACTAATCTATTGAATCAATCAAAAGAACATAAGTTTTAATGATCAATCCAAATAACTGAAGTGGATCCAACTCTTCAACTAGAACCTTTTCATATTTGATTTCCCTTTTATTTTATTATTCGCTTATTTAATTGCTTTCAGTAGTTGTTAAATTGAATCAATCTCAAAACCCCCCATTTTACTTTTATTGCACTTTATTTTCATTTTGCTTTCAGCTAATTGCTTTCAGTTTCTCATTCAGTTAATTCTCTTGGTCTTGTTAAGAAAAATAGATAAGTTTTTAATTCTCTGTGGATTCGATCCTTTACCACTATCTGCAATAGTAATATTGTTGATAACCGAAAAAATTATTTTTGATCGGCTTCGACAACCACGAGTCATCAAGTCTAACAGGTTAGTAGCTTATCCTTCCTTTTGAATTAAACGAAACACACGGATCCCGAAAAGGAAATCAAAGATTTTTAATTTTTTCCACTGCGTATTTGGGTTGTAGTAATCTCTTGGTTTTCTAGTAGCCTCGTGCCCCAGATTATGAAGACAACTGTTACCTTCGAATCTAAAAAATGGAAGATTAATAAGGGGACCTTTAATGTTATACAATAATCACTCAAAGTAGGAGTAAGTTATCACCATAAGACAAAGCCACGTGGCAAGATTTGATAAACCTATACATGGTCCCACCGGTACAAAAGAAGATTCGGACGCTTTAGGTCAACCTCATGACATGTTAGTCTTAGGTCGGACAGACTCACCCTCTCAACTTCAGGGCGAGACTCCATAAGGAAGTTACCATTAATAGTTATAATCTCGTAGATTCCCTTTATGCCTGCAATCAAAAGATTTCCGACTAATTAATCGGTGAAGATTCTTTACTAACGAGCCGACCACATAATCGCTGGATTATCAAGAAATGCTATATTTATCTCCATGTTCTTACAATATAAAAGGAGAATGATCATGAAGGCAAACGTATAATGTTTTCTCATATAACTACTCTTGAGTTCTAAATATTATTCTCGCCTTTCTTCACCTTATTAACTTGAGCGTCGAAGTGGCTACCGTGGGCACCCACCACCTCACGTTTTCTTTCTTATTAGATTAACCAATCACAATACAACTCCATTTCGACCGCGTCATCAATTTGGTTTCAGCGGTATCACTAATCCATAGTAGAATACTAACCCACGATAGAAATACCTGAATTGAGCAATACATGATGACATGATGGAGTACAATAGTAGTGGAGTTGAGAATGGCCGGAGAAAGGGCGAAAAGCAGAGGACATTGACGATGAGGAGATGACAGTAGGGCTCGCACACGGCTGGAGATATGGCGGCGAGGGAATCTTAACCGGAGTCGCGCACTGCTGTCTGTTTTACAAAAATGATGGAGAGAAATAATGGAAATGGAAATGGTGGAAAGATCTCAACAAAGGATCGCCGGAGAGAACGAACGTCGTTCTTCCCTTGCATCACTGCGTGCGTTTCTTTCATTTAGAATCAGTAATAATACTGATAGGGTTTGTTTGTGAACCTTTATTTTATTAAATAATTATTTATTATATATTAACAAACCTTTATTTTATTAATTGTAAAAGTTCAAAACCTTTGGTTTGTTAAAATATTAATTAATTGTTTTTTAAATAATAAAGTGTTAATGTATTTAATATTTATAATAAATTAAAATTTATTATTTGTATATATATGAATATATAATAAATTATTAATATGATACAGATTAGAGTAATACATATAATTTAGGGTATATTTATAATACAGGTAATTAGAGTAATAAATATAATTTAGATTAATAAGATTAATACATATTATATATACCGCCTCATGCAACGTTTATATTTAGAGGGGCAAACATAATATTAACATATAGAGAATTAAAATATTTATTTTTATATTTAGTAAAAGTGAAATATATATTTAATAAATTTAAATTTAATATAATTATACTAAATTAATTAAAATTTTACTAGAATTAAAATTAAAAATAATATAATTTTAATGTATTAAATTTAAACCCATTAAATTTTTATTTAGTTAGATTAATAAAAAAAATTAACTTGCTTAACTTTTTTTTAATAAAAAACTAAATATAAAAATAAATTAATATCTAATTTATTCCCATTTAAAAATTAAAATTTTGAGTGGATGATGATACAGCCTGTCCCCTGCGCCCTTGAGTGGCTTAATATAAGAAATATTATATTTGGATAGTGGAGGTTGGAAATTAAATTGAATTAAATAAATTAAAAATTAAAATTTTAATATTTATAAAAATTAAATTATTTAATTTTATTTAATTTAATCTTTATATTTAATATGTTAAAATTTAATTAAAATATTTTAATTTTAATATAATTTAATTTTTTTATATTATTAAAAATGATATATTATTATTATTAATCAGTTGGACTTAATTTTTTAAATTTTTTTATTAAAATTAAATTGAAATAATTAAATTTTTAAAATTAAAAATTAAATTGAATCGAATTAAAATAAAAAAAATTAAATTAAAATTTTAAATTAATTTAATTTAATCAATTTTTTAATTTAAATTAAATACTGCAAAAAATTTTACATAATATTGAAATTTTAGAGATTTCACTTGAGAAAGAAATATGAATTACTATTTCCTGCACTCTAATAGGATATTTCCGTTATTAACAAAAATTCTTTGACTTTTAACTTAACATTAAATTGAAACAAAACAAAAGGATAAATTTAAAATTAAAGGATCTATTGTCATCTAAATAAATATGAATTAATTTTATGGATTTTGTTAAAATTAGGAGTGATTATAAATTACTCTTCGTATGACGTGCGGCCCTCTCGACGGCATCACCATCATCTCGTAAATGCCGTTTCTTCCGTTCGTTCCCCAAAAGAGATAAGGCCATGGCACTAAATTATTTCAGCAAGAGGGCCGCTCAATAAGGCCATGGCACTGAATTACTTCGCGTCCACAGTCTTCATTCATGCAACCCACAATCATGTGGCTCTCTTGCCAGCACCATCATCATCTCCTGAACCCCTTAAAGCAAGAAGAAGAGCACTTCTCTCTAATGTATCCCTCGTTTCAATATCCGCAGCTTTTTCGACTTCTACCATCCCTTTCCCATTCTCAGCTGCTGCTTCTTCAAGAAATGAGTTCTCAGAGCTCCCAAATTCCGGTGGTGTGAAAGCCTTGGATCTTCGTATTGGTTCTGGCGATGTTCCCGTTGATGGCGATCAGGTCGCCTCTCTTCGCGTCACCAAAGCTACTTCGCTGTCTTTTTTTTTTTTTTTTATTTTGGTTTTGTATCTTATTTTTCTTTTTTACTTTGAATTTTCAATCTAAAGGTTGCAATACATTACTATGGAAGATTGGCGGCAAAGCAAGGTTGGCGATTTGATTCAACATATGATCACAAAGATGAGACTAATGAACCAATTCCTTTTGTTTTCGTTCTTGGATCAGGGAAGGTAAATTATTTTCTTACTCTTCTTATAGGTGATTTTGATTAAATGTGACATTTCTTTTCTGTTGTTTTTTCACAGTTCATGAATGTTTGTGTTCTGATGCATATGGAATTATTGTGTTCTATATCACAATAGAGGATGAGGAGCCTGATTTTTGTATATTTTTTATTATTATTATAAGTTGAATTTTGTTCTAGGCCAAAAGGCTCAAATTGGCCTTTAGATTACAGCTCGATTGTTAAACAAACTCTTAGCTTTTATTTATAATCAAGTGAATAATTTTACTTTAAATTTTACTTAATAAATTAAAAAATAACGGCATTAATTAACAATATAGATTGATAAAATAGGTTATGCATGAATAAAAAATTACTTTTATATTTCAATAATAAAAAATTTAGAAAAATTAACATTTTCCTTGCCCCCTCCCACAAACTTTTCTCCTTCTGATAGAGAATTCACCCACCTGTCTCCTAGTCTCCCTTCCCTTGTCAAAACGGCTCCTCCCCTCCTAATGGAGAACCAGTGGTCAATTGACCCCTCATTTTTAGTGCATTGGCCAATGATGAGAACCCACACCATGTACCCCCCCTCTTGGTCACAACCTAACACCTTGACCATATTTTTATTGATACTTTATTCCTTAAATGATGTCACATGAATCTCGTGGGAAAATAGAGAAATTGTATTTCTTGATCTTTACACAGTACATCAAGCATGCTTATATACAAGTCTGATGAGTTAGAGAAAGCTGGCATAACTGTTTAACCAGATGGCATAACGAACTAATTAACCTGCTAACAAAACTAACAGAATTAACTACACTGCCTTTTAGCTAACTATAAATACAAAGTGTAGCTAACTAATCTATGGTATCTTGATACTTCCCCTCAAGTTGAACATAGATATTTCTAGTGTTCAACTTGTTTAGTAGAAGATTGAACTGTGCAGGATGTAGTGCTTTAGTGAATAGGTCTGCAACTTGTTGTTTAGTATGCAAGTATTGTGACTGAATGACACCAAGCAATATCTTCTCTCTTATGAAGTGACAATCTATTTCTATATGCTTGGTCCTTGCATGAAGTACTGGATTATTTGAAATCAGTATGGCAGACGTACTATGAGAGAACAAGACTACAGGCTAAGGGACTTGTATGCTTAAATATGCTAACAAAGCATTTAACCATAAAACTTGAACTTAGAAGTGGATGACAAGAACAGTCCTTGACCAGGAGAGCCCTTCAAGTATCTCAGTGCCCTGTATGCGGCATCCAAATGTGATCGAGTAAGTTTGTTCATGAATTGGGATAATATGTGTACTCCATATGCTATATCATGTCTAGTCAAGGTGATATACATAAGCTTCCCAGTCACTTGCCTATACACACAAGGATCCGTAAGAACTTCATTGCCATTTTGCACCAGCTTTGTTTGGCTTCTACTGGTATTGAACTAGGTTTGGCTCCACGAATTCCATATTGTTCTAGTAATTCTAGAATAAATTTCCATTAGCGGTAAAGAAAGTCTCGAGATTGAACTCAGTACTGCTGTCAGTCCTACTGTGCTTAATGCTAGTGTGAAACTGATTTTGAACAAACTTATAAAACTGTGGCACAAGGAAAGATACTTAAGATTTTGCTTTCATAAGGAATGTCCACACAGATCTAGTAAAACCATCAACAATTGTCAAGAAGTAATGATTTTTATTCATATCCTTTTATGAGTAGGATCCCCATACATCCATATGTATCAATTCAAAGGGTACAGTTGTCACAAATATATATTAAGGAAAAGAAAGCCTTTTTTGTTTAGCTTAATTACAAGAATCACATGAACAAATCCCTTTAATGAAATAGTAATTTGGGTTGTAGTCATGGTTTCAAATCGCGGCCGCGGCCGCGGAAATAGGCTTGCAACGGTCATAATGTAACAGTAACGGCCTATCGCGGCGCAAATTTTTTTAGAAAATTTGTAAAATCCATGAAATTCAAATATATTGAAAGATATAATGAAAATTAAGTTATACAACTTATTAACAAGTACAAATATATTAAATAAATATAAAATACATAAATTTTAAACATTATATGTAGTAACTTACCTCAATTACCACCAGAATGAGCGTCTAGCAGGTTCTTGAGTAGATCCACCACCTTCATCTTGTGATTGAGAGCTTTGATCTTGATGATATTGATAGTATTGTGATGGATCAAAGTTGAAGAATGTGATGGATCAAAGCTGAAGAATGAACCCATACCAAATTGATCACTAGGATTGGACTGGGTTTGGGTGTGGGAGAATGATTGCTCTGACAAAGATAAATCAGAATACGATAGTGGAGGCTGATATGGATATGGATATGGATTTGAGTATTCCCATTGAAAATTTCCTCTATATCCATAATCGCCAGTAGAAGTTGCTTCCATTGAAGATTCACTTATACCATAAGTCCCATATCTATAATTATCTGCATCCATAGAACACTCTCTATGTGCAACACCTTTTCCCTTATCACTGCTACCACCAGAACCACGGGATCTGTGATATGTATGTTGCAAAGTTGGAGCTGGAGATGGAGATGGACTATGCCTCTGATATGAAGAGGGATCATCATGTGATTGTAATGAACTAGTAGTCCACGATCTTCACCTCTTCCACCCTGACCATTACCACCATTATCATCATCACTGGAACTAGATAGTATAAAAGAATCTTCAAGTTCAGCATCACCACTGCTTCCAATATTATGTCCATGAGTTGGAGCATTAACTTGTTGTGATTGTGATGGAGCAGGCTCATCCTCATCTAGCCAAGGATTTTATTCACCATCAAGCACATGATTTTCCCTTTCCTCCAACCAAGGATTTAGTGGATCATCTTTCTCGAAAATGTAATTCAAATTAATTGGATTATAACTCTTTTCTAGCTCATGCTGACTCTTTCTGCTCAAATTCCTCAACTTCAGCCGCATATTGTAGTGAACAAAGACGAATGTATGCAATTTTTAATACCGTAATCTGTTCCTCGTCTTTGTATGTATAAGTGAAAAAGTGCTCTAATTTCTTTCACAATTAGATGCAGAAGTGGTTTGACTCAACACTCTTACTGCAATTCTTTATAGTTCAGAAGCACTTTCACCATAATGTATCCACTATTCAGCTGCATTAAAATATATAATAATTTTAATAATATAAGTTTTTTTCTCAAATATTTGATTTTATATTTTAGAACACTAAAAATATAACAAAATGTGTAAATCTTATATTTTTACCTGGATCAGTGAATTTAATGGCTTTTTGTGCTAAGGCGGATCCAAAACTCTCAATTTTATGTTTATAGAGTTGTGTCTACACCAATTAAAAAAAATTATTTGCTTTATTATACTACTAAAATTGTTTATTAAAATTATTCAAGTTAGGTATATATTATATACTTGGTTTAATGCATGGCCTTAATTTACCAAATCACTCTCTAGCCTTTGAATAACATTTTTAAGGCCCGCCATAATTTCACTATCATTTCCAATATCGTGTGGACCATACTGATATTGAGAATTCAAAAAATATCCTGCAAATTATAAAAATATTATTAAAATTTATAAGATATAGAAATTATTAAAGTATTAAGTATTAAGTTTATGTGCTTCTTACCAGTTGCATGCAAATCATGATGTAATTGAAAATTCCAACGAGCATCAATAATTTTTCAGTAGTCTATGTAACTTCTGGAATTTTGCTTAATGACCAATTTTGCTCGTTCCATTGCTTCATATATAAATCCCATTGTTGGTTTTTCGTCACCATCCACTAATCTCAACACTTTAAGCAATGGCCCTTGGATTTTCATAATTTGCTTGGCTTTCTCCCAAAAATTTCTTCCCTTTCTATCCAAGCTAAGAACAATTTTCTTAGCTTCATAAGCTGGTCCACTGGTAGCCTGACCATATTACCTTTCTACCCATTGCTCGGATTCAAACATATTTCTTAACCCCGTTCTACATCGAAGAAGACTCTCCAATGCAATAAAATTAGTTGCAAATCTAGTAATTCCGGGGCGAATTATATCTCGACCATCAGTGAATTTCTTCATGTAATTTACCATCCAATTATGATTGTAAATAAATTGGGTGATAACTTTTCCTTGCTCAATGACGGTCTTTATATTCTTCCTCTTTCCAAAATTTTCTAAAATTAAATCAATGCAATGTGCATTGCATGCCGTCCAATACAAATTTCGAAACTTCTCCATCAACTTTTTGCCACCAGATTTAATAGTAGCTTCATTATGAGTCACCACTCGGACAATTTTGCTTAGGCCAATTTCTTCAACCACCTCCTGCATGATCTTGAAATAATATTCTCCATCTTTTCGTTCAACATTACTTGCATCTATGGATTTATGGAACACTGTTCCACAAGGAGAGTAGACTAGAAAATTAATTATACTCATTCTGGTTGGTCCGCTCCATCCATCACACATAATGGTAACTCCTTTTTCGTTCCACATGCCCTCAAATGAAGCAATATATTTCTTTCATTTCTTTGTATTCATTTTTCAAATATATTTTAGAGATCTCATATGCTAAAGGTGGCGATATATTAGATCCCACTTCAGCGGCCGTTCTAAGAAATGGCTTTGTTCATGGTGACTCAAACATACTAAAAGGTAATCTGTTGTGGATAACAAAATTACCAAAGGCTTTAAGCAACTTTTCTTTTTGTGACTTAAGCCATTTGGTTTTAATCTTTGGTTGTTTCATACTTTTGTTCTTTTCTATTTTAATTTCAGCTGCTTCTAATCTAGAAGCAAGTGTTGATGTTTGCTCGACAAATCTTGATGCTTCTCTACCTCTTTCACGAACGGTCGCTGAAGGACTAATTCCTGAGCGAGAAGGAGCTTGATGGCTGCTCCCACCACTTTCATAATGAGAAGCTCTCCTTCTATAAGCATTTTCATCAAACTGCCGCATGCTTTCGCGTCTTGCAATTTCTAGTTCAATATCTTCTTCGTCTGAATCTGAACCCTCAACTTCTGTCATCTTCATGATTTCATCTTCCAACTCCTTTGCCCTCTTTGCTTTATCCCTTTTTGCAGCTTCAAAACCTCTCAACATATTTCCCATGTCTTTTTTTACTTGCGCAGAAACTTTTTGACAACCAGCAACTTGCCCTGGTATATTTGCCAAATGCTGCTTCAAGCGAGTTATCCCCCCAGTTATTTTTTTACTACAAAAATTACAGGTCATTTCTTCTTTTTTTCCTATAGGAGTGGCAAAATTCCATCCAATATCTTGACTTGGTTTATCAGATCCCCCTCTCGGCATTTTCTTTATCAAATAATATACTATAAAATAAAAAATATATTATCAAATTAATGTGCAAATTAACTTATATTCAAATTAATGTGCAAACAAAAAATATATTATAATAAAGTAACTTGTATGCTGTAACTTGTAAGTTATAACTTGTAAAGTTCATGAAATTAAAAAATATTTAAAGATATAATTAAAATTAAATTATATAACTTAATAATAAGTACAAATATATTAAATAAACATAAAATTCATAAATTTTAAACATTATATATAGTAACTTACCTCAATGGAGGCTGGAAATAAGTATGGATTATGGAAGAAAAAAACTATGGAAGAAGAAGAACTCTCTTTGTGCTGCTAGAGGCTGGAGGAGACGGAGAAGGAGAAGTGCTTGAGAGACTAAGAGAGTGCTGGATGGAAGAAGAGACTAAAGACTAAAGAATAAAGATAAAGAAATACAAAAGAGTAAAAAGAAGAAGTAGAAAAGGTAGAGAAATCATGAATGTATTTTCAGTTTTTCACGTGAAAACACAGGCTGGAGCTGCTGGACAAAATTATGCAAGATTTCTAAATGATTTGATGTAAAGGAAAGTAACGGCTGTTACCGTTGCGTAACGGCCATATCGGCCGTTACAACAATACTTTTTTCTTGTCGTTATTTATCGGCCATAACGGCCACGACAGCCTTCCTAACCTATAAATAATGGCCGTTACGTTATGTAACGGCCGTTATTTGAAACCATGGTTGTGGTACTAATAACTTGTCATCAAAAGGATGACCTAGACAATGATGCCAGAGGAAACAGAAGAGCAGTGACTTGCAAAAACAACAGACTGTTGTTGCAAGTAGTGCAAGCCATTTCTTTGTCTAGCCCATGGTTTCAAATAACGGCCGTTACGTAACATAGCGACTATTATTTACAGGTTTGGAAGCCTGCCTTGGCCATTATGGCCAATAAATAACGGTAGGAAAAATTTGTTGCTGTAACAGCCGATATGGACGGTAACAGCCGATATGGATGGTAACAGCCGATATGGACGGTAACAGCCATTACTGACCATTACTTTTTCTTTATTTCAAATCACTTCAAGAATCTTGCAGAAGTACCTTTCAGTCCAACAGCTCTAGCTCCAGCCTTTGTCACGTGAAAATGCATTATTGAAGGGGGAAAAAAGTACAAAAATGATTTCTCTACTTCTTTTTAGTCTTTTGTCTTTATCTTTAGTCTTTACTCTTTCCATCCAGCACTTCTCTAACTCCAGGCTCCAGCACACAGAGAGTGCTTCCATAGTTTTTTTCTTTCATACTTATTTCCAGTCTCCATTTCACCTTTTCAAGCCACAAACTGCCATATTTCTCTTAAATTTTTTAAGAGTGGCCTATACACTTAAATTTCTATTCAAGTATTTGCCCTAGACGATCATTCTAATGGTATTAATTGAGGTAAGTTACTATATATAATGTTTAAAATTTATGGATTTTATGTTTATTTGATATATTTATACTTATTATTAAGTTATATAACTTAATTTTGATTATATCGTTAAATATCTTTTAATTTCATGAACTTTACAAATTACAAGTTACAAGTTTACTTTATTATAAAATTAAGTTTTATGCTTTTAAGTATATTAAAAATTATTCTCTTAAATTAAAATGGTAGTTTTTTTAAATAACTTAAATGATTTTGCATAAAGTAAATTTAAATTTAAGTTAATTTGCACATTAATTTGATAATATGTTTTTTATTTTACAGTATATTATTTAATAATTTGAAAATGCCGAGAGGGGGGTCTGATAAACCAAGTTAAGATATTGGATGGAATTTTGCCATTCCTTCAGGAAAAAAAAAGGAGAAATGACCTGTAATTTTTGTGGTAAAAAAATATCTGGGGGAATAACTCGCTTGAAGCAGCATTTGACAAATATACCAGGGTAAGTTGCTGGTTATCGAAAAGTTTTTGTATAAGTAAAAAAAAACATGGGAAATATGCTTTTTGAAATTGCAAAAAGGATAAAGCAAAGAGGGCAAGGGAGTTGGAAGATGAAATCATGAAGATGATAGAAGTTGAGGGTACTTCAGATTTAGATGAAGAATATATTGAACTAGAAATTGCGAGATGCAAAAATATGCGACCGTTTGATGAATATGCTTATAGAAGGAGAGTTTCACATTATGAAAGTGATGGGAGTAGCCATCAAGCTCCTCCTCGCCCGGGAATTAGTCGTTCAACGACCATTCGTGAGAGAGGTAGAGAAGTATCAAGATTTGTCAAGTAAACATCAACACTTACTTCTAGATTAGCAGCAGCTGAAATTGAATTAGAAAAGAGCAAAAGTATGAAGCAACCAAAGATTAAACCAGATGGCTTAAGTCGTAGAAAGAAAAGTTGCTTAAAACCTTTGGTAATTTTGCTATCTATAATAGATTACCTTTTAGTGTGGTTGAGTTACCATGGGCAAAGCCATTACTCAGAACAGTTGCTAAGGTGGGACCTAATGTATCATCATCTTCAGCATATAACATCTTTGAAATATATTTGAAAAATGAATACAAAGAAATGAAGAAATATATTGCTTCATTTGAGGGCATGTGGAACGAGAGAGGAGTTACCATTATGTGTGACGGATGGAGAGGACCGACCAAAATGAGTATAATTAATTTTTTTTCTACTCTCCTCGAGGAACAATATTCCATAAGTCCCTAGATGCAAACAATGTTGAATGAAAAGATGGAGAATATTACTTCAAGATTATGAAGGTGATTGGAGAAATTGGCTCAAGCAAAATTATCCAAGTGGGGACTGATAATGAAACTGCTATTAAATCTGGTGGCAAAAAGTTGATGAAGAAGTTTTTAAATTTGTAGTGAATAGCATGCAGTGCACATTGCATTGATTCAATTTTAGAAGATTTTGGGAAGAGGAAGAGTACAAAGGTCGTCATTGAGTGAGGAAAAGGTATCACCCAATTTATTTACAATCATAAATGGGTAGTAAATTACATGAAGAAATTCACTGATAGTCGAGATATAATTCGCCCCGGGATTACTAGATTTGCAACTAATTTTATTGCATTGGAGAGTCTTCTCCAATGTAGAACGGAGTTAAGAAATATGTTTGAATCTGAGCAATGGCTAGGAAATAAATATGACCAAGCTACCAGTGGACAAGATTATGAAACGAAAAAAATTGCTCTTAACTTGAATAGAGAGGGAAGAAATTTTTGGGAGAAAACCGAGCAAATTATGAAAAATTCAAGAGTCATTGCTTAAAATATTGAGATTAGTGGATGGTGATGAAAAATCAACGATGAGATTTATATATGAAGCAATGGAACGAGCAAAATTGGCCATTAAGCAAAATTCCAGAAGTTACATAGACTACTGGAAAATTATTGATGCTCGTTGGAATTTTCAATTACATCATGATTTGCATGCGGCTGATAAGAAGCACATAAACTTAATACTTAATACTTTAATAATTTCTATATCTTATAAATTTTAATAATAATTTTATAATTTGCAGGATATTTTTTGAATCGTCAATATCAGTATGTTCCATATGATATTGGAAATGATAGTGAAATCATGGCAGGTCTTAAAAATGTTACAGAGAGATTTGATAAATCAAGGCCATGCATTGAACCAAGTATATAATATATACCTAACTTGAGTAATTTTAAAAAAATAATTTTAGTATTTGCATGTATAATAAAGCAAATATTTTTTTTGGATTATTGTAGACACAACTCTATAAGCATAAAATGGAGAGTTTTGTATCCGTCTTAGCACAAAAAGCCATTAAATTCACTGATCCAGGTAAAAATATAAGATTTTGCACATTATATTATGTTTTTAGTGTTCTAAAATATAAAAGTAAAATATTTGAGAAAATAACCTATATTATTAAAATTATTATATGTTTTAATGCAGCTAAACGGTGGATACATTATGGTAAAAGTGCTAATGAACTACAAAAAATTGCAGTAAGAGTGTTGAGTCAAACCACTTCTGCATCTAATTGTGAAAGAAACTGGAGCCCTTTTTCATTTATTCATACAAAGACGAGGAACAGATTACGGTAGCAAAAATTGCATGCACTCGTCTTTGTTCACTATAATATGCGGCTAAAGTTGAGAAATTTGAGTAAAAAGAGTCAGCATGAGCTAAAAAAGAGTTATAATTCAATTAATTTGGATTATATTTTCGAGAAAGGTGATCCACTGAATCATTAGTTGAAGGAAAGGGAAAATCCTGTGCTTGATGGTGAAGGAAATCCTTGGCTAGAGGAGGATGAGGCTGCTTCATCACAATCACAACAAGCCAATGCTTCAACTTATGGACAGAATATTGGAGGCAGTAGTGATGCTGAACTTGAATATTCTTTTATACTATCTGGTTGCAGTGATGATGATGATGGTGATAGTGGTCAGGGTGGAAGAAGTGAAGGTCGTGGAGCTACTAGCTCATTACAATCACATGATAATCCCTCTTCATATCAGAAGCATAGTCCATCTCCATCTCCAGTTCCAGCTCCAGCTCTAGCTCCATTTTTGCAATATACATATCACAGATCTCGTGGTTCTGGTGGTAGTAGTGATAAGGGAAAAGATGTTGCACATGGAGAGTGTTATATAGATGCAAATAATTATAGATATGGGATTTATGGTACAAGTGAATCTTCAATGGAAGCAACCTTTACTGATGATTACGGATATGGAGGAAATTCTCAATGGGAATACTCAAATCCATATCCATATTCATATTAGCCTCCTCCATCGTATTCTGATTTGTCTTCATCAGAGCAATCATTCTCCCACATCCAAATCCAATCCAATCCATTCCTAGTAATCAATTTGGTATGGGTTCATTCTTCAGCTTTGATCCATCACAATACTATTAATATCATCAAGATCAAAGCTCTCAATCACAAGATGAAGGTGGTGGATCTACTCAAGAACCTACTAGACGCTTATTCTGGTGGTAATTGAGGTAAGTTACTACATATAATGTTTAAAATTTATGTATTTTATGTTTATTTAATATATTTGTGCTTATTAATAAATTGTATAACTTAATTTTTATTATATCTTTTCATATATTTTAATTTCATGAACTTTACAAATTTTCTAAAAGAATTTGCGTTTTATAGGCCTGTTTTCGTTATCTGCTGCAGTGCGATTTGAAACCATGGTCTAGCCCACCCAATTATCATCCATGTGGAAAGATTCTGAATGTAATACTTATCAGTCATGAAGATGAAGCACACATTTTGTGATTTAACCAATTTGCTTATTGATGATAGATTGAAGCTGAAGGTAGGAATGCATAAGACATCATTCAGGACTAAATGTGAGTTAAGCTGTACAGTTCCAATAGAGTCAACTTGAACTTTATGACCATTTGGCAAATAGACAAAAGCATTAACAACATGTCATGAATGCATAAACAGGGAAGAACCACAAACAAAGTGATTAGTGGCTTTAGTGTCCGTTATCCAAAGAGATGAATGAAGATTGTGATTGACCAAGAAGAAAGGACAGTTGAATCCATACCTGCCGCATTGACCTGAGAGATGTGAGAGGAGGAAGTAGGAGTCGACTTCATATTTTGATTCCCTTGATCATTGAGGAGATTTGTGAGTTTTTGCATCTACTCCTATGAAAGATTCAATTGATTCATGTTCTCAGCACTTGAAGAATTAGAAGATGTAGCAGCCACCTGTGAAACAAAAATAGCTTGTAAAGAATTTTCAATATTTCCACTCCTAACTGTATTATTTCTGGTCTTTGTGAATTTGATATCTGCCAGAAAACTAATCTACCGGTAGAGTTGAGCTTTGATATGACCAGATTTGCCACAATGAGAATAAGTCAGATTCCTTTTAGTTCTTTTGACAGCCGTAACTATATCATCAGAAAAAGGTTGTGATTGCACAGTGCTTCTTCCCATAGAACCATATTGTAAGCCTGGTCCAAGGAAGGAAAAGGTTTCATCATTATCAATTGAGAATGTAAAACTTGATAGGTTTCATTGAGACCATTGAGAAACTTAAACACAGTCTTTCTGTAAAACCTCAGCAAACTTTTGAAAGCACTCAGAATTGCACTTTCCATAGGAACAAGAAGGCAAGGGCCTAAAAACTTGTAACTCCTCTCAGATTCCAGTTAATTCAATGAAATAGGCATCCAATTTGATTCCTTGAGTAACAGTGTGCACAAGAGATTATGGAGGTGACTGATTCTGGAATCGTCTAGCTCAAAAAATCTTTGATGTAACTTATTTCGGATCTGCTTGGCATGTTTTACATAAAACACTGTTGATGCAATTGAAGGCGAAATTGACCTAAGAAGCAAAGCAACTATGAGATTATTGCATCTAATCCAAGGGAGATAAAGGAAGTCTTCTGGTGAAGGTTTTGGAATGGTTCAATCCAAGAATCCCTGATTGTTTTTGATGGAAACAACTAGCAAGAAAGATCATTTTCAAGAGGGAAAATTGGATGAGGTGAGCTTTGGAGTCACAATCACTGAGTTGTGATTTTCTGAATGATGAAGAAAGTAAGGTGATGAAGCATCTTCCCGTGGATTTCAGCTGTGCTTCATGGAACTTGATTCCATCGCCATGAGAACAAGATTTTGAGAGAGAGAAAAAAGAAGAGGTTGCAAAAAAAACTTCTTAGTTTCAAAGCTCTGATACCATGTCACATGAATCTCGTAGGCAAAGAGAGAATTGTATTTCTTGTTCTTTACAAGGTACATCAAGCAATGCTTATATACAAGTCTGATGAGCTAGAGAAAGCTGGCATAACTGTTTAACCAGCTGGCATAACTAACTAATTAGCCTGCTAACAAAACTAATAGAATTAACTACACTACCTTTTAGCTAATTATAAATACAAAGTATAGCTAACTAATCTTTGGTATCTTGATAGATTTACTATTCATGGGTATTGTTAACATGCACTGTTCATCGGTACTGTCCAAGACATCCAAAAGCTGCGTCTGTTTTTTTTTTTTTTTGCCTCTGCCTTGTGGTTCCAGCCCTATGTGTTGTTTTTTTTTTTTTTTTTTTGCACCTTTTCCCTGCTGGTGCTTTGCAATGTTGTATTCGATGGGATTTGTGACTTTGTTGGATTGGGTCTCATTCCAATATGATTTTCGGTGTTCTAGAAATTTAAAAATGGTCATCGATAGTAAGTCTATAATTGCTAAAAGAGGATGGAAAAATAATAATCGAGGTGGAAATACTATTGCTTAGTATTAGGACCTACTCAAAAGGTTCACTTCAGTTACTACTATCATTGAGATAGATAAAACATGCTTTATTTCCTCCTCAAATAAATGGAATATGGATTTTGGTGCCACGAATAATAGGAGAGGTAATTCCTATACATTCTCTAGTTTCCAATCACATAAGGTACCTTTTTCTGTAACCATAGCTATTGGGTCGCAATATAATGTTGAGGGTTAAGCTTGCTCCTTCCATCACTTTATTTTCCGTGTTAAGTTTATCTAATCTTGCTTTTAATTTAATCTCTATGAGCAAACTTACCAAAGACCTAAACTGTTGTGTCTCTTTCTTCTCTAATCATTGTCTTTTTTCAGGAATTTATGACATTAAAGATTATTGGTAAAGGATATGTATCTGATGGTTTCTAAATTTTGGATGCATGGACGCTTTAGTCAGTTGTTTGTTCTAGTGTAATCTCTCTATCCGAAGGATATTGCTGATTGGGACATCATTCTCTACCACTTTTGAAAAAGTTATGCCTCCAGTTTCATGATGTACCTTCTGGAATGTGAGTCTTGTCATTTTGCAAAATAACATTGTATCTCATTTAGTCCCAGAATCAATAAACGAGCAGAATTTGCTTTTGAACTAGTTCATTCAGACATCTGGAGACCTTGTCCTGTTGGGTCTACAACTAGATTAAGGTATTATGTTACTTTTATGGATGATCTAGGATGACTTGTAATTACTTTATTAAGAATCACTCTGAGGTGCTTCCTCACTTTTCTGCCTTTTACGCTGAAATTAAGATTCAGTTTAATGTTTCTGTGCATATATTGAGGAGTGATAATGTCAAAGAATATATGCCCGATCATTTCAGACTTTTATGACCCAATATGGTATTCTTCACCAATTATCATGTGTTGATATATCTGCTCAAAGTGGGGTGGCTGAAAGGAAGAATAGACATCTCCTTGAGACTGCTCGAGCCCGTTATTCCAAATGCAAGTTCTAAGCAATTTTGGGTTGATGCAACCTCTATTGCATGTTTTCTCATTTAATTGCATGCCATTTATAGTACTTAATGGTGATACTCCATATAGTGTTCTCTTTTCTAATAAGTCACTGTTTCCTTTGGAACCACAATTTTTTTGTGGTACTTGCTATGTTCAGGATGTCAGACCTTATGTGACTAAATTTGATCTTAAAACTTTAAAGTGTATTTTTTTAGGATATTCTCGTCTTCAAAAGGGATATGAGTGTTATTTTCTAGAACTCCATAGGTATCTTGTCTCAACTGATAGTCTTTTCTGAGAAAATTCTATTTTTTCCTGCAACACAGATCTCTATCAGTGAGAGAGAGGAAGATGAGTGGCTCATTTATAGGGTCACATCAGATAGTGAGATCTCCACTATTGAAGGTGTTCACAACCTGTTGAAGGTGTTCCTCCTAGTATTCAGTCATCTGCCAAACCACTAATTGTTCAAGTTTATTCTAAAAGTAACCGATGATACATGTCCTGCACCAGAATCTTCTTCGCCATTGGATCCACTATGAAGTGATCTTGATCTCTCCATTAGTCTTCGTAAAGGTAAATGACAATGTAAGTCTATCTATTCTGTCGCTAACTTTCTTTCTTATACTCATTTGTTTCCCTCTTCTAGCTCTTTAATTGTCTTTCTAGAATTTCCTTACCTAAGACACTTAAAGAGGCCCTATCTCATTCTAGGTGGCGTGATGCAATGTTTAAGGAGATCAAGATTCTAGATGATAATCATATTTGGAAACTAATTGATTTACTCCAAGGCAAGAAGGTTATGGCTATAAATGGATTTTGGCTATCAAAGTCAATCCAAATGGTTCTGTGGTGTGGCTTAAAACTCGTCTTGTTGCTAAAGGATATGCACAAACCTATGGAGTAGATTATTTTGATACAATTTTTTCTATGGCTAAAATGACCTTCATTCGCTTGTTTATTTCTTTGGCTGCTTCTCAGTATTGGTCTTTACTCCAGTTAGATATTAAAAATGTCTTTCTACATGGTGACCTCCAAGAAGTAGTATGAGAAAATTTGTCATTTGAAGAAATCTTTATATGGTTTGAAGCAGCGCCCTCGTGCTTGACAAGTTGATTGATATTGTGCAAGAATTCGGGTTAAAAAAGAGCAAGTGTGACCACTCAGTCTTCTATAGACATTTAAATGCTGATATTATTCTCCTTGCTAAAGGACTAAAGGTCCCTCTTACCTATAATCAAGGGGTTAAATTGATCTTTCTTGACTAAATAGAATTACAGAATTATTAGATACCCAGATTTCAATTGGAAGGTAAGTTTATGGAATAGCTATTCCATAGAATTCGCATGAAAAATTGAACAAGCATGGATATTCAATATGAATAAATATCTTATTCCTATTAGCCAATGTTGTTCTATAAACAAAACAAAGCCATAGGGGAAAGTTGTTGAGGTACTTTGATCGGTAAAATAGGGATGGGAATTAGATCAATTATAAATTGAGAATTGAATATGCGTAAAGGAAAATAATTAACCAAAATAAAATTTAAAAAAGAAAAAAGAGTGAACGTATAAATAGGTATTCCCTCTTTTCCAATTACGGGTCTGCAATCAAAATTTGAAAACTTGGATATAATTTTTTTTTTTAAGAAAATAGTAAACAGAGTGATACTAATTGAGATTAAGAGGAAACATGAAAGGAATCAAATTATTCTCAGTTGGGAAATTCTTGATGATGAAAAACTGTTTTTCTTATGCCTGTTTAGAGCTTCTTGTTGGCTCAAGGCTTTAGATGACTGTTCTTGGTCTAGCATGTATTCTTTCTGTTCATAGAATTTAAATGTTTTCTTGTCCGCATCAATTGAGATCTTTTGTCACTTGGGAATCTCCTAATAATGGTTGTACTTGACAATTTTGCTGAATGAATTCTTTCATTGAGAGTCTTTCCCTTAAATAGAGAATAAACTTGATCATACATTCCTAATTATCAGCTAAAAGATTATCCTAAAAAAAGAAAACTATATACTCCTTAAATAGACAGATTGACTAGCTAGCTCTAATTCTAATTAGAGAAAGCTATTTACATAATAATTACAAATATATGTAACAGCTATATAAGAAAGTAGTAATTACAAAGATATAATGAAAATACTAACAGTACTAAATGGATTATTGATGGTAAAAATATTGAAATATATGGTGGCACTGGTATGGGAAATGTCCTTTTATGATTCTTAAGGAAAGTACTATGGTTATTCTTTAGCTAAACAAATTAGGAGTTATTATACCTGTAAATTTTGTGGCATCCCTTTGACTTTGATGGAGGTCTATTTTTTTGTGCTTGTTTCCTGCAACTGTTCGCTTGTTTTTAACAGCTTGGTGCTTGCTTGATTGGGATATTTCTGTGATGACTCTTGGAATCATGTTTGTTGGTTTTAGCTTTATTCGTATTTGTTGCTGTCCAGAGATCCTAAAGAGTTGTGTTTTAGTGATTCTACTTATCTTGATATTAACATATAGATTTTGGGTGCTGGTTAACTTTCTTCTTTGGTTGGTCTTATTGATTTTTTAACTGGTCGTTTTGGTTACGAGCTCTATTTTAGTGTAAGTTTGTATATTACAATGGGGTCTATTAGCTATGGGTAGCCTGCTGTTCTGAAATATGAAACATACCAAAGTAAAGAAAATGAAGTTGGATATAAATTTAAAAAACTACTAAATAAGTGAAACTTAAAGTAAATAAATTTGAAAGACATGGAGTGATAAATATTGTGTTTTTGTGCATTGATAAAAGCACTCACACGTGCACTCACGGATTTAGCTTGTTAATAAGTGCATCTAGTTAAATCTTGAGAGGATCAAATCAACACCCCAATCCCCATCCCCTTATATATATATAAAAAAAACACACACGCACACATTTATAACTATAGATTTATTTTATTACAATGCCTCTCCTTTCATTAATGCCAAGTTGGTGTGGCAAGCGACAGATATTTTACTAGAGTACATCTTGTTATGTTAGCGTCCTGTTAACGCAGGCAAGGAACACCGTAACCAAGTAGATCTTAGATACTGTTTTGGAGAAAGAAAAATACTCTCCCAATGTTAATGCATAAATTTACACAATACATTTATCCTCAAAGAAAGTTAAGCTGGAAATCATGTGCTAACATCGTATCAAAACTACTTGCAGGTTATTTCAGGGATTGAAATTGCTGTAAAATCAATGAAAGTTGGTGGCATTCGTAGAGTCATTATACCACCGTCACAAGGATATCAAAACACATCACAAGAACCTATACCTCCTAATGTACGTTTTTTTCCTTTCTTCTCTGATTGTACATTTTAATTCCCTCCTTTTATTTCTCTTTATTTCTTTATAATAATCTTATGTGCTTCAACTATTCTATATCAGGAAATTAATGTCTTTTTTTTTTCTCACTCCTATTTCCACCTTCCTCCGTATGATGTGATCATTGGTTTTCCTTGTCAAAAACTGATTTTAGTTGCTATCTTTTCTTTTGGCTCGCATTTTGGCAGTTGTGTAAATTATAGTAATAATGACTTTGAAAGCAAGTAAAATTGGAGCTGGAAATTGGGAAAATACAAATATGAATTATTTTTTCAGCAATATCCACATAAGTTCCTGGAGTCTCTTGTATATCTTTCAGAACTGAGATAAAATTGTACAGTGAACACAAAACATAGTGTTTTCATTGGCTTGCAAATTGAAACCTAATAAAACAAGTTGCATTTGGATGACTGAATCTGAAAGTTAGCATTTAAAATTCATAATTTAACATTTCTTCATTTGGGGTTTTATTATTTGGTTAAGGGTGATGATTTAGAATCCAATATCTTGCCATTTGAAACTTAATTGTTTGGATAGGTGGAAAGATCTATTTAAAAGTATATTTTCAATAAAATAGTATATTAATACTTTGGGATGATGATTTTGGAATCTAAAGAGAACGAGTGATTTTGAAAGGTAAAGTTACTGAAACAACTGGATCAAACTGGGGACCAAAAATATTCAACAATTTATAGTTGTCATCTCATCATAACTGTATTTTTCGCCGCTTGCTCAAGCCTCAGACCTAGGTGTGGTCATGCGCTGCTTATAATTGAAGTCTAGCGGTTATGGATTGTGGCTGGGAGGAAACTGAATTGATCAAGCAGGGTTAGATCCCATGGCTTCAGTCCACATTGAGATGATTCAATGGTTTGAAAAAACTTTCCATTTTTTTAAATCACAGTTTGAATTGGGCCATTGGTTTAGATCTGGTTCAGCCTAGTGAATGATTAACATGCCAGTTTGGACTTTGGCTGAGTCAGTTTCAATCTAGTTCCAGTCTAGTTCCAAGCCAACCTGGACTGTAGCAATGTCTACCAGAAATGGCTTGGCGAAATATGACCAATTGTTTTCATGAATTCATGCATTGTTTTTTCTGTTTCAATTTTTCAATTACATAACAAATGTTTGATCAATATTTTCTATGCAAATGTTTCCAAGCCAACCTGGCCTGTAGCCATGTCTACCAGGATTGGCTTGGCGAAACATGACCAATTGTTTTCATGTATTTTTCTTTTTTTTTTTCATTTCACTTTTTAAATTTCATGACAAATGTTTGCTCTATCTTTTCTATGCAAATGTTACCTGTTTTCGGTGTTCATAAAAATCTCTATCTTCTTGTCCTTGTAATAATCCTTCATGGCTTTGGGTTGCATCAAGCTTTACTTAGCAAAATGAAATGGACTTGAGATTAGCATGAGCATATCATTTATTTCTCATTTTTAAAATTTATTATTTTGATCCTTTTTTCTTCCGTATGACAATTCCCACTGGAGAATCGGTAAGCTTTTTGAAATTTCGGAGTACATGTTCTCAACTAGTGAAGCATCTGTTTCATTATTTGAACTTAAAAAAATAAATAAATAAAACATAAGTGGTGCGTACTTGGATGGTGTTATTCTGTAATAATACTCAAGGGCTGCAGTAAGGCTGCCATTAGATCTCTTCTTTCGATGATATTGTCTTTGTTAAGAAAGCTTTCCTTGATGCCAAGTTATTGTTCTCTATTATTGGTGAAGTTCTGACTGCTGAACCAAACACACCCTGAGGGCTAATTGGAGGATACTAAAATAAAATTGTTATTTGTAGTTAAAACAATTGACACGAGAAAATTTTGGGTTATGTTAACCAGTACTTTAGTTTCTTCACAAGATCTAAGTCTCCAGGGAACTGCATTTTCACTTTTTCCAACAGTGAAGTTGTACTTCTGCGTAATGTGCTTGCAAAGTGATTGGTGAAATCTCATGATGGGAGTTCAATTCTGTTTTTTTTTTTTTTTTTTCTTTTTCTTTTTCTTTAGATTCACTTGTAAATGCTCACTTCCATTTTACACTTCCTTCAGTAGTTTTTTGACAGGCAAAGGCTTTTCACAACCATTTTCAATCCAACGCGTCTTGCCAACGGAGAAGGCTCGACATTGGGTACTCTCATATTTGATATTGAGCTTGTCAGCCTGAGGCGTGAGTGAGGTATGTAAACGATGACTTCTTGTTAACAAGTAATCCTCCACTAAATGGTAATCCATATTGGAATCAAGATTTCCATACCCTTTTTTCCTTCCATGTCCTTCTTGATTAAACTGTAGCTTTGATAGTTGCCAAAAAACTCTTTCAGGAGATGAAACGTTGCAGGTCTTAGCTTTCTACCTTTTGGACATGAAATCTCTGGAAAATTATTGGATGCATTCGGAATATTAAATTTGAGTGCTTTTTATGATAAAGTAATGTAAACTATTCTATAAAACTATGAAATCTCCCATCTATGTGAGTGGAGCACATGATCTGAGCCTACATTTGGTGTGATGTAATATAATCATGATTACATTGTTTCCAGATTTCTCAATCTCTCAATGTTCTGTGACTTGAGAAAAATGGCTTCACACTTTTCTGGTAAGTCATTCAAAAAGCTATTACAGAATCAATTCGAGGAAAAGTTTCATAGAAGATAATTTACATGGAGTGATGTGTTTTTGTAGCATTCACGCCAGGATTTGGATATCTTGGAAAGAATCAAATCCAGGGAGATATATTATGGTTGCACTAACTCTAGGGTATGTGTTTAATATGCATTTGTATTTTAAGTATATTTGTAATTTTTTTTTATATTTGTATCGTGGGTTTGTAAAGGATTAGTTATTATAATATGCATAATGGGGATTGTGAGTTCTTTGAGCGGATAGATTGTGAAAGCGCTAGAATAGGTAAAGAAAATTATAATTGAACTTAGTAAGCAGACGAAGTTGATGCAGATTCAGAATATTAAGCTAATAAATCTAAATAGGGCTGGAGCAATCTTTAACGACGTAAACAATATTAGGAATGAGTTAAATGCCTTTTTCTGCTTTGATTTTATTTGCTATTGGTTTATTCGTAATTGAAACTTGAATACTGGGTAGTGACTTTGGATCCACGGTCCTCGGTAGTCAATTTTTTCAAAAAGTTCCAATTAAAGGTCTTGAATTTGGAGCATTTGCTTATTTAGGTGTTTATAAACTGGTTAAGATGAGTTTATGATTTATATCAGTAGAGGTAGCTGGAGTTCTAATTGAGCTTATATTTACTTTTGCTATTGAATATTGATTTGAAGGGAACATCCGATGCATAGGATATTTTTTGGATTTTTTTCTTAGTGCAGCAAAATAGGTTGCATTTCCTATAAGGATAGTAGAACAAACAGTCTAAAAGAGAGGCAATCACGTAAAAGAGTCATTGGATAGGCATGTTGCTCATTTTAAAACTTTTTAACTTTGAGCTATAACTTGTAAAATCCTTTGAGTAATGATGAATTTAAATTAGAGATAGGTAGCTGTTGGCATCTGGACTTCCTGCTGAGTCAAGCACCGAGAGTGGAGATTCTCTATGATGAACACCATGTCTTGAGCTTTAGTGTGATTAGTGGTGACCACCGGCTGAATAGTTATCGGTTAGAGGCCACCAGTTGATATACCGACAGAAAATAAATATTAAGGACAGTGCAAAAACTTATTTAGAAAGAACGTAAAATTCGAAAGGAAAAAAGAAATGATTCTCACAGCAACGACTTTTGGACAACGAATGCAAAGAGAAAGGTAAGCCAAAGGATTCAGTAGTTGCAGATGTATCAAGGGAAGTAGCAAGTGAAGTGGGAGAATGAAAAGAAGAGGAAAAAGATATAATCTTTGACAAGAGGGAAGAATTGAGTACTTTTACTTATATAATAGTCATTTGCAATTTAGAATATGTTTCATATTTCTGAGAATATAGCAAAGAATACATAGATACAGATGTCATCTCCATCGTTATCTAATTGATTGTTTTCAAATGGATTCTTCCAAATTTTGCTTTTTGTTTTTGATTCAGGTTCAGATTTGATCATCGAATCAATCATAGATTGCCAATGCCCGAATGGGAAGTTTGTAGATCATCATTTTTTTTTTTTTTCAAATGGCTCTTGAAGGTGTTCATAGGATTTTAATCGAAGGGATTTGGAGGATAATAAAACTTAATTTTTATTTGTTTGTTAATTGTAATTAATTACTTTCTCTATTTTATAATTTTTATTTTTTACATATATTAAAAAATTATATTTTTTATTAATTTTTATTTTAAAAATATTAAAAGATATTTTGATAATTAATAATAAATTATTTTAAAAATAAGATAAAATTAAATAGAGTTATAATAATTAATTTATATATTTATTATATAAAAAAGGTGAATAATAATTAAAATAATATAGATTAAAATTATAAAACGGGGAGTAATAAATTTTAACGATAATACATGTTAGTAATGAATGCTAAAATTGAAAATTTTGAATTAAATGGTGAAAGGTTGCAAAAACTTAAATTTTTTAAGTAAATATCCCAAATAAAACTTATTATATTATTATGTTACTTCTGTTTTACAACAAAATATTGTAATGTACATTATTCATTATATAATGTAATATTAATATAAGCAAAAATAAAGGAAATAGAAAACAAGAAATAATGAAAAAAAGCTAATTAATTCAAAAAGGTTTCATCTTCATGTGTATTTATATTTTAATCTAAATTTTTTAATTATAATTTAGTTGGTTTAATTTTTATATTTTTGTAATATCCGGCTAGAGTCTGGCATCAGAATTCCTGTAGTCCGATGGAATCTCGGGTGTCGGAACCCTCTAGAAGGGTAGTACATATGTTTTTCTAACGTGTTTTAACTTGTTTTAATGAGGGAGAAAATGGCAAGTTCGGCCGCCGAAAGGGAGTTTCGGTCGCCGAACCTTGTATGGTTTCGGATTCACGTTTGGCTGCCGAAGGTGGTCTGGCCAGCCACCTATAAAAGGCCCCAAGTCGGTGGAAGGATGATATTTTGCTTCCACCTTCAGCCAGAGGTGAGCCCAAACCCTCCCCAAGTTGACTTTTATGATCTTCTTCAAATCTTTCAAGGTTTTAGCAAGATTTTTGTTATTTTGGAAGTTTTTGAGCATAAAACCCAAGACGTGAAGTTTGGAGACTTGAGGAGTGTTTTCCCCATATCTCTACGTTAGGACCCTTCATCCTCTCGCTTACCAGAGGTAAGTGAAGTTTCCTGACATCTTTTAATGTTTTAAGCAAGTTTTATGGAAGTGGGTTGGGTAGATATGCATGTTTAGGTTAAGTAGGTTTTATGTGAGTTTTGGGTAACAGCATGCTTAGGTGATGTTTTGATGTTATTGTTTGGGGTTTTAAGGTAGTTTGAGACCCCTTTGTGCATGTACTTGAGTATATGCAGGTTGTGGTTTTGTTGGTTGCATGTTTGAGAGAAGTTTGGGCACGTTTGCATGAAGCAGAACAAGGTTCTGCCTAACTGGGAAATCTAGTTTCGGCCGCCGAAGGAAGGTTCGGCCGCCGAACATGCTAAGGAGGTGGTTTCGGCTGCCTAAGCTCGCCCCCGAAGGTTTGGACTTTCGGCTCTGGAGCGGGGTTTCGGCCGCCGAAGGTTAGAGACTTTCGTCTCTGGAGTGCCTTCCAGTCCCCGAACCTTGCCCCCGAAAGGGTTCGGCTGCCGAAAGTAAAGTTCGGCCGCCGAAGGTGCTTGAGTTTCGTCTCTGGAAGGGACTTTCGGCCGCCGAACCTGCCGCCGAAAGTGCCCTGTCCAGTCTTCCTTTGCATGCTTTATGTGATTGTTTTAGGACCTTTGAAGGGGGTTTTGGGAGTTTTTTAGAGTTGTGCTTGAGCTAGTTTGGTCCCTCATTTGAGTCCACCTGTGTAGGAACGGACCAGAGGAACCGCAGAGACCAGCAGGGAGCACTGCACCAGAGTTAGCCAAGTTAGACCAGAGTCAGCCAGAGGTGAGTAGAACTAGACTTAATCTTTTAGTTTTTTTTTTAAAAGACATCGAATGCCTAAAGCATGTTCATGCATCATAAGGATTATAGTAGGTTGATTGCACTAGTTTCACGAATATGGCGCATTGTATAATATGATGAATATGATGATGTGGATGGACCAAGGCGACCCCAATAGCCCTAGAGCTGTTGTAAGACCTGGCCGGGCCAGGCATACAGATGTTGTAAGACCTGGTTGGACCAGGCATACGGATGTTGTAAGACCTGGCTGGGCCAGGCATACAGGGGTTATAAGACCTGGCCGGGCCAGGCATACTGACACAGGAGGGAGTTTTGGTGGTCATGTCCATCCGTGCTATGAAATGTTTGTGCTGTGACGCATTCATAAGAGCATGTCACTAATAAACTGTTTTCTTTGTTTCTACTCATTGAGCTTTATAGCTCACCCCTTCCCCTTAACCCCAGTTTTGCAGGCTCAGAGGTCAGGGGAGGATCAGCAGAGGTCAGAAAGAGTAAAGAGATGTGTAATAGATTAGTGTGGACATGTAAAATTGTAAAGAGATGTAAAACTTATAATGAGCTATGTATAGTTTTGTGCTTGATCCATATGTGATGTAAATCCCGCTTATGTATACATGGTCTGTTTTATGGATATGTCTAGTTGCTGAGTGTGGCTGACCAGGTTTAACATATACTGTGTGGACTCAGCCAGGGCTTTAATGAGTGAGTGCATGCATAGGGTGAACCATGGGACAGGATTGAGTTTTTCATGTTTACAGGTTATGTTTGATCATGTATGGGATTTTACAGGTACCCAGATAGTATAGCAGGCTTGCTACGGGTCTTGGCGGCCTTAAGCCGATCTGGATCCTAGCGCCGGTAGCGGTCCGGATTTCCGGGTCGTTACAGATTAGTATCAGAGTCCTAGATTTATATGGTCGGACCTAGATAGAGCGTGTCGGGCTCATAGAGGTTGGAGTAGGTCAAGCACAATAGGAAAGCACGTCCACTAGGATAGGATGTTGAGTCCTGTCTAATTGCTGAAGTGTAATGCCATGAGTTATGCATGTGCTTTGTTGTTATGTAATGTTCTATGCTGATGTGTGCTGTTATGTTGTTTTCCAGAAAGTTAAGATGAGAGGAACTCGTCGATCTGCACGATTGACTGGAGTCCCACCAGTGAATGAGGGCTCAGATGCTCGTACTCCTGCGTTGCCAAGGGCAAGGTCTCAGAGATCAAGTAGGGAGGGTACGTCAAGGGACCCTAGAAGGTCTTTTGACGAGAGTAGAAGAGGAGCGGATAGAGGAGGGAGCTCAGAGGAGGTGAGGGAGGCTATGGATGTGGATTAGTCACGAGAGGAAAGCATGGGTATGGGCAGGTCTGACGAGGGTATGGGAGAGTCTCAGGGAGGCGCTCAGGCCTCGGGGTTTGGTTATCCACCCTTTCCACAGGGCCCAGGGTATCCGATGGGGGTACGTCGGATTACTCTAGTTTTCCCCCATATCCTACCTACATGCCTTATATGCCTTATCCTCCTTTTTACCCACCATATCCCATGTATCCACCCACACCTTTCCATCCTAGTACAGCATACCCCGAGCCAAGTAACCAGAACCAGTAGCCCTAGTTGTTCCAGCACCTCAACCTAGCTCAACTGAGGGAAGTAAAGTGAAAATGACAGAGTACCTAAAGTTGGATGCTCCTAAATTCAATACGGGAGATGATCCCTTTGAGTACCTCAGAACAGTTAAGATGATAACCGATGAGTTAGGAGCTGATGATAGCAGAGCCATTGAGATGGCAGGGTTCACATTGAAATGTAAGAAGGCTCGAGAGTGGTTCAAGAATTATGTGGACCCCAGGTTGGACAGCATGTCATGGGGAGAGTTCGCCAATGAGTTTGCAGGGTGGGCTTTTCCTGACAGTTCCCGAGAGCTAAAAGTGATAGAATGTGAGCAATTGAGGCAGACCGAGGAGATGAGTGTAGATGAATACACCGATAAGTTTCTGGATCTGCTTCAGTATGTGGGTCAGACTTATGACACTGACCAGAAGAAGGCAAGGAGATATACCATGAGACTGCATCCCAGGTATTCCTCCTTGATTCTTCCAGCAGAGAAAGAGAGTTTCCACTCTATAGTAGATGCCGCCAGGAAGATGGAGGCGAGTGCCATTATTCAGGGCACAGTTAAACAGCAAAGGGCACAGTCGTTGGGTTCGAAGACCCCCAGTGCAGCAACTTCTGGCAGCAAGAAGGGAGAAAAGTTTAAAGGTAGGAAGGGCAAGTTCTGGAATAAGATCAAGTCTAGTCTGGGAATAGGTAGTGGCTCAAGCTCTGGCACAGGCAGTACAGTGTGCATGAAATGTGGAAGGCCGCACAAAGGAGTTTGTCGTATGGGATCTACAGCCTGCTTTAAGTGTGGACATGAGGGACATTTTGCTCGGGAATGTCCTCAGTTGACCTTTATGGCACCATCCCAGCAGATGAGCTCAGGCAGTGTGGCACAGCCAGCAGCTCCAGCCATGCCTCAGAGCAGAGGCAGAGGAAGAGGGTCAGCTTCTTCTTCAGCGGCAGGTTCCCGAGGTGAGGGTCCGGTAGTCACTATGACACAAGAGGAGGCAAACACGTCGAACACTGTGGTGTCAGGTAATCTCTTAATTGGGTGTTCTGATGTGTATGCTTTGATGGACCCCGGTGCTTCTCATTCCTTTATTACTTCTGGAGCCGTTGAAAGGTTGGGTCTGAGCATTTCTGAGTTGGAGTGTCCTCTCTGGGTCAGTGGACCCAAATGTGACCCATCAGTGGCAGTGTCCGTCTGTCGCTTCAGTCCAGTGGTCATAGAGGGTTGATGCCTTCCAGCTGACCTAGTGGTTCTAGATTTGACGGGGTTTGATGTCATTCTAGGGATGGATTGGTTATCTACATATGGAGCTACCTTGGACTGTAGAGACAAAGTAGTTAGTCTCAGAGACCAGGATGGGTCAGCATGTGTCTTTAGAGGAGATAGGAGGGGTACTCCTAGAGGTTTGATCTCAGCCCTTCAGGCTCGTCGTTTGCTTAAGAGGGGTTGTCAGGGGTTTCTAGCTCATGTGAGAGAGCTAGATAGACAGGTTAGGGAACTAGCCTCAGTTCCTGTAGTTCGAGAGTTTCTAGACGTTTTCCCAGACGAGCTTCTAGGACTACCACCTGATAGGGAGATTGAGTTTGCAATAGAAGTGCTGCCTGGTACCAGACCTATCTTTATTCCTCCCTACAGGATGGCGCCAGCAGAGTTAAAAGAGCTGAAGGAGCAGTTGCAGGACTTGGTAGATAAGGGTTTCATCCGCCCTAGTACCTCACCTTGGGGTGCTCCAGTGCTTTTTGTTAGAAAGAATGATGGATCTCTCAGACTTTGTATCGACTATCAACAGTTGAATAAGGTCACTACCAAGAATAAGTATCCCCTGCCTAGGATCGATGATCTATTCGACCAGCTAGCTGGAGCAGGTTGTTTCTCTAAAATAGATCTGAGATCCGGGTATCATCAGTTGAGAGTCAGAGAAGCAGATGTGCCAAAGACAGCTTTTAGAACCAGATATGGGCATTATGAGTTCTTAGTAATGCCGTTCGGGTTGACTAACGCCCCTACAGCATTCATGGATCTCATGAATAGAGTTTTCAGTGAGTATCTGGATCACTTTGTGATTGTCTTTATCGATGATATCTTAGTGTACTCCAGAGATGCAGAGGAGCATGCCCAGCATCTGAGGACAGTTCTGCAGACTCTAAGAGAGCATGGTTTATATGCCAAGTTCTCTAAGAGTGAGTTTTGGTTGAGGAGCATTTCCTTCTTGGGACATGTTGTATCAGCCGAAGGTATTGAGGTAGACCCCAAGAAGATAGAAGCTGTAGCTAACTGGCCTAGACCCACCTCAGTGACAGAGATTAAAAGCTTTCTGGGTTTGGCAGGTTACTATAGGAGGTTCGTTCAGAACTTCTCAAGGATAGCTGCTCCTATGACCAAACTGACCCAGAAGAACCAGAAGTTCGTATGGTCAGACCAGTGTGAAGAGAGCTTTGCAGAATTAAAGAGAAGATTAACATCAACACCGGTGTTAGCTCTGCCTGTCAGTAATGAGGACTTCACAGTGTTCTGTGATGCGTCCAGAGTGGGATTGAGTTGTGTTCTGATGCAGAATGACAGGGTGATTGCTTATGCTTCTAGACAGCTGAAGAAGCACGAGTTGAATTACCCCACCCATGATCTTGAAATGGCAGCAGTTATTTTTGCACTCAAGATGTGGAGGCATTACCTGTATGGGGTTAAATGCGAGATCTTCACAGATCACAAGAGTTTACAGTACATCTTGAGTCAGAAAGAGCTGAATTTGAGGCAGAGAAGGTGGGTAGAACTGCTCAGTGATTATGATTGTAAGATCCAGTACCATCCGGGTAAGGCGAATGTTGTGGCAGACGCCCTAAGCCGGAAATCACTTGGCAGCTTGTCCCACATAGTAGCAGAGAGAAGACCAGTGGTGATGGAGTTTTATAAGCTCATCGACGAAGGGCTACAGCTAGAGTTATCTGGTACAGGTGCATTGATAGCACAAATGAAAGTGACCTCAGTGTTTTTGGAGCAAGTGGCTCAGAAACAGCATGAGGACCCTGAGTTAGTGAAAATTGCCAGGACTGTTCAGTCAGGCAACAGTGCAGAGTTCCGATTTGACAGCAAAGGGATCCTCCACTATGGGAATCGACTATGTGTACCAGATGACAGTAACCTGAAAGGAGACATTATGAGGGAGGCTCATAATGCAAGGTACAGTATTCACCCTGGAGCCACCAAGATGTATCAGGATCTGAAAAGAGTGTATTGGTGGACAGCTATGAAGAAAGAAGTGGCACAGTTTGTGTCCGCCTGTGAAGTTTGCCAGAGGGTGAAACTAGAACATCAGAAGCCGGCTGGAATGCTTAACCCACTGCCGATTCCAGAATGGAAATGGGAGAACATAGCTATGGATTTTGTAATGGGCTTACCGGCAGCGTCCAACAGGGTAGACTCCATATGGGTGATCGTGGACAGACTGACGAAATCTGCTCATTTCATCCCTGTTAGGAGCAACTACTCTGTGGATAAGTTAGCACAGGTTTATTTAGAGGAGATCGTAAGGTTGCATGGAGTCCCAATGTCTATAGTGTCAGACAGAGGACCTCAGTTCACCTCCAGATTTTGGCGGAGTCTGCAGAGTGCGATGGGCACAAGGTTGGATTTCAGCACTGCTTTCCATCCACAGACTGACGGACAATCAGAGAGGACCATCCAGACCATAGAGGATATGCTCCGAATGTGTGTGTTAGACTTTGGCGGTTCTTGGAGGCAGCATCTACCTTTGGTGGAGTTTGCTTATAATAACAGCCATCATGCTAGCATCGGGATGGCCCCTTATGAAGCTTTATATGGAAGGAAGTGCAGATCACCTGTTTACTGGGAAGAAGTAGGAGAGGCGGCTCTTGCAGGGCCGGAGTTAGTTGAGATCACCAGCAGAGTGGTGCCCATGATCAGAGAGAGGATCAAGACTGCTCAGAGCAGACAGAAAAGCAATGCAGATATCCGTAGAAAGCAGATAGAGTTTCAGGAAGGTGATATGGTATTGCTGAAGGTGTCTCCAATGAAAGGAGTGGTTCGTTTTGGAAAGAAGGGTAAGCTAGCTCCACGGTACATTGGACCCTTTGAGATCTTGCAAAAGATTGGGAATGTGTCGTACAAGCTGGATTTACCTGCTTCTATGGAAAGAGTTCACCCGGTGTTCCATGTTTCTATGCTACGGAAGTTCGTGTCAGATCCGAGTAAGGTTCTTAGTGAACCTGAAGTAGAGATCCTTGGAGATCTCACCTATATAGAGCAGCCAGTGCGGATCCTTGACACACAAATCAGACAGCTAAGGAATAAGAAAATTTCAATGGTGAAAGTCCTATGGAACCACCACAATTTAGAAGAGTGCACCTGAGAGACACGGGAGTCTATGCTCTAGCAATATCCATATATGTTTTAAGATTAGTTTTCCTCTCTTTTTATGTGTTTAGTGTGTGAGGAACATTCGGGGACGAATGTTCTTAAAGGGGGGAGAATGTAATACCCGGCTAGAGTCCGGCATCGAAATTCCTGTAATTCGGTGGAATCTCGGGTGTCGGAACCCTCTAGAAAGGTAGTACATATGTTTTTCTCACGTGTTTTAACTTGTTTTAATGAGGGAGAAAATAGCAAGTTCGGCCGCCGAACCTTGCATGGTTTCGGATTCACGTTTGGCTGCCGAAGGTGGTCTGGCTAGCCACCTATAAAAGGCCCCAAGTCGATGGAAGGATGATATTTTGCTTCCACCTTCAGCCAGAGGTGAGCCCAAACTCTCCCCAAGTTGACTTTTATGATCTTCTTCAAATCTTTCAAGGTTTTAACAAGATTTTTGTTATTTTGGAAGTTTTTGAGCATAAAACCCAAGATGTGAAGTTTGGAGACTTGAGGAGTGTTTTCCCCATATCTCTACGTTAGGACCCTTCATTCTCTCGCTTACCAGAGGTAAGTGAAGTTTCCTGACATCTTTTAATGTTTTAAGCAAGTTTTATGCAAGTGGGTTGGGTAGATATGCATGTTTAGGTTAAGTAGGTTTTATGTGAGTTTTGGGTAACAGCATGCTTAGGTGATGTTTTGATGTTGTTGTTTGGGGTTTTAAGGTAGTTTGAGACCCCTTTGTGCATGTACTTGAGTATATGCAGGTTGTGGTTTTGTTGGTTGCATGTTTGAGAGAAGTTTGGGCACGTTTGCATGAAGCAGAACAAGGTTCTGCCTAACTGGAAAATCCAGTTTCGGCCGCCGAAGGAAGGTTCGGCCGCCGAACATGCTAAGGAGGTGGTTTCGGCTGCCTAAGCTCGCCCCCGAAGGTTTGGACTTTCGGCTCTGGAGCGGAGTTTCGGCCGCCGAAGGTGCAGCCGAAGGTTAGAGACTTTCATCTCTGGAGTGCCTTCCAGCCCCCGAACCTTGCCCCCGAAAGGGTTCGGCTGCCGAAAGTAAAGTTCGGCCGCCGAAGGTGCTTGAGTTTCGTCTCTGGAAGGGACTTTCGGCCGCCGAACCTGCCGCCGAAAGTGCCCTGTCCAGTCTTCTTTTGCATGCTTTATGTGATTGTTTTAGGACCTTTGAAGGGGGTTTTGGGAGTTTTTTAGAGTTGTGCTTGAGCTAGTTTGGTCCCTCATTTGAGTCCACCTGTGTAGGAACGGACCAGAGGAACCGCAGAGACCAGTAGGGAGCACTGCACCAGAGTTAGCCAAGTTAGACCAGAGTCAGTCAGAGGTGAATAGAACTAGACATAATCTTTTAGTTTTTTTTTAAAAGACATCGAATGCCTAAAGCATGTTCATGCATCATAAGGATTATAGTAGGTTGATTGCACTAGTTTCACAAATATGGCGCATTGCATAATATGATGAATATGATGATGTGGATGGACCAAGGCGACCCCAATAGCCCTAGAGCAGTTGTAAGACCTGGCCGGGCCAGGCATACGGATGTTGTAAGACCTGGCCGGGCCAGGCATACGGATGTTGTAAGACCTGGCCGGGCCAGGCATACAGGGGTTATAAGACGTGGCCGGGCCAGGCATACTGACACAGGAGGGAGTTTTGGTGGTCATGTCCATCCGTGCTATGAAATGTTTGTGCTGCGACGCATTCATAAGAGCATGTCACTAATAAACTGTTTTCCTTGTTTATACTCATTGGGCTTTATAGCTCACCCCTTCCCCTTAACCCCAGTTTTGCAGGCTCAGAGGTCAGGGGAGAATCAGCAGAGGTCAGAAAGAATAAAGAGATGTGTAATAGATTAGTGTGGACATGTAAAATTGTAAAGAGATGTAAAACTTATAATGAGCTATGTATAGTTTTGTGTTTGACCCATATGTGATGTAAATCCCGCTTATGTATACATGGTCTGTTTTATGGATATGTCTAGTTGATGAGTGTGGCTGACCAGGTTTAACATATACTGTGTGGACTCAACTAGGGCTTTAATGAGTGAGTGCATGCACAGGGTGAACCATGGGACAGAATTGAGTTTTTCATGTTTACAGGTTATGTTTGATCATGTATGGGATTTTACAGGTACCCAGAGAGTATAGCAGGTTTGCTACGGGTCTCGGCGGCCTTAAGCCGATCTGGATCCTAGCGCCGGTAGCGGTTCGGATTTCCGGGTCGTTACAATTTTAATATAATTTTAATGAACTCTCAAATTACTAAATTTAATAATCTAATTAGTATGTTACCTGTATTATTATTATTATTTTTTATATAATTTAATAATTAAATGAAAATAATATAAATTAATGATTAAATGACTGAAAAAAAATTAATATTTATATTAGTTTATATTTTAATTCAAATATTTAAATTTAAATTTAAATTAATTAATTTAATATTTATATTTAGGTGTAATTTCAATTTTTAAAAGAATCAAAATGTAACAATTCAATAAAATGTCAAATATAATATTTTATTATTTTTTTAAATAAAAATTAATTCTATATATAAAAATAATATTAGTTCATATTTAAGTATAATTAGATAATATATTTAATTTTAAACATGATTGTAATTTAATAATTAAATATGTCTTTAATATGATAAATTTTTTTTTCGCATTAATAATTATGAAAATTTTATAATAAATATATATTTTTAATAATTTTATATATAATATTATTTTAAATTAAATAATATGTCTATTATAAAATATTTATAATTATTATTATAAAATAAAATTTATCATATAAGTGTTAGAATCAATTTATTTAAAATTTGAACATTTAAATTAAAATATAAAGTGATATAAACGTTGTTAATAATAATAATAATAATAATAATAATAATAGCTAAATTATTAAATTAGTATATAAAAATTTATAGATCGATTAAAATTATGTTAAAATGTAAAAATTCAGCTACTTAAATTCAAATAAAAAATTTTGAATTAAAATATAAATGGACTTTTTGGATAGATGGCCTTTATAAATTAATTAAAATAATTCTTTAAAACTCAAAAAAAAAAAAATTACACAAATGCAAAATATGAAAATAAAACTTGACTCGTGAATCAGAGAAAGACATATATAGATTTTAACAATCACAAACTCAATGGTGCCCCACGGTCCAAACGGTGATTGCATAATTAAGGTTTTGGCTCCTCAACTTAAGGAAGCAGGGTTCGAATCCATGGTGCGACTATTAAAATTCAATAAAAACTGAACCATCTACCCTCGAGCGAGACACCCAATTCCTCTTCGCCACTTGCCCAATCCTGAATCGCACCCTCCCTCTCTCCGCTGGCAAATCACCACCATCATCTATTTTCTTTTTCTCTTTATTCCCAGTTCCACCACTGGCACTCGTCCTCTCCAATTCCGAATTCTCCCACAACCCCATTCTCTCGTCTCCATTATTTTCTTTGCATTTCACATATGATTTCTCATCTGGAAACTCCGGCAACCACATGGGAATGTGCGTTCCCTTCAAATTCCAACTTCGACGTGGAGAAATTGTATTCCCTTCTCTCAGAATGGCCTTAAAAAAGGGGATTTCTTTGGTGGAGTGGACAAAAACGGATAGATCATTTGATACGCATGAACTTAAGAGACTATTGCTCTTGTCTATGGTGGAGCCTCCTGTGAAACCTCGTATTGAGTAAATATCGTGGAGGGCGTTTACGATGTCGAAGACGTTGGATTGAGTGCGATTGGATGCATTGGAGTATGATGTGGCGGCCTTGGCTAGGGTTTTCAGGTAAAGGGTGGTTACTTGAGTTAGGTTTTCAAGGGCTGAGAGCTGTGTGGATTTGAAACCCAGTGATTGGCAGATCTGTGAGACTGCGATTTTGGTTAATTGAAATGCGAAATCATTCGATGAGTCTGCTGCTATTGGAGAGTGGGTTTGAGGTTTCTTTTGCTTTGGTTTTGGTTTCATGGCGTGATTTGATGTGCAGAGAGGTAGAAGAAGACCCCAACTTTGGCTTGATATGGAATCCTCTTCCTCGAAAACCCTAAGGCAGCCTTTGAAAATGGGGTTTTTGATGGTAAGTATGAGGCTTTGAGAGGAGTTTTCCGTTCGTTCGTAGTTCCTTGATTATATTCCCGAGGATTTTTAATGTTTTTTTCCTTAATTAAAAATTCAAAATTTTATTTCAATTTAATTAATTTTTATCTATAATTTTATAAATTTCTAAAGAGTTAAATTTTATAATCCTATTTAATATAAAATTAAAAAATTTAAATTTAGCTCTCCTAAAAAGAAAAAAACTAAAGATGAAGATAATATTAAGAATAAAAACATAATAATTATTTTAAATAAATAAAACAAAATAAAAATTGAAAAATTAAGAAAATAAATATCCTAAAAAAATTTCATACACACTGTGCATGAGTATAAAAAAAATTCCTATATAATAAAATAAATTTTAAAGCTTATTTAAGTTCAAAAGAAATTAATTCTAATTTTATATCAAATAAAAGTTTGTTTAAACAAATATAAAATATATAAGTAGTTTTTTTTAATTAAATCAAACTCTATTGTACTAAAAATTATTTATTTAAATAAGTTTTACAATTTATAAATATATTTTTAAATTGTTAGTTCTATTTGAGTTAAATTCTAAGTAGTTTTATCATTAATTAAAAAATATTATTGTACTTCAAAATAAAATTTTATTAAAAAAAGTTTAAATTAAAAAGCTAGTTTCTAATTTTTAAAGATTTTAAATTATTTTTTATAAAAATTATTTCAAAATAAAAACATTACAAAATTTAATTAAAAAATAATTTTTATAAAAAATTAATTTAACTAATATAATATTAAATAAAGAATAAATAAATAATTTTATGATATTACAATAATAACTTTTAAATATAATTTTTTAATCCGTCCATAATGCAAGATATTTTAAATTTATTAATATTTTATTTTATTTTTACTAATGTTATTTCGTGAATTTTTTTATTAATAATTTAGTTTATTAGTTATATTATATATATATATATATTTTAAAAGTACCATTATAACCTTAATTTTTATGAATGTCATACGAATATGTAACAACTATTGAAGGAATTAAAATTGTAGGATAAGGATGGAGAAATCGAGAGAGCGAGAAAGAGAAAAAAAAGAGACTAACGGTGCGAGAAGTGTGTTGGCAGCAAGCGGAGGGTTCGACCTTCTCTCCGCCTGCTTTTGTATAGATTTTGTATAGCTGTTGTTAGTATCGATTCAATTTTAAAATGAGTATGTTGTTTTTTTATTCTGTTTATGGTTTGTTTGATTTTGATCTCTTGTGACTTTTGGAGTTTTGAGTATGAGCGAGTTTCTCTACTTGAGGGAGGGTTGTTGACCGTTGACACTTACAATTCGGGATCGGCACCGCTTCTAGCCATTCACATTCTCGGTAAACTCTGTCATGTCTCCCTTTTAATTTGAGCACTTTTTCATGCTTGGAGATACCACTTTTCTTATTGTGTCTTTAGATGATTTGATTGTGCACGTCTAGAGATGGTGTTTCTCAACAATTTTGTTAAGTTTCGAGTGAGATTGTTTTGGCTTCTATTTGGTTTTTACTTTTGAATTTGATCTTGCATGTCTAATATTAGAGTGAATTGGTGAATCTGCTCTGGTGTTGTTTTCTAGGCATGCATGATATTGTTGTGTTGCTCTGATCCGACTGTTTATTTGTTGTCTCATTACGGTTGCAGTGGAGGCGGTGCAGTGATTCAGTATGTCATGATTCAAATGGCATGTATTTTGGACTATATGTGGGCTTAGACTTAATTACAATTTTGGGCTGCATCTGTATTAGGGTGTGGATTTTTCATGTTGGGTTTGTATCTCATGTATTCCCTCTTGGTCCATTGGACTTTTTAATACATATTTTGCATGATCAAATAAAAAAATTAAAATTATAGGATAAATAATAAATTTATGTTTTTTCACAATTTATGTTGGAAAAAAAATACTTTATTACTTTCGCACTACAGGTTACTAATACAAATCCTATAGGATTTAGGAAATCTAAAATTGTTTCCGGATCCAAAGGGAATTTGATACGCAACAGTAACACCTTATAAATACCCTCTTCCTATTCCCATTAGCCATTCGGCTTTACATTCTAATGCTTTATTTCATCTTTTCTTCTATAATCAACACTAGGATATCCACCGCCGATCATGTCTTTCTCAACTTCTTCCTCTTCTTCATTAGCGAAGAAAATCACCCTCAGATAATCTGACGATGAGATATTCAAAGTGGATGAAAAAGTCTAATTCGAGTTTCAAACCATCAAGAACATGGTAGATAATGGTTGTGCCGACTCTGCCATGGATATCATGTACTCAAGGATTGGAAAACTGACTTCATCAAGAAAGTTAAAGAGAACTAGACAGTTTTCTTTAACTTGATAATGGCTGGAAACTATTTGGACAACAAGAACCCGATAGATTTATTGTGTAAAAGCATTGTTGATATGATGAGGAGAAAGGCTCTCGTGGAAATTCGAGAGATTTTTCACATCAAGAATGACTTCACACTTGAGAAAGAAAAAGAAATTCATGAAGAAAATGCATGGCCTTTGACCAGTGACTTACACATTGTCTCCTCTATGACTCTAATACTATTATTTGTAGTAGTATGATTTTTATTTAGACTATTTATTTTTAGGGTTCATTTTAACGGCTTGTAATTAATATTATGAAGATAATGACAAAAAAAAAAATTCATCCTTTTTCCATTTTTGCCATTGCACCATATCCTTTTATGGTTTGTCAATTAAACTTTATAATTTTCTACTTATTTCAATTGCACCATGACATTTAAAAAAAATTTACAATTACACCATAAATTTTAAAAATTTATTAATTAAACTCATATATTTTAAGTTATAATCAATTGTATCTTGAATGTTGCTGATATGACAGAGTGATATGACAATGACATCTCAGATGATATGGTAATTCCATTAATTTCTAATAAAAGAACATTAGGGTGCATTTGAAATAAGTATAAAAATATAAATTTAATCGGCAAATCGCAAAAGGATACGATACAATTACAAAAATAAATAAAGAATAGAGTTTTTTTTATCATTAACTCTATTATTATGTGATGGTTTCTTTTTGAGAACAATGTCTGCCGAACTGGTTAATAATTTTATTTAATTAAAATTATATATTTTAGAATCTTTTTTTTTTTAATTTAAAAGAGTTATAAATTCCAAATATAATTTGTGGTCTCAATGGAAGACGGCCTTAGTCGAGCTATTAACCATTTTCTACACTTTGAAGTTAAAAGAAAAACCAATCAAGAGTCCTTTGATTGCATTTGAATATTTTTTTTATTATTATAATTAATTTCCGGGTTGTATTCAAAACTCATCAAAATTGAGTTTTGTCTTCTCAAAATATACAAGACCTCAAGATTTATTACAGAGGATAGCACCGCTGAGACATTAGTTGCTGAAAATTTTTCGATGCTGGGATGTTTTTAAAAAATTTAAGACTGAATTTTTTTTTAAAGAAGCAATGGTTGTAGAAAATATAATAATGTTTAGATATTAAAAAAAAAGTTTTATTTTTGAACATTATTGAGGAGTTTTTTTTTTTGGAAAAATCTTTAAAATAATTTTTTGAAAAGAAATTTTATATAATAGTGATAGATTTGATAAAATTTTTAAATATTTTATCTTTGTTTGAAAATTTTTAATAAAAATTATACAAATTCTTAACATAATTATTATTAATATGTATTATGTCTTGTAATGGATTAATTATTAAAAAATGTTTTAAAAAAATAATTTATAAGTGTAACGAAAATCTAAAATTATTTATCAAATTAATGTTTACTCACAAAAATATTAGTTAAAAAAGAAGTTTTAATATCACCTTTTATTCTAAACAACACCAGTTTGACAGGTTTTTTTCAGAGTAAAAATGACACTCCTGAAAATGCCACCGTGAGTGACGTTTTTAGGAGCAATCACATTTTTTTAAAAACGCCACTGACAGTGGCATTTTCAGAGACATTGCCACACTCCTTCCCGAGGCCGTGGCAGATCGCGTGAGGGAATAAATTGCTCACTTTGCATAATAAACTCCACTCTCCACTCTTCGGTGAACTCTCCCTATGGTGTATATATATAGAACACAACAGAATGAGATAAGTTGCCTTGTGTTTGAGAGTTTCAAGAAGTAAAATTTTCATTTGGTCCCTAAATTTAATTTTTTCACTCACTTCAGTTTTATATTTATGTTGATTTTTTATATTTATTCTATTTAAATTCTTGTATATCCGTGTATAATTTTAATTTTTCATTTGGTAAAATTTCTCTTTTATTTTTTATATTTTGATGTGTAAATTTACAATTATTTTTATGCAAAATTTTTCTTTTAGTATTTTAAAATTTATATATTAATTATTTGTATATAAAACTTAGGTTTTCCATTCACCTTAAATTACATTGAAGTTGAATTTTTTTTTTAACTATAATTTTGTATGAGTTTAATTTTTATTTGGTAAAATTTCTCTTTTAGTCCTTAAATTTTGATGTATAAATTTACAATTATTTCTATGTAAAATTTCCCTTTTAGTCTTTAAAATTTATATAGTAATTATTTGTATATATAATTTAAGCTTTTTGTTCACTTTAGCTTACATTCATGTTGAACCTTTTTTATATAAAAAAAAAATTTCTCTTATAATTTTGTATGAGTTAAATTTTTTATTTGAAAAAATTTTCTTTTTAGTCCTTCAATTTTAATGTGTAAATTTACAATTATTTATAGGTGAAATCTGAACTTGCCATTGAGTCATTTATTAAAGGTAAGTTTTTCATTTTTATTTCTTATTTTTCAAATTTTCTTTAAATGTTATCATTTTATATTTCATAAAATTTATTTTTTAGGCCTTTAAAAGTTTAATATATAGGCTTTTTTTTACTTATTTGTAGGTAGAATTTGAAATTGATATTTATCTATCCACTCGAGATTACAACTCTGCAACTATAGTAAATTTTATATATGTGAATAAAATATTAATATTTTTAATTTTGGTGAGGATATTGAATGTGTTAAATTATTTGATGGTAATTTTATCATTTATTATGCATTGTTAATGTAGTATTCAATGTAGTTTAATTTTATTATATTTTAATTATCACTTAATAATTGTGATTATCTTTGAATCTCAAATAAATTAGGTAAAATATAATGCGTTTAGTGATTGCAAAGTAATATTTCTTTTCATTTATACATGGTTATGGCGTTTATGACTCCTAAAGTATTGCTAGGCGCATACACTGAAACGCAAGTGAGAAAAATGTGGAAAATATATATATAAAGTTAGAATGGATCCATCTTTTGGATTGATGGAGCATGTGATCAAAATGCACATTTGGAATAGAGGTAATGTGAATACGGTGTTTTCTTTTATTTTTGAATGCATCAATATTGATGCAATAGGTTTAGAATCAATCAAACAAAATCTACCCACGTCCCAAGTGATATTTTGTAAACGAGAAAATGCTAAAAGGGCATATATGTATTCGTTTTCGTAAGAAAATATAATTTTAGTTTTATGGTTATTTTAATAATTCAAGATAAGTATTCTAAGTGAAATGAAAATTTTCATAATATTATATTTGAGAAATAAAAACTATATATAAACTAAATAATCATATATGTTTCCATGTGACATAAAATGGATGTAACAAAATTTTTTCTTATGGTACAAAAAATGTCATCACACGTGTATCATTAATTATTTATTAAAGATGACACGGGGCAACTAGTCTTGGATTTTACGGCAGACTTGGACTGGGGTTAACTTTTATATTTTAATTATTATTTTGGATATTTTAGGTATTTTTATAATTTTACATATTAGGATTTTATTTCTATTGTAAATAGCCTCCCTTAGCTATTAGGATTTTAGACTCCTATTAGGATTAGGATTATTTTTGCATATTAGGATTTTATTTCTATTGTAAATAGCCTCCATTGGCTATTAGGATTTTTAGACTCCTATTAGGATTAGGATTATTTTTTGCATATTAGGATTTTTTCTATTATAAATAGCCTCCCTTGGCTATTAGGAACTCACTTTTCAATTTTTGAGGAATTTCAATAAGACTTTTAGTATTCTAACCTATCTTTTCTCTTATTTCGTCTTAGCCAAACGATATTGGTTAAAACTCGTAACGGAGTCTAAATAGTCCTACATCAGATTGGTATCAGAGCGAAGTTCGACCATGACAGATAACCAAGAGGCGCGACTTGCTGCAATTGAGGCATCTTTGGCATAATTGAGGGAGATGATTGGACAATTGACCTTGCAGCAGGGAATCCACCAACCCGCCGCCACCGCACACCCCCAACCAGTTGCCAATCCTGTGGCCGCCAATCCTATGGTCGTCAATCCTATGCCTGCAAATCCCCAACAGAACTATCAGGAAGGTTACAGGATCAAGGTAGACCTTCAAAACTTTTCTGGTTCATTAGATGTTGAATCTGTTCTTGATTGGCTGGTAGAGGTTGAACGCTTCTTTGAAATTATGAACGTGGAAGAGGAACGCAAGGTTCCAATTGTGGCCTATAAGTTGAAAGGGGGTAGAGCAGCCTGGTGGAATTCGATTCAAAACGAACGCTATCGGAAGAGGCTGGAGCCCATACGAAACTGGGTGCTGATGAAGCAGATGTTTGAACAACGGTTCTTGCCTAGCGATCACGCTCAGGTTTTATATAACCGGTATCATGACTGTGTACAAGGGAACCGAAGGATGGATGAGTATACCGAGGAGTTTCTAAGGCTGCAGGCGAGATGTGAAAACTGTGAGAACGAGGCCCAACAGGTTGCTCATTATTAGAGGGGGCTGAATCACGAAATTCGTTGTATGATGGGAGTAGCTGCGATTTTCACCTTGGCAGACGCTATTGAGATGGCAAAAAGGGCAGAAGAGCGTGTTGATTGGCAGCCACGACAGCAGCAGTACAACCGAAATTTCAATTACAGAAACTCTAGTTCAACAGGGACGCAACAATATAGAGGCAACTACAGTGGGCAGCCTTCTAAGGTTGTAAACTCTGGCAACCCTCCGAATACCATGGAAGAAAGGAGAGACAGTAAGGGCAAGGCAGTCACTACTACAATAGACAAAGGAGGCAGGACCAATCCTTATCAGAAGCCAACGGAAGACATATGTTACTGGTGCAGGCAATCTGGTCATCGATCGAATAATTGTCCAGAACGTAGAGGAGATAATACTGACTGCCGGCAGGTTAATATAGTTGAGCAGGTGGCTGAAACTGACAAGGAAGTGGATGACGATGACGGATCTATTGCTGGTTCTAAAGATGGAGAGGTCACCTATGTGGTGAAGAAGATCTTATGCTCAACAAAACAGGAGGACGAGACACAAAGGAGGAAGATTTTCCAGGCAAAGTGTTGAGTAGGAGAGGCAATTTGCAGGCTAATTATAGATAGCTGCAGTTGTGAGAATCTGATAGCTACGCAGTTGGTGGAAAAATTACAGTTGCCTACATAGCCTCACCCCTCACCATACAAAGTCGAATGGATTAAGAAAGGACCGACAATTGAGGTCAACAGAATCTATAGCGTGCCTATCTCGATCGGTAAATCTTATACTGAACCTGTTAATTGTGATGTTGTGGATATGGATTGCTGTGGAATTTTGCTAGGTCGCCCTTGGCAGTTCGATGTTGATGCTTTGCATAAAGGGAAGGAGAATTCATACACGTTCACGTGGAATCAAAAGAAGATTACTATATTGCCTTCCGGTTCTGCGAAACATTCTAAAGTGGAAGAGAAGAATGTTGTTGCTATTTCTACGGGAGTGCAGAAGCTATCAAGTGCAGTTGAGAAATCTGGGGGCACACTGACTTTATTGGTGAGAGAAAAAAGTAAAATGGAGGATGCACCATCTTTACCACCACCCGTCAAAGAGCTGTTAAAGGAGTTTCCTAAGATAGTGGAGGAATCATAAAAGCTTCCACCTCCGCAGGATATCCAACATCAGATTGATCTCATTCCTGGATCAAAATTACCGAATCTGCCTCATTACAAGATGAGTCCAAAGGAGAGTGAAAACCTCTAAGACCAGGTGGAATTTGCTTACAACAGTATTGCAGCAAGCAACTTGGCAAAGCAGCACGTGGATGTTTTCAAACAGGTACAACAATACCTTACAGAAGCCGATGACAAATATAAATCTACAGCTGATAAATATAGGCGTTTCAAGTCCTTCAATGTCGGTGACCAAGTTATGGTGTATTTACGCAAGGAGCGTGGTGGAGGACAGAAAAAGCTTGACGCCAAGAAGATTGGTCTATTCCGGATCATTCAGAAGATCAATGACAATGCCTATGCTCTTGACCTCCCACATGAAATGAAAATTTCCAAGACGTTTAATGTGGCAGATCTATTTCAGTACTACCATGCTGATGACAACTCGAGGACGAGTTCTTTACAAGTGGAAGGGAATGATACAGGGCAACTAGCCTTGGATTTTACGGCAGACTTGGACCGAGGCTAACTTTTATATTTTAATTATTATTTTGGATATTTTGGGTATTTTTATAATTTTGCATATTAGAATTTTATTTCTATTGTAAATAGCCTCCCTTGGCTATTAGGATTTTAGACTCCTATTAGGACTAGGATTATTTTTGCATATTAGGATTTTATTTCTATTGTAAATAGCCTCCCTTGGCTATTAGGATTTTAGACTCCTATTAGGATTAGGATTATTTTTGCATATTAGGATTTTATTTCTATTGTAAATAGCCTCCCTTGGCTATTAAGATTTTAGACTCCTATTAGGATTAGGATTATTTTTGCATATTAGGATTTTTTCTATTATAAATAGCCTCCCTTAACTATTAGGAACTCACTTTTCAATCTTTGAGGAATTTCAATAAGACTTTTAGTCTTCTAACCTATCTTTTCTCTTATTTCGTCTTAGCCAAACGATATTGGTTAAAACTCCTGACGGAGTCTAAATAGTCCTACATCAAAGGAGGTCAAATAAATTATGAGATATATGGCTTTCAGTACAATATTGGAAATGAATGTGCTAAGATAAGAAGAATTAACTTCAGAAGTAGGCTAACTTTTAATTAGTTGATTCATAAAATATCAAGTGCAATAGGTTTAGGGAGTGATAAAAGATTTCTAGAGTAATCTATAAGAATCCCTTAGTTAGATGTAGATCAATATATTGGTCGACTTTGCTTATTAAGGAGAATGATGATATTGAAGTTATATTTGGCAATCTAAATACAATTCAAGGTTACAATCATGTGGAAATTTTTGTTGAGTTAGATAAAATTGAAGTTGAGGCAGCTTATTAGATGCATAATATAGGAAATTAAGTAATGAATGATGTAGGCACTATAATAAATATTGAATTAAGTCAAACATTTGCTAATAATAACAGTTATCAAAATATGAATTTCACTCAATATGATGGTTGTAGTAGTCATATAGAGCGCCTTCCACCGTAAGCATTTGTAATAGTGAATAATGTAGACTTAGTGAACCATTTACTAGAACTGTTATTTGAGAATATGAGAATCAACACCATCAGTATTCTTCTTGTTCAAACCCAAATGTAGGACATGAAAATATTAATGTAAGAAACAATGTGAACTTTTAATTAGTTGAAAATTCGGGTATTAGTAATTAGTATGCATCGCCTAATTTTGAGAATAATGATAGTGATGATGAAGACAATTGTTATTATGATGAGGAAGATGAGAATAATAATGTTGATGATTGATAGCGGTTGTCGAAGCCGTCAAAAATAAACCTATTAAACAATCAACAATAAACTTGTAGATAGTGGCAATAGGGTCGAACCACAGAGAATTGACACCAATGATTTTCCTAATAATGACTAGGTCAAGTAAATAACAAGTAAATAAAATAGGGGGGTTTGATTTGATGAATTAAAACTAAATAGTAAAAGAAAGCAATAATTTAAAGATGAGTAAATTAATAAGAGAAAAGCTTCTAGTTGAAGTATGGATCTTTTTCAGATTGTTTAGAATTGATCATTGATTCTTTAATACTCCTATTTATCTCAACAAATTAGTTTAGGATGTGGAAGACGCTTCTCACAATCCAAATTCCTCCTTAGTTCTAGTTTGATTAGGAAACGTTCGCTAATCAAACACTAGTTAACAAGTTGCCAAGGAACGTCCTTGGGGCCTTTGGCATCGAACAACTGTTGACTGCATTAAGACTTAGAGAAACCCAATTCTATCCTTGCCAACCGCGTGGTCAATTTTAGATTATGCAATTTGATTAAATGTGTATTTGAACAACCTAAGCAATTACGGACCTAAATTATTCAAACAATATTACTTAAGCAATTTAAAAACAATGGGCCCTTATTGATTCTAAAAGCAAAGTAATAATTATGGAAAGCTCAAATTGCATAAATATTTATAATAAATAGAAGTTTAACAATGGAGATTTAAATCTCCCAATTCATCACAAAATCTAAAATTCACCAACTTCAACTAGAAAAGGATGGAATTTAGCCACTCATGGTGGACAAAATCTCAAAAGAAAGAAAAGAAAAGAAAGGAAGAAAGCTGCTGTAATTTTCTGCAGTATTGCTGAAGATGGGATGATGATATGCTGGTTTGGATGCTGCCCTTATATAGCTGGAGAATCCCAATTCCAATTTGATTAGTGTTTTGGAATCTCAATTTGATTTGGTCTTCTTTGTAGTCTTTGATTCCTCTTTGGATTTTGTATTTGATTGAGAATGGAACTCTCTAAGTGAAGAGCGTGGCTCTTGGGACTGATCTTGTGGTGTTTGAAGTGGATTTGGACTTCTTTTCTTTGAATTTAGATTTTCTGCTCTTTTTTCGCCTCTGCTGTAAATTCTGCTGTCAAGGTGATTTGGGCAGTTTCTGCGAGTGATTTGGGCAAATCACTCGCCCAATCTGCCCCAATCGTTCTCTGGGATTCAGTCCAGTTTCTGTCTCTTTCTCTGCGAGTGATTTGACCAGTTTCTACGAGTGATTTGGGCAAATCACTGACCCAATCACTTCTGCCTGTTGCCTCCAGGTTTCTGCTTCAGCTTGATTTGGGCAGTGATTTGGGCAAATCACTGACCCAATCACTTTTCTGTCATTTTCTGCACTTTTTCTCCATTTTTTCAATTTCTTCCTTTTCTGTAAAAACAAGGTAAAAACCATAAATTAAGCTAAATAATGTGTAAATAAACAATAATAAAGATCATAAAAATGTGGCTAAATTATGCTTGATCAAATACCCCCACACCTAGCTTTTTGCTTGTCCTCAAGCAACAAATAACTTAGTCAATCAAGCTCCTTTTTCTTTTGAGCCTAAGTACCACTTAATCAGCCCCCCCTAGACTCCTAAATTGAAGTATCACAGTATAGAATACATGCACCAAGTTTGTTCTTCTCTTTTCCTTGTTTCCCCTTACCTATCATGGTCAAAGGAAAGGTTTTTGATTCATTCATGCTTATTCTCTTTGTATAAGCTCAATGCAACCTCTAAGAGAGACTTGCTCTTCTTTGAGCATTTTATTTTATTTTATTCAGCAGCACTTTTTTTATTCTTGCCTGAAAAAGTCACTAACCTTTTTACGCGAAGGTGCATATTGGTGATACCCACGCCCGGTTACTCAGTTAGTCACTTGTTCAAGTGGCTACTAGCTCTGTTCATAGCTTATTTGGCCATAGGAACAGGTTTTATGATTTGTGCTTTGTGCTGGTTTTTCTTTTTCTTTTCTTTTCATGACAGTTTGGGCAAATCACCTCATAGGGAGTTACACTAACTTTTTATTTGCATGTATTTATATTTTTATTTCCCTTGACCAATGCAAATTTAGAGATTCAATTCAAGAAAAGAACTTCCAAAGTGAAGGTAGCACACTATAATTGATTCAATTTAGGCTTAAAGGGGTGGCAAATCAATGGGGTCATGAGACAACGAAACTCTTTTAACTTTGTTATCTATGTTGAGTAGAGCAAAAGCTAAGACAAAATTCTGTGTGTGTGTGCAGAAAGTGTGAAAAAAAATTCTGGTGTGTGCAAAAAGGGGTAAGAACAATGCAAAAAGAAACAAAAAGAAACAAATAGAAAAAAAAAAGAAACAAATAGAAAAAAAAAAGATGATGGAATCAACGCAAATCAATGCAAAAATAACCTAACAATACCCCCACACCTATGACAAACATTGTCCTCAATGTGTAAGCATATATATAAAAAATTAAGAAGAAAAGGGAAAAAGACTTCCTGGCCTGTGGGTGATTTGGCCAGTGATTTGGGCAAATCACTGGTCAAATCACTGTCTGTCACGGTGCTGGGCAGAAAATGGTCTACCAACAGGTCCAGCAGGTGCTCCATGTGCTGCATCCTGTCTCTGATTCTAGTGAGATGAGCCTCCACCGAATGGTCTTGAGGTGCCTTTTATGTCCTCCAAGGTCCACCCAATTGCTTTTTTGTGCTTCTTTAACACATCAAGGAGCTTTTCTTCTTCCTCTTGGCTGAGCTGGTTGGAAATAATTACTGGAAGTGTATTTCCAGCCTCCAAGTATGCATATTTGAGGTGGCTGGGCAAGGGCTTCAGATCTGGTGTATCTGCTGTCTGCTCTGATTTCTGCTGTTTGCTGTCTGATTTGGCCAGTGATTTGGGCAGATTATCTGGTGATCTGGGCAAATCACTCTCTGTTGTGCCTGTCTGCCCCAGTGATTTGGGCAGATCGTTTGGTGATTTGGGCAAATCACCCGCCACCAGCTGTGAACAGTACTCCATCTGGTCTGTATCAGTGTTGCTGTCCACTTCTTCCCTCCTGCAAAGACCTTCATAAAGTAAGTTTTCTTGATCATAATCAAAAATTTCTTGACTTAAATCATCAATAACATCAAGGCCATAAACATGAGAAACATCATTGGGAAATTTCATGGCATCATAAACATTAAATTTGATAATTTCCCCTTCAAACTCCATGGTTAGTGTGCCATCATGCACATCAATTTTTGTTCTGGCTGTGCTCAAGAATGGTCTCCCAAGTAGGATGTCAGAGGTGATTTTGCCCTTATCCTCCTCCATGTCAATCACATAAAAATCTGCTGGGAAGACTAGTTGGTCAACTTGTACCAACACATCTTCTAGCACTCCCTTGGGATGGACGACGGATCGGTCAGCCAATTAGATCACAATGCTGGTGCCCTTGAGTGTACCTGCATTCAACAAGTTAAAAATGGAAAGGGGCATGACATTGATTGAAGCCCCAAGGTCACACATGGCCTTCTTTATTCCCACATTGCCTATTTTGCATGAAATCGCGAACATTCCTCTATCCTTGCATTTGGTGGGAAGTTTCCTTTGAATGACAGCTGAGACACACTCCCCCACACTTACCTTTTCATGTTCAGCAAGTTTCCTCCGGTTAGTTCATAGTTCTTTGAGAAACTTGGCATACCTTGGAATTTGCTTGATAGCATCAAGTAGGGGAATGTTGATTTCCACCTTGCGAAATGTTTCAAGTATTTCTTTCTCCTCTTTTTGTTTTTGGGACCTTGCAAATCTCTTTGGAAAGGGAGGAGGTACCTTGAATTTCTCTGCTGGTTGCTGTTTCTACCCTTGACTGGGTTCTGCCTGATCTGGTGATTTGGGCAATTCGTTTGGTGATTTGGGCAAATCACTGCTCGGCAGATCAGTCTGCCTAGCGACTGGGTCAGTGATTTGGGCAAATCGACTGCCCTAATCACTTTCTGGCAGAATTTCTTCCATGGCCTGTTTCTTCAATTTCTCAACCTTGCTGTCTTGCAGCTCTTTTCCACTCCTCAATGTGATGGCACTAACATTTTGTCTTGGATTTATCTCAGTTTGGGAGGGTAGCTTCCCTTGAGACTCAAATTTGCTCATTGAAGTGGCCATTTGGCTCACTTGTTTCTCAAGACTTTGCACAGTATTTGCTAAATTCTTCACAATCTCTTCAAGAGGTGCATTGGAGTTCTGAGGTGCAGCTTGAGCTTGATTCCTTTGCTGGTAGCTTGGATATTGATTTCCCCTTGCATAGCTGAAATTTGGATGGTCCCTCCAACCTGGATTATATTGCAGATCTCTTTGGTAGTCATGGTAGTGGTCTGTCCTAGCATAGCCATAGCTCAGATTGTCTCCCCAACCTGTATTGTATGTGTCAAGGTAGGGATTATGTCTTGGCTGTCCATAGAATCCTTCAAATGCATGTGCTTGTTGAAGTTGTTGAACTTGTCGAGCTTGACCATAATTTCTCACAATAGAGGTTAGTTCAGAAATTTGAGAAGAGAGAAAAGACATACTTACCGTAGCCATGCTTGTAAGGTCTTGGCAGTGTGTTCAATTTCTGGATCGTAAAGAAGAGCTTCTTTACGATCAGCCCTGATCATAAAAGGAAAATACGTTAGTTTAAATCAATTCCCCGGCAACAGCGCCAATTTTTGATAAGCGGTTGTCGAAGCCGTCAAAAATAAACCTATTAAACAATCAACAATAAACTTGTAGATAGTGGCAATAGGGTCGAACCACAGAGAATTGACACCAATGATTTTCCTAATAATGACTAGGTCAAGTAAATAACAAGTAAATAAAAGAGGGGGGTTTGATTTGATGAATTAAAACTAAATAGTAAAAGAAAGCAATAATTTAAAGATGAGTAAATCAATAAGAGAAAAGCTTCTAGTTGAAGTATGGATCTTTTTCAGATTGTTTAGAATTGATCATTGATTCTTTAATACTCCTATTTATCTCAACAAATTAGTTTAGGATGTGGAAGACGCTTCTCACAATCCAAATTCCTCCTTAGTTCTAGTTTGATTAGGAAACGTTCTCTAATCAAACACTAGTTAACAAGTTACCAAGAAACGTCCTTGGGGCCTTTGGCATCGAACAACTATTGACTACATTAAGACTTAGAGAAACCCAATTCTATCCTTGCCAACCGCGTGGTCAAGTTTAGATTATGCAATTTGATTAAATGTGTATTTGAACAACCTAAGCAATTACGGACCTAAATCATTCAAACAATATTACTTAAGCAATTTAAAAGCAATGGGCCCTTATTGATTCTAAAAGCAAAGTAATAATTATGGAAAGCTCAAATTGCATAAATATTGATAATAAATAGAAGTTTAACAATTTTAAATCTCCCAATTCATCACAAAATCTGAAATTCACCAACTTCAACTAGAAAAGGATGGAATTTAGCCACTCATGGTGGACAAAATCTCAAAAGAAAGAAAAGAAAAGAAAGGAAGAAAGCTGCTGTAATTTTCTGCAGTATTGCTGAAGATGGGATGATGAGATGCTGGTTTGGATGCTGCCCTTATATAGCTGGAGAATCCCAATTCCAATTTGATTAGGGTTTTGGAATCTCAATTTGATTTGGTCTTCTTTGTAGTCTTTGATTCCTCTTTGGATTTTGTATTTGATTGAGAATGGAACTCTCTAAGTGAAGGGCGTGGCTCTTGGGACTGATCTTGTGGTGTTTGAAGTGGATTTGGACTTCTTTTCTTTGAATTTAGATTTTCTGCTCTTTTCCCGCCTCTGCTGTAAATTCTGCTGTCAAGGTGATTTGGGCAGTTTCTGCGAGTGATTTGGGCAAATCACTCGCCCAATCTGCCCCAATCGTTCTCTGGGATTCAGTCCAGTTTCTGTCTCTGTCTCTGCGAGTGATTTGACCAGTTTCTACGAGTGATTTGGGCAAATCACTGACCCAATCACTTCTGCCTGTTGCCTCTAGGTTTCTGCTTCAGCTTGATTTGGGCAGTGATTTGGGCAAATCACTGACCCAATCACTTTTCTGTCATTTTCTGCACTTTTTCTCCATTTTTCCAATTTCTTCCTTTTCTGTAAAAACAAGGTAAAAACCATAAATTAAGCTAAATAATGTGTAAATAAACAATAATAAAGATCATAAAAATGTGGCTAAATTATGCTTGATCAATGATGTTGGACGTGGTAATTTAAATTTTAGTAACAAGTTACTTCATTTAAATGTCAATGTTCTAGAACGTACGCATATTGGTTTATCTACGATACAATTTAATTTTTCATCATCACATTATAGTGATATAAATTTAGATGTCATGGAAGTAAATGTTTTGAAAATACAAGAACCTATCATTGTAAATGAGAATTTTGAGTTATATCAAGGATTGTACTTCAAAACTAAAGAAGATGTTCAATGTGTTGTGAAACAGTTCTCAATAAAACATAATATTTCATATTGTATTGTTGAGTCACAACTATGCTTTTGGGTTGTTAAGTGTATTCGAGGTGACGATGGTTGTGAGTAGAAATTACATGCAATGAAACGAAAATCTAACCTCATATTGAATAATAAGTGTTTACAACGGTCAACACATATTGTGCACCCATGTTACAATTAGATTCTCAAATGATAAGTGGGTCCATTATAGAAAGGGTCAATAAGGAACCGAAGTTGAAAGTTAAATTTTATTTAAATTTTTATTTATTCATTTATATATATTATATTAATATTCTATAACAGAATTATATTATACATTAAATATTATTATTATTTATTATATAAATTATTCTATTATATAATATTAACGAAAATTGCACTAATATAAAAATTTTTATAAACAAAATTTCACATAAATATTTATTAAATAAATTATACATTTTACTACTATTTTGAATTCAGCTTATTTATATATTACCACTAAATTAAATTTTAATAGTTCATTTAATAATGAAGACAAATACAAAAATTAGAGGAGAAATAATAGGAATTAGAAAAATAGAATCGTAAAAAGCATAAAAGAGAATTTAGTACTGTGACAATAAATTACTATAATTTTATTTCATTTTAATTGACTAACAAATTAAAATTGTTCGATATATTTTAGTAATTTAAATTATAAAATTCTTACAAAGAATAGAAATATTGTTAAAAATATTTGTGATAATTTAATAATATGATCACAAAGAATTATTTTTTCTTTTAAGTGGCAAGTAAACTTAAATTAATCAATATTTTGACTAAATTTTAGCTAATAAACTTCTAATAAGGAATAAGAATCACAATAAAATTTTAAAGTCAAATTTTTATTAAAATTGATCCTATATACATGAATAATTTTAATCGATTGAAATAAAATATTTTAATTAATTAAAATAAAATAATATAAAGTACAATAAAAAAATATAATTATGAATTTTTATCAATAAATGATCGATAATTTAATCTTTGATCAGCGAATATTCTTTCATAATACTAGCTAGTAGATAAATTCTGTCCTTATTTTTTATTTTTATGTAGTGATATTAATTTGAATGGTTTAAAAATCTAAAAGCATTTCAAAGAAAATTATTTTAATCAATATAAATACATAGATTTAATGTAAGAGTAAACTATAATAATAAATATGTTATATTATAATAATAATGAATAATATATATATAGTTGAATAATGTGTATTGTACATTGAAAAATAAATTAGTATTTATAAAATTCAATTAACATTTATTTTTTTTTATTAAAAGTAAATTAGAAAAAAAAACTTGTAAAAGTGACATGATTTTATTGAATCTGAATTTATGTTTAATAAATACTTTATTAAAGTATATCCTAGAATATGATTGTAATAGGAATAAGTATTTATTATTAACGTTATTCTTTATTTATTAGTATTTATAATTAATTTTATTTGTTTGATTAAATATTTTAAATTAATTATAAAATTTTTAGTATTGAAAAATACAGTATAGAGGAAATCATGAAGAGTTGTGAGATTTTTATTACATATAAACGTGTTAATACCTAATTATCTATGTTTATAATTGATGCTATTTTGGCCACCTTCTTAGGTTAGGTTGTTATGCTAGATGTAAATCTGCAAGAATACAAAAAATACTACGTAGTTGATTTTGAATAATCTCTCCGATATTTAAGTCAGTAAGTGATCTATAAGGATAAATAAGATTTTTTTAAAAAGATATCTGAGTCTAAGTGAGTTGACATATCTGAGGTGTCCCGTATTATAGATTCCATGCTAGTTGACTCTCAATGGGACTAGAATTCCTTTTTAGAGTCCATTTTGGCCTTGGATTATGGATTCTCCTTTCGTATGTAATTTAGTAGTCCTTATGACTATTAACCAAGATCATTGTTTATGGTTCGAGTTTTGACCTTGAGCGTTTGGTCTAAAAGAGTTATGAGATTTCACCAAAGGGGTTCAACCTCAAGATCAAAATTTGAGGGATTCGACCTCAAAGACAAACCTTAGTGGGATTCATCCTCAAAGCCAAAGGTTGATTCCTGAATGTTTCGGCCTCGGGGCTGAATCTTCAATCTTTGAGGGATTTAACTTCAATATCAAATCTCCTTGGGTGTCGGCACCTGGGGTGCCGAGACCTCATGTGCTGAAACCTCAGGTTTTGATTCCTTTGGGCATCAAACCTATGGGTATTGGGTTCCACCTTCTTATGGCTCTGTATATTTTTTAGGTATATGTTAAGAGTATTATCATTATTCCCCCTATCTTATATGAATCTTTAGGTTTATTTCTCTCCTCTTTAGTTTCTCGCTTATCAAAAATCAATTTTTTCTTCTCACTCTTTTCTTCTTTTGTGCTGGAAACCGTGTCTCATTCTGCATATCAACTTTTGATCTCTTATATAAAGGGGTATCACCATTTCATTTGATGCTCACTCCTCATTTTCTCAGGCTCCCTTCCAAGTCTTTTTCTCCACCTTTCTTTCTGCTATTCCCTTGCTGGATTGTCGTCAGTTTCTCATTTGTTTTATTTGAAGGTAAAGTTTTTGCTTTCTTTTGGGTAATGGTTAATCCTTCCTTGAATCCCATGCCTTGTCTTACTCATGAAGATGAAAAATTGAACGAGTGGAAAAGTTTAAACACTAGAGGCCAAAATAAAATAAAGGTTCATCCTGAAGTAGGGAGCTCCAATGTGGAGGATCTAAACCTCTAAATTGTTGAAGCCCCAATTCGCCTAACAGTTCACTATTTTTTTCCACAATCATAAAGTGGTCCATAGTTAGAGCCATATGCTTGAAGTACAACCTTCCTACTAGTTATATGGCTTACCTTGAAGATCAATCTGCTACAAACTTAGTGACGAAGAATTCGATTATATTTTATAAAGAACAGCTCAAGGCGAGGCTTCCCTTTCCTATAGATGCTTTCTATATTAATATGTTAATGATGATAGGTTGCAGTGTGTCTCAACTCCATCATAATGGCTGGAGAATCTTCATTGCTTTTCGATCTCTTTGTCAAAAACTTAGTGTTGAGCCATTTACTAGATTCTTTCTTTCCAATAGTATGGTTTATTCCATTGGAGAAATGATGACTTCTATTATCTATCGTCGAAGTCTAATTACGGCTTGTTTGTCAGCCTTCCTTTTTTAGTTAAGCATTGGAAGAGCCAATTTTTCATGCTTTAAAATGCGAAAAGATTAGGTTGGGGATCACTTCCTTAAAATTAGTCCCTTCGAGTCAAAAAATTTCGTGGAGTGCTTAAGATGACTAAAGTTGAGATGCTAGTTTTTAAAGAGCTTTGTAATACTCGGCTAAACCCCGGCATCGAAATTTCTACCTTCCGGCGGAATCTCCGTTGGAATTCGAAATTCTCGGATGTCGGAGCCTTCTAGAAGGGTAAAATAAAGGTTTTCTAAAATGTTTTTATATGTTTTTATGGTTTTAATGAAGAAAGAAATTGAGTTTTGAAAGAAAAAGCCATGGAGGAAAAATCTAGGTTCGGTCGCCGAACCTCAAGTTCGACCGCCGAACATTGGGCTCTTGCGGAAGCACCTTTGGCCCCCGAAGGTGGTCTGGCCAGCCACCTATAAAAGGCTCATTTTCCGAAAATGGGTGAGTTTTCTCTCTCTATTTTCGGGCATAGGTGGGATTTCGCACTTCTATGGTTGATTTTGTGTTTTCCTTCACTCCCTTCAAGTTTTAATGAGTTTTTACGTTTGTTTTGAAGATTTTTGAAATAAGATCAAAGTTTTGACTTAAAATTAAATGTGGGCTTGTAAAATTTCAGAAGTTTCTATGCAGGTTTATAATATGATTCAGCAGAAATCCGGTTTGCAGCCAAATATTGGTTTTCTACTCAAATGGTAGAATTTTAGTGTGAAATTTAATATGAGACTTTTGTGATAATATTAAGAGAGCTTATAAAATTTCAGAAAGTTTTACTTAAAAAAAAAAGAATTTCAGAAAGTTCTGGCTGGTTTGCTATGTGAACAAAAAAAAAAAGTCCACTTTGAGGCCAAGTTTGGTTCCCAATTTAAATGACAGAATTCTGGTCTAAAATTTGATATGGTTTACATCTAGATACTTTCTAGAAAGTCTATAAAATTTCAGCAATTTCTAGATTGGTTTGCTTGGGATTCCAACTTCCTCATCAAGGGTAATGTTCAATATAGAATAAACAGCAAATAGAATAAAGAACAACACAACAAAGTCAAACTTAATAAAAGAAGCAAAGAGCTTAAAAGAAAATTAACACTAGTTGGAAAGATAATGCTAATGGACAACTTGGAAAATTGAGACAATAATTTTTTTATAGCAGAAATAAAAACTTAATCCAGGATAAATAAGAATTCACCCTAATTCCAACTCTGATACTAAATGATGTGGAACCTCAGGGATATCAAATGTTGAAACTCCAAACACACAAGTGATAGAGAACAAGAAGAAGATGCAGATTTCCAACCTATTAAACCTCCAAATGACTAATACAAATAGAAACACAAGTAATTGATTGATTAAGAAGTCAAAAACAAAATTTACTAGCATGCAAATACCTTGCAGAGATCAATTCTTGATGCAATGGAGATTCAAGCCAATGTTGTAAAATTAGTTTAGATTTCAAAAGGATTTTATGGTCATTAAAGATTTTATGGTCGTTGGAGATTTTATGGTAATTAGAGATTTTATGGTTGTTGAATATTTTATGGTAATTAAAGATTTTATGGTCATTAAATATTTTATTTATGAGATTTAAATATAATATTAAATATGACTGTTATGATTTTATTTCAAGATTCTTATAACCATATATAGCGGTCAGTTTTCCACAATAAATAGCATTCGTCTTTACAAAGATATTATCTCCCATTCTTTCTTATTTATTCTTTCTTCTCTCTGTGTTATCTGCTGGGTTATAAATCAGAGATAAATTCTTGTTGTCCTGATCCTGGAAATTAAATCCCAGAAGAACCTGTTTAATCATGGGGGATCACAAAATAAATAATTAAGAACAGTATTCAACACAACTCAGGTTTCATTATTTTACCCAATATTTTCAACAATCTTAAGGATTTATCTTTATACAAATGGAATCAAATGTTGTCACTACCTCTGCTTCTGCACTGCCTACTTCCAATGACATTATAACTACCATTGCATCTGCTGTTCTTCCTGCCGCCACGCTTCTTACTGCTGCAAATGGTGGGTCTCTTCTGCCTGCTGTTCCATACGCTAAACCTTTTCCTGACATCTCGAAGATTGAGATTTTTTTGGGTCAGAATTTTAAAAGATGGCAAGAGAGAATTTTTTTCAATACTTGATATGCATGGCGTTGCTTCAGCACTCACAGAATCAAGACCTGTACCTGCTGTTGATCCAAAGTTGCATGAAATCTGGGCCTATTCTAATAAGGTATGTAGGCATACAATTATCAGTACTCTTTTTAACAATTTCTTTGATAACTACTGTTCCTACAAGGAAGCCAAGGAAATATGAGATTCAATGAAATATGGGATTCAATTAAAAAAATTATGAGATTCAATGAACTTGAAATATACTGCTGAGGATGTTGGCTACAAGAGCAAATCTTGTACAAAGAAAAAGTGCACAAATCAAATAACAGGTATGAAAATAAGAAATCTGATTACAAACTCAAGTTTAATAATCCCATCTTTAAAAGGAAAGGATATTGTCTTGTATGTGGTAAGCCGGGTCATGATGCACCCCAGTACAGGAAAAGAGTGATAAATGACAATCCTCCTAAACCAAAAGTGAATTTAGTTGAAGGAGATGACATTATTGCTGCGGTTATTTCTCAAACTTTTCTTGTAGCTAATGTGCTAGAATGGGTAGTAGATTTTGGTGCTACTAGACATATCTGTACAAACAAAAATGCGTTTACCTCCTACTTTACAGTGGGAAAAGGAGAAGAACATGTGTATTTGGGTGATTCTAGGACTGCAAGTGTCCTTGGTAAAGGGAAAGTTCTTCTCAAACTCACATCTGACAAGACCTTGGCACTTAATGAGGTACTTCATGTATCCAATATGAGAGCTAATTTAATTTCTGTAACACTATTGAGAAATGATGGGATTAAGGTATCTTTTGAGTCAGACAAAATTGTACTGACTAAAAATGATATTTTTATTGGAAAATGTTATTGTAATCAGGGACTCTTTATTCTCAATATTTCTGCAATAACAAATGGAGATGTATCTTCTTCTGCTTACTTGCTTGATTATTTGATTTATGGCATGCTAGATTAGGACATATTAGTGCTTCTTATATTAATAATAATAAAAAAAAAGAGGTGGAGAATATATCTTATTTAATGACTTTTTTTGTGAAAAAAGAAGGAATAATTCATGAATTTACTTTATCCTATTCACTTGAATCCAATGGAGTAGTGGAAAGAAAAATTAGAATATTAAAAGAAATAATGAATGCTTTATTAATAAGTTATTCCTCACCTAATAACCTTTGGGGGAAGCTTTATTATCTGCGTGTTATCTACAAAATAGGATACTCTATAAGAAAATTGATAAAACACCTTATGAACTTTGGAAAGGTTATACACCTAACTTAAAATATTTAAAAGTGTGGGGGTGTCTTGCTAAACCAATTGTTCCTGATCCTAAGAAATGGAAAATAGGTTCAAAAACTTTTGATTGCATGTTTATAAGTTATGCTGAAACCTACAAACTCAAGTTTATAAGTTTGCTTTAGCTTCTATACATAAACTTGTTTTAGCTTCCTGAGACATAATTTCTTCTATTAAAGTATTAATTGCCTTAGGTTTTATGCATAAACGTGTTATTCATCAAATGGATGTTAAAATAGTTTTAAATGGAGACTTGAAAAAAGAAATTTATATGGTTCAACCTAATGATAGTATTGTTTCTGGTCAAGAAAATAAAGTCTGCAAACATCTTAGATCATTATATGGTTTAAAACAAGCTCCCAAACAGTGGCATGAGAAATTTGATCAAGTTTTGTTGAATGATTGTTTTATCTCTGTTGAAGTTGATAAGTGTGTATATACAAAATGTATAAATAATGGATAAGTGTGTATATACAAAACGTATAAATGATGAATCTATGATTATTTGTTTATATGTGGATGATATGCTTACTTTTGGTACAAATTATGATATAGTTGTAAATCAAAAACTTTCATTGCCTCTAAATTTGATATGAAAGATGTGGGAGGCAAATGTGATTTTGGGAGTTAGAATCATAAGGAAGAATGCTAGTCCAATGCTATCACAAGAGCATTATGTTGAGAAGCTTCTAAGGAAGTTTGGACATTTCAATGTCAAACCAGTAAGTACCCCTTATGATCGTAACTGTCAATTAAAGAAAATTAGAGTCTGAATATGCATAGATCATTGGGAGTCTGTTGCATTTAGTGAATTTTTCACCAACACCATCTGTATCAATGCGTTGTGATTGCCAAATGGCAATAGCCATTGCAAAGAATAAAACTTTCAATGGTAAGAATAGACATATTTGTCTGACACATAATGTTGTTAAGCAGCTGCTGAAAGATGGAACTATTTCATTGATTATGTGAAGTCAGAAGTGAATTTGACCAATTCTCTGACTAAACCTTTAGAGAGAAAACTAATAGATGAAACATCGAGAGAAATGGGACTTGAGCCAATTTGAAATTAACAGTGATGGTAACCCAACCTTTGTGATTGGAGATCCCATGAAAAATGTTCATATGGGTAATAACAAGTCACCTGTTAGTTCTGATAGCACTATTTATTGTTGTTCCTTTCTATGGTGTGAGAAGTGCTAGACTGCATTAATGAGAGGATGAGATGAAATCTCTTAATGATATTCATATCCCTTATGGGTGGTGTATAAATTGCAGTATACACTTGATGATATCACCTATATAAGTGTAGAGTGGGGCTGCTTCTATGAGATTGTGGCATAATCTCTAGAGCACTTATGAACTACCAGGCGCGCGCATGGCCTATTAGCGCAAAACGACATTGACAACAAGATCTGTGGAGTGTTATGAGATTGATGAGAAATTAACATACAAAAAATAATTTTGGTTCATAGAAACAAAAGTTTCACCAAATACTCTATATGTTAAGTCTTATTAATTTAGGTCTGGTTCATAGTCTAAAAGATATCAGATTCGAAACATATACACTAAATTTCTAAATCCAGCAATGAAAATCTTTTGAAATCTGTGGGGGATTATTGTAAAATTAGTTTAGATTTCAAAAGGATTTTATGGTCATTAAAGATTTTATGGTCGTTGGAGATTTTATGTTAATTAGAGATTTTATGGTCATTGAATATTTTATGGTAATTAAAGATTTTATGGTTATTAAATATTTTATTTATGAGATTTAAATATAATATTAAATATGATCGTTATGATTTTATTTCAAGATTCTTATAACCATATATAGCGGTCAGTTTTCCACAATAAATAACATTCGTCTTTACAAAGATATTATCTCGCATTCTTTCTTTTTTATTCTTTCTTCTCTCTGTGTTATCTGCTGGGTTATAAATCAGAGATAAATTCTTGTTATCCTGATCCTGATAATTAAATCCCAGAAGAACCTGTTTAATTCTGGGGGATCACAAAATAAATCCTTAAGGACAGTGTTCAACACGACTCAGGTTTCATTATTTTACCCAATATTTCCAACAGCCAAAGCCAAATCTTGAAGAAGAGTTTCAAACTCCACAAATCGTTTTTTATTCAGAAAATAACTGTCCATCACATTTTTGGAGAGGGTAGTTATATCCTCTCAAATTCATTGCACCTGGACAATTAAATTAAGTTTTAAACTTGGATCTTACACTAAAATAAATAAGTCCAATACTTAAATAATCTTAAAACAATACAAAACTAAACTATTTAAGTATGTCAAATGCAAATAAATCCCATATATAAAAATACACTTAGTGGGTTGTCCAAAAGTTTACTTTTCCAACTTGAAAAAATTGATTAAATATGAGTTAGATCCTTCTTGCATATTCAACCCAACTTGATTAGATGAAACTCTATTGGCCTTCAATGCATTTTGAGCTTCCATTCCCTCTAACATTCTGCCAATATAAATTTAAAGTAACTCCTTGAATTTTTTAGCTCTCAATCTTGTAATTGGTCCTTCAGGTACTGCTACATCTTCCTTTGCTCCTCTTCTCTTACCATCTATACTTGTGCTTACATTAGAGTGTTTCTTCCATGGCTAGAATCCAAGGACCCAATTTAATGGTTCATATTAATTTTAGCAGTATAACCTATCATGATAAAGGAACAATTGACTTGGGATGGATTATTAGGTCAGAATTGTGGGGATTTTTCCACGTGATTTTGTTGAAGAAACTAAAGGAAGAGATCTAACTACATATTAGTGTCCATAGGAAGACGTCCTTAACCACTCCTCAAATTATAAGATTTATAATGTATTGTGACTGGGGATTCAACCATCAAGAGTTTATTTGCAAGAGTGTCAATGGCCTTTCTTTTAAGATCAACCTACCAACTATAAATGCACATGCGAGATTGGAGATGCAACATGAAGATTACAATAATGTCAGAAGAAAAGTAGAGGAGTTGATGAAAGAACTAATACAGGGAGAGAAAGATAACCACTTCAGGAACAAGCTCATAAGATGGAGAAAATTAGCAGAAAAAAGCTATTGGATCACAAATGGTTCATCATTCATGAATTTGAAAAAAAATTGTGAAACAATTGCCTTTACCTAAAGGGATATTGGCATGAAAAAGCTAAACATTTATGAGTTTTAGCAATTTCATCCAAATCTTTAATTTAGGCATCCCAGGCCAAATTGTCAAATGTTTTTAGCAAATTTGTCCAAATTCAAATCAAAGTTGAAAAAGTATATCCATATTGATATGGCATAAACATGTCATTTTTTATTTATTTATTTTTTGGTCTATTGGTCATATGAGATAATAATTTTTTTAAATAGATGTATTGACATAAACAATTCAAACATTTATAAAGACTTTAATACTTAACAAAACAAGCCAAATTATCAAATATTTTGTTAGTTTTATTTTAATCTAAATGGTATTGTAATTTCCTAGATTAATAACTTCCTAAATTAAAAGAAATTTGATTTTTAAATTATGTTTTCCTTAGAAAATCTAGGCCTGAATATTAAGGATGAAACTTTAACACACCCCTTTTAAAGTTCTAATTTCTCTTTTTGTACGGAATCATAAATTCCACTATGTCGTAGTGTATTTATCGAATCAAAATCGAAGTATGGAAGCTCACTCTATGTTCAAGAGTCAAATATTTATAAATTTGAATTTTTTTATAAGTAAATATTCGATAATCTCTTATAAGAAAACCTAGCCTCAATTTCTTTTTTTATTTTTTTTTTAGAAAATTTGAGAAATGCAAAGCATAAAAAAAGAAAATTAATTGGAGATTTTTGGCATTTTTAATATGGAATATATTACATTAATCATTAAAGATAAAATTATTAAAAAATTAAAAAATTTAATTAGTCAGGCTAACCATTAAAGTTTTGGATTAAATTATAAAATTATCTAAATATTTAAATATTTTATATCAATAGACTTTTTTTAAAAAAGAAAATACACGTTCATTGTACCGTGTCAGCATGGATGAACTTTTCCTAACTTTTTAATTTTAAATTTAGATAAAATTTTCGAAATATTTACAAATTTATCATGTGGCGTCAAAAATTAAAAATTTAAATTAAATCACTAAAACTTGTAAAACATTGAGTTAATTGTCAAAAATATTATATATTTTTTTATTTTATTATAATTATATTTTTTATTTTTTTTATCAATTAAATTATAACTTTTCTAAAGTTATTTTAAATATATCCGACCATTACTTATACCATTAAAAAATTAATAGAATTATCACGTCACTTGTCACGCCAATACTATATCACCGCAGCATATCAACAAAATTTTAAATTAATTATTAAAAATTCTTGTACTTTATTTTTATTGTAATTTTACACTATATTTTATATTTTTGCTAATTAAACTCTATTTTTCTAATGTCTAACTAAATGCACCTATCATTATTTCTATAATTGGAGACTTATAAAATTTATTAAGTTACCTTTTCACTATTAAATATATTTAAAAATTACTATTTATATTATTATTTAATTTTTTTATTTTTATTAATAATTTTATAATAATAATTTATTTTGATCTTATTTTGATTAAAATTATTATCAATCGATTTTTTTTTTAATTTGTCTGGTATGCCTACTATTTAGCATTATTTTTAAAACTATTAAGAAAATAATCTTATTAAATATATTAGTTATGAAATATTAAAAAATAATTTAAAATAATATTTAATATGATTCAGTTTAAAAATATTAAAAATAGTAAAATAATTTTTTAAGATGTTTTTTAAATTATTCTTTTAATTTTAAAATATAATACTAATTCACCACTTTTTTAAATTATACTAATATTTAAAGTGAGTTTAAAAAAATTAATAATATATAAATTAAGTATTGAAATGCTTAATCGGACTTGGTTAAATAGTTTAAAAAATATGTAATTCATTTGAAATTATAAATTCATTCTCTGTTCCTTTATCTCTTAAAAAATTTATTAATAAAATGATAATTACCAAAAAATTTATATTTTTAATTTTATTGTAATTTTACTCTAAAATTTTAAATTATTATTAATTTCACTTTAAAATTTATTAACGTGATTGCTACGTTATGTGATATTAACGTGGCGAGTGACGTAACAATTCTATTAATTTTTAATAGTACAAATAACGATAGATTACTATTAAAATTTTATCAAGTAATGGAATTGAATTCATAGTAATATATTATATAATATTGAGGTCTTCTAATGAATTAAAAGGAGGATAATAACATATGTAAAATATAATCTCAAACTTTACATTTTCCTGTTCCTGTTACAATTGGATCACTCAATAACTGTCGGATACAAAAACATGGAAGAGGAGCATGACTTTTTAAACAGTTTTCTTTTTACTTTTATTACTCTTCACAAAAAAAAAAAAAAACTCTCTTAACGGATAAAAAAAGAAAGTTTTGATGATAAGTTACTAAGGATGTATAAAACTGTATTGTATTAATTTGATGATAAGTTACTAAGGATGTATAAAAACTGTATTGTATTAACATTAAATACGGTTGAAGAAGTATACAAAATAAAAGCATGTAACGTTTTTCCATTTTCAAACCGAGTTGAGTTTTATATGAAGAAAAGACGGTCCTCTAGAGCAAGAACTCGTTCCTTGTCACTACTCTATGAATCCATATACGCTTTCACAACATCCAGTACTGGAGCTCGACATATTGGACATTTTCCACTATTCCATTTCAGCTCATGAGCACATTTGAGACAGGTACACATGTGCCCACATCTGAAAAGTATATATTAGTCTATATGAGATATTGCTCTTGATGCTAAAAATTTGATTGGATAGTGATTTCTTCACGAAATTACCTGTACAAAAATGAGTCCACCTCCATTTCATAGCAGATGCAGCACTTGCGTCTCTTTGTTGCCGTATTGGATGTATTCATCTCTACCTCTTGAACTGTTCAAAAAAAAAAAATGGAAATGACCAACTTTTTATTTTGATATTTATAAGCAATAAAATTATAAATTGATATTGTGTTTATTTAATTTTAAAATTTCATTTTATATTTTATTTAAATCTTTCTTTCTATTTGGATGATATCTCCCTTTTTTATGAAATTTTATAAATACAACCCGTAACTTTACTTAAAAAAAAACACTATTTTAACCAAACACATAATTGTTTAAATTTTTAAAAGCTATGTTAAGTCAAACCCGGTCTTTGTCTACTTTAATTACGAGGAAAAAGGAAGAAATTCGAATTTCTCAGTTCACCTGGATATGCATCCTTCTTTAGGTTCTTTATGAATTCAGCTTGCACCTCCATGCATGTCTGCATCGATCTTCTCAGCTCAGACATTTCAAGCTGGAGTTGCTCTATATGCTCTCTCAAATTGTGTATTAGATCCATTTCCTGTGAATCCAGTCATGTCATATTCATGAAAAAGGAGTGGGGAACTTTATGTCAAATTCTCTGAAGGAAATAATGAGAAAACTCACCATTGATGTGTTACTCAAGGAGGAGAAGAGTTCCCCACCCTGAGTTGGAAAAAGTTGTTGTGAAGGTGCAGTTGGAACTTGCTCAGAATCATCAACTTCATGATGATGGCTATAATTCCAGGAGCTGCATGGGGAAGGAGAATTCACTGATGGTGTGCTTTCTTCTTCATCCATTTCTTGTAATATTTGTCCTTCTACGTACTCTTCTTCTTCGGCCTCCTCTTCTCCTTCTCTGCCTCCTTCATCGGTGTCGTGATCTACTTCTTCTTCTGAACTTTCCTCATCTTGTCGTTGCACATGAGACACCATCAATCGATCCATTCTCTGTCGAAAGTCACTTGAAAGACATTTCAACACTGCTCTTCTGCATTAGTGATCTCTAGCATCAGATTTTGCATTTTCAGCTATTAATTCAATAAAAAAGTAAAGGGAAAATTATACCTTTCAAGTAGCTGCCTTATTTCATTGTTTTCTGAGGCAGTAGTAAGCATCTCCTGATACCAAGCCTGCCTTCTATCTTCCCAATAACTTCGTGGGCGAGCTATATCAGCAAACCAGTCATAATTAGTTTCTCTAAATTCCTGCTGGCCAACAGTCTCTTCATCATCCATCTCATTCCCATCCCAGCTATTCAAGGATGGTATTGATTCAAAAACTTCTCCTTGATCGAAATTATTACCCTCAGGGCTTGTTCCCTGCCATATAACATCTGAACTTGAACTACTTTCTTCATGAGTATCTTCTTCATGTATTTCACTTGTGTGTGACGATGAGTTGCCAGCTGATGACGCAGTCTGCTGCTTAGGAGTAGAAATGCCTTGATGATGACAATCTTCGATAACATGATTGAGAGTTGGAAGCTCCCTATTATCGTCAATGTTATTTTTGGACTCTTCGGCATTTCTTCGAGTAGTTGCCGCATAACTCGAGCTACTCGTGGCTTGTTCAACACCAGCACTGAATCTCTCCCTATGTTGAATTCAGATTGGGATTAGTACAAACAGGAAAAAGCTGAAATGTTTGCCAACTCAATTAAAATCCTAACAACCTCCAATGCTTAGCCCTTCGTTTGAAATTAATAGAAAACTCCATTGCAGTACCTCAGATTCATGATGGTGGAACGTCGTTGTGATCTATTTTCATCAGATGCTATTGTTGATGGAATTGACCGTGATCGTTGTTGATCTTGAATCGCCATGCCACGTTGCAAGCATCTTATCCGAAGCATGGACTACAGATAAAAAGCATACAATTTATAGAAGCAAAGCATAAAGGAGAAAAAGAGCATCGTTTCACGAATGCTTTCAAGTAATGAATTTTTTTTTCACCTGAACCCGACCACGTTGGGAGAATCTTGAAACAGATTGGCGCTCTGCTAGCGAGACGAGCTCCCTCTGCCGCTCTTTCTCCATTTGGAATAGCAAATCGTTCAAAGCTTGTCTTCCTTTTATCTTCGGTAAACTTGTAACACGTGAGAGGGCTTTCACCTCTGCCTGATCAGAACCGTAGGAATGTCTGCGCGATGGTGGATCGCCGACACTATTCCCCTGCTTATGGTCAGCAGACTCAGATGTTAGCCTTTTGATTATGTCTGCAACTCTAACTCTCTCATTCTCTCCTGCATCTGAGCTCTTGAAATTCACCGACGAATGTGAACTCTGTGCATTTGAGTCACAATCTGCCACTGGCTCCTCATTCGCATCAGAGTTGATTACGTCAGACTGTCGTGGTGGTTCTTCAGCGACTGATGATGGGATTTCATTGTAGCTAGAACCAGAACTTGTCGGACTAGCTCCTGCAGCAGAATTTTGATTGTTCTTCAAGCTATTGGATCGATCCATTTTTGGCTCAGGTCGACTTAGCCTTGCTTCCCATATCTGCACCAGCGAAGAAGCTCCAATCTTGGAGCTTCCTGATAAATTTTCAGGTTGAGCAACGGAACGTTGAGAGTTATAAGAAACTTTTTCAGAAGATGATTTCTGCGATGAAATTAAGAACTCTGCGTCCTGACTTTGCCTTTCAATTATTGAAACCGTTTCTTGAGCTTGTTTAGCTGCCCAGCGATACTGATTTCTTGCCGGCTTGCAGCTCACCGTCGAAGACTCATCAACCTTCTTATTATTATCATCTTGGTTCTTGGTCAAACATCTCAGACGCTGACGATGACGATGATTGCCATTATTGTAAATATTATTGCTAGAGTTAATGAACTGATTCTGCGAATGCTTATCAGAAGAAGAACAAGAGGAAACAGAGATGCAAGCCTGGAGATTATCTCTGACCGATTCCTTGCGATTTTTCTGGAAAGCTGCGTGTGTAGCAGAAGCAGCAGCCCTGGCATTGGTCTCTCTGCTATTTCTGTCGCGCCTGTTATGTTCCTTCAAGACACAGCCAAACGGCGAAGAAGAAGCAATCTCAACCTGAGAAGATGCCATTTTTTTCCCCTTACTAGGATTGTTTGAACCACAATGAATGATCAAACACATCCAATTGGGTGCAAGACACTGCAAACGGGATCAACCCCATTTTGAAGGAGGGGAGGATTCAGGAAAAGCTCCACCAACGGAATTCCAGCTTTGCAGAATTGAATCAAGTTACAAAAACAGAACCCAATGGAAACAGAGGGGACAGAGCCTATACTTGTTTTAGAACAGCTAACTAATAACCTCTAAGAATGCAGATAAAATTCCATACCTCGTCTCCTAAATTTAGAACACTAAGCGCAACAAAGTGACAGAGAAAAAGAGCCAAAATACTCCTGAAGTGTTGTATTTGCCCAAAAAAGGAATGGCGGAAGAAACAGAAAAAAGGGAAAGAAAACGAGAGAAAATACCCAGTAATCATGAAGAAGAGAGAAAGAAAATTGAGAGAAATGAATTAAGGAAATGAGAGGAAGATTGAATTAATAAAAAGGGTTTTGTTTGGTGGGGGTGAAAAGGAAGTAGACGTTAAGAGTTTATAGCCGTTGAAGGAAAGAAGCCTGGAAGTGGTTTTGCAGAAAATCGAAAATCAGCAAGAGCGTAATTGCGATGACATCATATAGAAAGATGCCGTGTGTGAACCAACTTCACAAAAATCTTAATTTTCAGTTTTAGCTGATTTAAAATATGAAAATCACTTTAATTTCATTTTTATTTTTTTTGTAATTAGTAACCTTGATATAGTGCATGTATTTCATTTATTTCATTTCATCTTAGTTAATAATTTGCAATATACCTATCTAAGATGGGGTTATATACAATTTTTTTTGAAAAAAAAAAAAAAATCTTTTTTAATTCTAGATAAGATTTCGTTGTAGAAAATTCAATATTTTCGTTGAATTCTCCTTCTTAAGAAAAATCAATACTAATAAATATTTTCTTCAAACAATTTTTTTAGAAAAATAATGTATAATTATAATACTTTACTCCCATAAAAAATAAATTTAGTTTTTTTTATTCGTTCTAAATCATAGATTATTTTTCTTTTTAATATTTTAATTTATTTAAAAAATTTGTTAATTTCGAAAATAATTTAATAATGTAGTAATATCAGTTTTTTTTTTACTGCAGGATTGCATTGCATAGCCTATTAAACAGGGAAAAATACCACAGTGAGGGTTCAAAGTCTTGCTCCAAATAGTATAATAGGCAATAATATCAGTTAAGGGTATATTGATAAACAATATATATAGAATTTATTATTTTAATATATTAATTATATATTTTTTAATATATATATAAAATAACTATTCTGGCCATATTTTTTATTTAGTATATATTTATAATCATATCTAATGTTTTCAAGATTTCCACTGTCTGGTTGTTTGTATTTCTGTTATGCGTGCTGTATAAATACCTCACTCACGTTAATAATAATAAAATGATCTTCTTGAGTTTTCATGGTATCAGAGTCACAAAGGTTTAACAGCTTCGGAATCAAGTTGTTCAACAGAAGAATCAGCTCCTTCAGTCCTCCTCTAGTATGAACTCTAGTATTCAAAATGTCTCTTTTTTTTTTTTTTTTTTTTTTTTTTTCTGTCAAATCAACATCCTTTAGACTATATAGGATGAATGAGTATATTAAATTGAAGAATAAATAAAATAGATGAATATAATATAATTAATATAATGCATTTTATGTATTTAGCTTAACATCGTAGTTTTTATATATATATAGAAATAAAAATTAATTTATAATAATTAAAGTATGTGATATAAGTAGTGTATAAAATTATTTAACACAACGAAATAATAACATATAAGAAGCAACGAATTTTAAAAGAAAAAATCCTACTAATTTTTATGAATTAGAAAATTAATGTTATAAATTTTTATTGAAAGTATTATATAATCTTTTTATTTAATAATTACTAGTGTTTTTAAAAAGCTATTTGAGTCTATTCTAATTTTATAACATTAAATTTTATGTTGGACATGAAAAAATTCATAAAGTTTTCAATTTTCACATATATATTCTAAATTTAAAATTTTGGATAATAAAATTATTTTTTTACACTTACTTTAATTTTAGCTATTAAATTCAATTAATTTTAATAATTTTATATATATATATGAGGGAGGGATCCCAATTAAATTAATATAGGCCAAGCAACTCCAATACAATCTGCAATTAGCAGTAAGTCAGCCGCACAGTCGGGATTATCCAACCACACAAGTTCAGCCTCTCCTGCCACTGCTAATCTCGCAAAATGATCCGCAACACTATTAACTTCTTTAAAAATCTTTTTAACTTCCACCTCCTAACCTTACTACAAAAGGCTATTGATGTTCCTTAATAAATTAGCAATTATGAAAGCTACTTGACCTTGTCCTTGAACTAAAGCCACAGCAGCTGCACAATCAAATTGTAATTCAATCTTCTTCCACCCTCTTTCCCAAGCCAACCTTAAAACACTATAAATCCCCCACAACTTCGCTTCCAAAGGATCACATCTACTCAAAGCAAGCGTAAAACCGCCAAGCCAGCGACCGAAATGGTCCCTAAAGACACCAGCACAACCTCCACCACGAGAATTCACACTACCATTTGTGTTAACAGTTACCCATCCTAAGCCACCTGGTTGCCAAGCAATGAAAGACAAATACTTCAACCCATCCTTCCGCCTGAACCATTTTAGCCTCCTTAAAAATAAAATCCGATGAGAGCTCAGAGTGGTGAGAATCACGATCAAAGGCAAAGGAATTTCGCCACTTCCATAGCCATCATAGACCGACAGCAAACACAATATCCTAAGAAACACCATTAATCTGAGCATCAATACTCTGTAAATTAGAGGCCAGCCACCTAAACACATCATTGGTACGAAAGAAATTATTTTCAATTTGTTCAACACTAAGCTGATTCCACAATCGCATTGCCAAAGGGCAATCTCTTAAAGTATGGAAGATCGTTTCCGGTGCAGAAGAGCATAAGCCACAACCATCAAAATTAGTAAAACCTCTCTTCTTCCTCTCTACGTTACACATTATTTTTCCATGAGCAACCTCCCACATAAATATTCTAACCCGCTGTGTTCCTCTAGCCTTCCATATCCATTTCCAAACCCGCTGATGGTTGTAATACCCGGTTAGACTCCGGTATCGGAATTCCTACCGTCCGGTGGGATCTCGGATGTCGGAGACCTCTAGAGGGCTAAAATCATATTTTCATAAAATGTTTTATCATTGTTTATGTAAACCAAACTTATTATATGTATGTTACCCCATTGGAGCATTGGTGAGGACTCCAATCCGGGGTTGATGGTTATGCTTATGAGTTGTGCATGCACAGGTTGAGTTTGGTAAATGAATGAGAAAAGTTCAAAATTTTATGTATATGTTGATCATGTATGGGATTAAACAGGTATACAGGTTGTATGTGAGGCTTGCTACGGGTCCCGGCGGCCTTAAGCCGATCTGGATCTTAGCGCCGGTAGCAGTCCGATTTTCAGGTCGTTACAATGGTCTTCTCCATTAGAATTTAAAAGAACTTCATATCCTGATTTAATAGAATACCTACCCGATGAGTTTCTGCTCCAAATCACGCCATCAGCATCCTCAACACCATTAGATAGAGTTAACGGTTGCAAGAAGCTCAAAATATAGTGGGGAAGAACTTCCCTCAAGACATCCCAATTCCATCCTACACCCTCAATCCAGTAGTTGCGAATCTTGTCTGATAGACTCAAATGGGAAGCAGGCACCAAAGCGAGCTCAATTAAAGGTCCTATAGACAGTCATGAATCTGTCCAAAAGAGTATCTCATTCCCAGAAACCACATTGTGACTGATTCCTTTATGAAGAAGCTCCAAACCAAAACACCGCCCTCCAATTCATAGATGCTCCACTTTTCATCTTCATATCCCATGAAGCTCTACCAGCAGCATATTTCTTAAACAAACATTTAGCCTAAAGCTTATCACAACTATGCAAAGCTCGCCATGCTAGCTTGCCCACAAGCGCCTAGTTCATGTGTCTCCTACAACGTATACCTAGTCCACCCATATGTTTAGGTTTAGTCACCGTCGCCCAATTGACCAGGTGCAACTTCTTATCACTAGAATTTCCATGCCATAAAAAGTATCTACATATCTTTTCCATTTCTTTGCAAACTGAAATAGGAAGCATTGTAGTCTGCATTAAGAACACAGAAATTGCATTAAGAATCGAGCTAATCATAGTGACCCTCCCTGCTTTAGAAAGCATAGAGGCCTTCCAGCCAGACAATCTATGTTTCATCTTGTCAATAACCTTCCGAAATGAAGTTGGACCCACTCTACTATGAAATGAAGGCATCCCCAGATGGCTGCCAAGACTATCAGTTCTAGCCATCCCTGCCATACTCACTAAACTTTCAGCCAAATCTGAAGTAATATTTGGAGAGAAAAATATGGAGGACTTGCTAAAATTTATTCGCTGCCCAGACTTAAGCGAAAAATCATTCAAAATCTTTAAGATACAACCCATCTGTTCAACCGAGGCTTCAGCGAAGAGGACCATATCATCGACAAACATCAAATGAGATATAGTTAGTCCTCCTCTACATATAGGTATAGGCTTCCATAACCCCTCATTGACCGACGCAGCAATCATATTATTCAACTGTTCAATACATAAAATAAAAAGATAAGGGGACATAGCATCACCCTACCGAATCCCTCGGGAAGGCCTGAACCCTTCTAATTTTTTACCATCCCATAGTAATTTCAACGTAGCTGAGCTTACACACTTCATAATATTATTGATCCAAGCATCTGAAATCCCAGTATTGGATAACACTAATTCAAGAAAGTCCCAATTAAGTCTATCGTAGGCTTTTTCCAAGTCGATCTTCAAAGCCATATAACCCTTAACCCCTTTAATCTTATTCATGGAGTGGAGCACCTCTTGATATATAACAATATTATCCACAATTTGCCTTCCTGGCACAAAACTGCTTTGTTCCGAGCCAATCAAGAATGGCATAACATACTTTAACCGATTAACCATAGTCTTTGTAATAATTTTGTATAAAACGTTACAAAGACTTATTGGTCTAAAATGAGCAATATGGGTCGGATTCTCAACCTTCGGAATCAAAGTTATTAAAGTGGAATTTAGCCCATCAGGCAAGAGATTACCATTCAAAACACCCAAAACAAGATCACACACAACATTACCTAAAACACTCCAAGCACGTTAGAAAAAGCCTGCTGTGAAACCATCCTCACCAGCAGTTTTAAAAGGTGCCATCTGAAATAAAGCTCGAGCCACTTCCTCTATCTGATACGGTTTATCAAGGTCAGCACGAAGCTCCTCAGGGATTCGACAACAAGCAATGCCTTCAAGATTAGACAACACATAAGTCGAATCATTAGTGAACAAGCCCTTATAAAACTGAATAACCAAATTTTCTAACGAAGCCTCATCAGTCACCCACTGCCCATTAGAGTCTTGAAGCGCCGAAATTAATTTTCTCTTTTTTTTAACTTTAGCAGCCAGATGATAGAATTTAGTGTTTCGCTCACCAAAGACAATCCATTCTTCCTTTGATCGTTGGAACCAGTAGAGCTCTTCCTATTTTAAAACCTCCTCCATCTTCTGACGTAAAAGAAAGTCCAGCTTGACTAAATTAGGAGAGTACCCATTCAAAGCAAGAGCATGCTGTACCCCTTCAATTCTCCTCAAAAGCTGACGTTTCTTAGCAAAAATATTTCCAAATTCCTCTCTATTCCATTTCATTAATCCTTGCTGTAGACTCTCAATATTGCTCCACAGCTCATTAGAATGATTCCAAATAGTACGAACAGAATCAACAAAATCAGGATGAGCAAACCAAGCCGCTTGGCAATGGAAGAAATTACCATTTGGCAAAGGTTACTCTCCCAAAGATAAAATAATAGGGCAATGATCCGAATGGAATTTAGGAGGATGAACAATACTAGCCTTAGCAAACCTCCACCGCCAAGCCGTTGTACATACTCCTCTATCCAATCTAGCCATCTTAATACCATCTCTCCCATCACTCCTACTCCAAGTAAAAGGCACCCCTTCATACCCCATGTCCACCAAAGCAATATCAAAAAGCCAATCCTGAAACTCTCTAGAACCACTGGCATTATAAGTACGATACCCATATTGTTCCTCCATAGAGACCACAACATTAAAATCTCCCAATACCACCCACTCCTCATCCATATTCAAACAAGAAAGTCTAAGGTCCTCCTATAATAAGCGTCTAAGGCCAGTGTTGGGACTCCCATATACAAAGCTAACAATCCAAGGAGAACCCCAAGTAGGCTTGATTTTGCAATTAATAAATTGAGGATGAGTGTTTAGCACTTCCAACTCAAATCCATTGTTGTTCCAGCAAACCCAAATGCCTCCACTAAAACCAAAAGCCTCAACTCTGAGCCAATGTTCAAACCCCAAGTCTTTACAAATTTTATCAGCTTGGGATCCAGAAACACGAGTCTCCAATAAGGCTATCACATCAATTTTATAAAGCCTTCTATATTCATTAACAGCCCTTCTAAAATTTGGCGAAACTGCCCCTTGACAATTCCAAGAAGAAATAATCATTAAAAAAATAATAATAATAAAGGGAAAGGGTAAAAAGCACCATATACCCGCGAGATATCTTAGTTTCAAAAGGAGAAAAACTAAGAGAAATCAAATACTCATAGGGTCATCCACAGGGCCCTCCACATCTCCATTCCTTTTCGCCTGATTAATACCCATATTAACTGAGGTCGATGCTCCTAATAATGCAGTATCCATCTCCATAGTATTATGCTCTATTATACCAACATTATCCGATGCAGAAGGATGAGGAAATTGAGGGTCTTTATGATTATTTACAGACACGGCAGGATTCTCTAAATTTGCAAGACCTACTCTACCATCCTTCTGAGCAACCACCCATTTATGAACCTCATCCGACCCTCTACTACCCCTGACCACCACATGTTCTTTCTCAGCAGCTGTCTGTCTCGACACAGCAGGTCTCACACTAGAACACCCAGGTGTTGTCCCTAAAGCACAAGGGATCACTTCCTTACCACTAATACTCACTGGTTTCGCTCTTGGAACAGGAGGGCTAGTTCTATTACCACTATGAGTTGTCAGCGTAGTAGCAGGAATATTCTTAGGCCCATAATTTCTTTCAACCTGGACCCCTTTCCCTTTCGACCCAGCAGTATAAATGCGTTGTTCTGTAGCCCCATGCACTTGATCAGACCCTTTCTCATTAACCACTACATCTTCCTCTACAACCTCATTCAAAGTACGAAATCGATTCCCATCCTTATCCGACAAATCTTTCTTCCTGAAATCTCATTGTTTGGCATTATCTTGATTATTTTGTTGCCTTCCTTGCCCTCTAGGATTACGCTTTCTTTCCTTCCGGACTATCATCCATTCGCCAAAATCTTCCAAAATTTCTGGATTAACATCCTTGAATCTCGCGTCAACACCCTCATCGTCAACCACAGTCACCGTCACCGGCACGTCAGGGTTGCTATTATGAGTCTTCACCGGACAATGATCAGCAACATGACTAAATCTCCCACATTTGAAACAAATCATGTGCAGACCCTTGTACTCAATCTTTCTAATACGTTTTTGCAATTTGAATTTCAAAAGAAGAGGTTTAGCAAGATCAACTTCAACACACATCCTAGCGAACCAGCCTCTAGAAACCAAACTCATCCTTGTATCCACCCTTATTGGTTTACCCACCTTAGCTCCCACTCTCATAAGGAAGTTCTCATCATAATATTCTATCGGGAGGCAAGGAAACCGAATCCATACTATAAGCTTCTCAAAAGTTGCTTGGAAAGGATCAAATTTCGGGCACCATCTGCGAATATTCAAATAATGGTCTGCGATAACCTAAGGTCCCTCTAGCAGTGCATGTTCATAATCATCAGCACTGTTGAATTTCACCGAGTAAAACCCATTCTCAATAGAGATAATATCTATTGGGGAAGTAGGTTTCCACAGCTCCTTGATCCTCCGCAACAAATAGGTATAACCTATTGTTTTTCCCATTAACTTGATCAACAAGGAATGAGACCATGGCTTATACAATCTCTCTTTCTCTTTCCTAGACAACCGAATCTTAGGGCAAAGCTCATCTTTCTCCTCATCATCCTCCTTATCCGAGAGAACATCAGTCGCATTATCAGTATTAGGAATACCAATATTCTCAGGAACCCTAGTGTCTCCGCCTCCATTAACCACCATATCACAGAAAGACAGCGCTCCATCAGTTCTTCCCTTAGTACTATCCTCCATATCCACCTCAGTATCTTCCAACTCTGGCTCACCATCCAGTTCTTTCCTCCGTTTACGTGTGTTCCGGTGCACAGGACCATCCTCTTCCATCATGTTTTTTTTTCTTTTTTTTTTTAATTTTTTTTATATTAATTTATATTTTATATTTAAAATTTTTAAATTTTAAATAATAAAACCAAAATTTTTAAATTTATTACTATTATAACTAAAAAAACTAAATTAAATACGGAGGAGATAATGTAAAACATAATATAATTCTTAAAATTATATTTAACTAATAAAATAATTTTTAAAATACATATTTTTATTTCAATAATATTATTTTCTATTAATTTTATTATTTATTTCTTATTTCTATATATAAAAAAATTAATAAAAATTTAAATATAAAAAAAAAATATTTTATACATTAGAACATACCATATTTTATTTTTATTTAATATTATTGATATGAAGTATTTATTGAATACAAACATTCAATAAAATATTTTTATATATATTATATGTAATATTTTATATAATGAAAATTTATTTATAATAAATATTTAGTCAATATGATATATTTAATATTATATATAATAAATATAAAATAAATTTACTTTTAATATAAATTTAAATTAAACGAATATAATTTTATTAATATAAAATTTTAAAGATTATATTGTAATTTACCATTAACATTTCTAAATTCAATTTAGTTCTGTGATAAATTCAAAAATTTTAGTTTTACTATTTAAAATTTAAAATTTAAAATATTAATATAAATATAAATTAATGTAAATATTTATATTTTTTTATTTAATACACCTTTCAATAATAATTCATATAATATAATAGATAATTAAAAAATATTTAATAAAATTTAAATTGATATAGATGTGAACGAATTAATTTTATTTTCCAAAATTTTACACTTAAAATGTAAAGTTTGTTGATTCATAAACTTTTGATTTTTTCTTTGGCTACGCCTAAATTTCATAATTTCAATAATTTTTTAGATTTTCTTTTGTTCTTGGAAAATATCAAGCCAAGACTGACAAGGATATAATTGTCCAAATACACTTAAGACAGTTTTCGAATTCAATGAGACTTATACTATTTGTTTATGTTTTTTTTTTTTTTTTTTCCTGGTTTTTCCATTAAGAGTATTTATCCTCTTTTAAATAGAAATAGCAACTTTTCTTTCTAGTGTAAGAGTTCTGCTAAAAATGGTTTATATCAAAATTAATATCACTAATTATCTGTTTATATGCATATTCCTTTAATATAATCTATGGGAGTACTCATTTTAGATTTCATTCCCCATGCTATAATAATGGGTTTATTAGAAATCAAGAATCAATCAAATATTGTTAAAAAGCTAGTTGTGGTTTTTTTCAATTTTCTTTCTATAGATCCAGAGATCTAGTTGGTGGATTTTATATCTCATGGGAATATTCTATTGATGCTAATATAATTGGATTTACAAGAAACAATTGAAGAGGAGGCTCTACTAATATATTTAAGGGCATGCTGATACTTGAGGATGAGGGTGTTAGAAGCATATGCCTTAAAGCCATGAGTTCTTTTAATTAATTAAAAGCATTGTTGATAGATATTTTTTGAGAGAGAGGAGGAAAACTGATCCCTGGTTGCCAGAGAATTTCTTTGTATTCCATGCTAATCCATCTAATGGGAGATAAGCAATTAAAAGCTATTTAATAAATTAAGATATGTTCTATTGCTCACTAGTCTTTGCTAGTAGTTATATTGTTAAGGAATTAAGAATACGCTGATAAAATTTGTATTAAATATTATAAAATGTTTGAATATATTATTCTACTCATCGAGCTCTAAATTTGAATAGTGTGATCCTTTAAAGGCTTTTATTTTTGGGTCCGATGAACTGAGATCCGTTGGATTCCCTAGGAGGAGACACACGAATCAAGGTCAATCTCACGAGGAAATCAATGAGTCGGAATTGGTGGTTGAAGAGTTAATAGAGCTGAATATGTCGATTCAGGTGGATTAAGGTTCTTGGAGTAATGGAAGTATGAAGTTATTTGAGGAAGTTTATTCTGTCGAATTAGGGTTGGTTTTGGGGTATATATACCATGATTATTCTAACTGCCCCAGTGACTCGCGGTTGTCGAAACCGGTCAAAAATAACATTTTCGATTATCAACAATAATAATACTGCAGATAGTGGTAAAGGATCGTGTAATACCCGGCTAGAGTCCGGCGTCGGAATTCTACTTTTCGATGGAGTTTCAGATGCCGAAAGTCTCTAGAAGGGATAGAGTAATGTTTTCTATAATGTTTTGGTATGTTTCATAGTTTTAAAGCATAAGGAAATGAGTTTTTGAGTGAATTGAACCAAGGAAGAAAAGCCAGGTTCGGCCACCGAAGTTGAGGTTCGGCCGCCGAACATGCATGGCTTTTGGTTTCACGTGTGGCCGTCGAAGGTGGTCTGGCCAGCCACCTATAAATGGCCCTCAGTCGGTTGAAGCGGTAAGAGCACCGTTTCTTTTGTCTTCTGAGGTGAGACCCTGTCCTTTGTGAGTATTTCTTCATGTTTTCATTAAATCATGCATAGATTTGATTAGTTTTGATGGTATTTTGAAGGTTTTAGCTTAAAACTCAAAGTTGTGAAGTTTGGAGAGTTTGAAGGAGAGTTGCTCCAAAACTCCACGTTAAGATCCTTCATCTACTTGTTTTCACGAGGTAAGTGAAGATCCTGAGCTTGTTTTTATGTTTTCTGAAGGTTTTATGGGGTTTATGGAGAGAGTTGCATGAATAGGGTTATTTGTGAAGTTTTGATGATTTTGTGAGTAAAGCTTGTTTCTGTGTTGTTTGTGTTGTGTGTTTGGGGTTTTCAGGTAGTTTTTGACCCCTTTGAGCATATACTTAGGTGTATGCAAGTTGAGGAAGTGAGGTGTTGAGTTGGAGAAGAGTTTTGTGCATTTGGCAAGAGGCAGGGCAAGTTTCTGCCCTGCTGATGAACTCAGGTTCGACAGCCGAAGGTACATTCGGCCGCCGAACCCCTGAAGAGGTGAGAGGAGGTGGCTTCAGCTGCCCAAACTTGCCCCCGAGCTTTTGGACTTTCGGCTCTGGAGGGAAGTTCGGCCGCCGAAGGTGCCGCCGAAGGTTAGAGACTTTCGTCTCTGGAGTGCCTTTTGGCCTCCGAAACTAGCCCCCGAAAGGGTTCGGCAGCCGAAAGTGGAAGTTCGGCCGCCGAAGGTGCTTGAGTTTCGTCTCTGGAGAGGACTTTCGGCCGCCGAACCTGCCGCCGAAAGTGTCCTGTCCAGCTTTCCTTTGCATGCTTTGCATGGATAGTAGAGTGAGTTTAAGGGGATTCTTGGGGAGTTTAATCGAGTTGTTCATAAGTTAGTTTGGTCCCTCATTTGAGTCTATCTGTATAGGTACAGACTAGAGGAACCAGAGAGAGCAGCAGTGAGTTTGTCAAAGCCTGCAGAGTCAGTCCAGTTAGCCAGAGGTGAGTGGAACTAAACTGAATACTTTTTAATTGAGATATAAACTTCTTTTAGCATAATTCATGCATCATGAATATACAGCAGGTTGTGTGCATTAGCATTCACGAATATGTTGCATTGCATAGTTATTTGGTGATGTGAGTGAATGCTGAATGATCCAATAGTCTCAGACAGGAAGTCTAGGAGCCTTTGACTACGCCCTGGCAGGTATAGAGAAGTCCAGGAGCCTTTGACTACGCCTTGGCAGGTATATAGTAAAGTCCAAGAGCCTTTGACTACGCCCTGGCAATGGTAAGTACAGAGGTGTTATATACACATATACATATATGACAGGAAGACCAGGTGCTCGATTCTATGCCCTGGCACAGAGTTACTGGGACTATGTAGTGACAGGTTTACTCTTGATGTGGATTGTTTGTGATATGGTGCATTCCATGAGATCATATTTTACTAGATGTTTTCCTGTTCTACTCACTGGGCTATAGAGCTCATCCCACTCCCTTAACCCCAGTTTTGCAGGTTCAGTATACAGTGTACAGGGACAGTCCAGCAGAGTACAGAAAGAATAAAAGAGCTTGTAATAGTATAGAGTGGTCATGTACACTTTAAAGAGATGTAATAGTTATGTAGAAAGTTAGAGTTGTGCATGACTTAGTTATTTTATGTTGTAAATCTTTTGTTTTGTACATGATCTGTATATGTATACATGTTTTACTACCAGGCTTAACAGGTATGAATTAACCCATCTAGAGCAAGCTCTAGTCAGGGGTACAGAGTACAGAGTACAGAGTACAGAGTACAGAGTACAGAGATAGTGAATGCACAGGTTAAGCCTTGGTACAGAGAAAAGAGTTTTTATTTTCACAGAAAATGTGTGATCATGTATGAGATTTACAGGTACACAGAGAGTATAGCAGGCTTGCTACGGGTTCTGGCGGCCTTAAGCCGACCTGAATCCTAGCGCCGGTGACGGTCCATATTGGGGTCGTTACAGATTGGTATCAGAGCCCAAGGTTCATATGATCGGACCTATAGAGACAGTGTCGGGCTCATAGAGGTTAGAAGTGGTCAAGCACAATAGGAAAACATGTCCACTAGGATAGGATAGTGAGTCCTATCTGTTGAATGCCATGAGTTATGCATGTGCCTTATTGCTATGTGATGATTATGTGCTAAAGTGCTATCTTATGTGTTGTTTTCCAGAGTTACGATGAGAGGACCTCGTCGATCAGCTCGATTGACTGGAGTCCCACTAGATAGTGAGAGACCAACTGCTCGTCCTCCTGTATTGCCAAGGGCAAGGTCTCAGAGATCTAGCAGGGAAGGTATGTCAATAGACCCTAGAAGGTCTGTAGACGAGAGCAGAAGAGGTACAGCAAGAGGAGAAAGATCAGAGGAAAGGAGGGAAGCTATGGAAATTGACCAGTCTAGAGATGACAGCATGGGTATAGGCAGATTTGAGGAAGGTATGGGAGAGTCGCAGGGAGGCGCTCAGACATCAGGTTTGGTTATCCAGCCTTTCCGCAGGACCCAGAGTATCCGATGGGAGGTATGTCGGAATACTCTAGTTTTGTCCCATATCCTCCTTACATGCCCTATATGCCTTATCCTCCTTATTATCCACCATATCCTATGTATCCATCTTCCCATACCTATCCAAGTGCAGCACACCCAGAGCCAAATGAACCAGTATCTCCACCACCAGAACCAGTAGCCCCTGTTGGTGACAGACATCAACCTAGCTCATCTGGAGGTAAAGTGCAAATGATGGAGTACTTGAAATTGGATGCTCCTAAATACAACACGGGAGATGATCCATTTGAATACCTCAGATCAGTTAGGATGATAACCAGTGAGTTGGGAGCCGATGATAGTAGGGCCATTGAGATGGCGGGGTTCACATTAAAATGCAAGAAAGCTAGAGAATGGTTCAAGAATTATGTAGAACCCAGGATGAACAGTATGTCATGGGGAGAGTTCGCCAATGACTTTGCAGGGTGGGCCTTTCCTGACAGTTCTAGGGAGATGAAAGTCATAGAGTTTGAACAGTTGAGACAGACAGATGAGATGAGTGTTGATGAATTTACAGATAAGTTCCTGGATTTGCTTCAGTATGTGGGTCAAGCCTATGATACTGATCAGAAGAAGGCAAGGAGATATACTATGAGATTGCATCCCAGGTATTCTTCCTTGATCCTTCCAGCCGAAAAGGAGAGTTTCCACACTATAGTGGACGCAGCCAGGAAAATGGAAGCGAGTGCCAATATTCAGAAACAGTCAAAGGCACAGGCTTCGGGTTCTAAGGCCCCCAGTTCAGGCAGCAAGAGATGGGATAGAGCAAAAGGAACAAAGAGTAAGTTCTGGAGTAAAGTCAAGTCAGGTCTGGGAATAGGTAGTGGCTCAAGCTCTGGCACAGCTCCAGTATGCAGAAGATGCGGAAAACCACATGGAGGAGTTTGTCGGTTGGGATCTACAGCTTGTTTTAGATGTGGACAGGAAGGGCATATTGCTCGAGATTGTCCTCAGGTGACTTTTGCACCATCCCAGCAGATGAGTTCAGGCAGTGTGGTACAGCCAGCAGCGCCAGTCATGTCTCAGAGTAGTGGCAGAGGTAGAGGGAGAGGGGCAGCCTCTACTTCAGCAGCAGGTTCCCGAGGTGGAAATCCGGTAGCCCCAGCACGGATTTTCACTGTGACACAGGAGGAGGCTAACACGTCGAACACAGTGGTGTCAGGTAATCTCATCATTGGGTGTTCAGATGTGTATGCTTTGATGGACCCCGGTGCTTCTCATTCCTTTATTGCTTCGAGAGCCATAGAGAGGTTGGGTTTGATCAGTTCTGAGTTAGCGTATCCTCTCTGGGTCAGTGGACCTAAGTGTGACCCATCAGTGGCAGTGTCAGTCTGTCATTTCAGTCCAGTGTTCATAGAGGGTAGATGCCTTCCAGCTGACCTTGTGGTTCTAGATTTGACAGATTTTGATGTCATTCTAGGGATGGATTGGCTATCTGCATATAGTGCTACTTTGGACTGTAGAGAGAAGATAGTGAGTCTCAGAGACCAGGATGGGTCAGAGTGTGTCTTTAGAGGAGACAGGAGAGGTACACCCAGAGGTTTGATTTCAGCCCTTCAGGCTCGTCGTTTGCTTAGGAGGGGTTGTCGGGGATTTCTAGCTCATGTGAGAGAGCTAGATAGTCAGGTTAGGGAACCAGCCACTGTACTAGTAGTCCAAGTGTAACGCCCCGAAAATCCGGACCGCTACCGGCGCTAGGATTCAGGTCGGCTTAAGGCCGCCGGAACCCGTAGCAAGCCTACATACATCCTGTTTACCTGTTTAATCCCATACATGATCAACACACATACATAAGAATTAAGCTGTTACACCAAGAGTTTCCAGATGTGTTCCCAGACGAACTTCTAGGACTACCACTTGGTAGGGAGATAGAGTTTGAAATAGAATTACTGCCTGATACCAGACCTATCTCTATTCCTCCCTACAGGATGGCGCCAGCAGAGTTAAAAGAGTTGAAAGAACAGTTGCAGGATTTGGTAGATAAGGGTTTCATCCGCCCTAGTACCTCACCTTGGGGTGCTCCAGTACTTTTCGTCAGAAAGAAGGATGGATCCCTCAGACTTTGTATCGACTACAGACAGTTGAACAAGGTCACTACCAAGAATAGGTATCCTTTACCTAGGATTGATGATCTGTTTGACCAGCTAGCTGGAGCAGGTTGTTTCTCGAAAATAGATTTGAGATCCGGGTATCATCAGTTGAGAGTCAGAGAGGCAGATGTGCCTAAGACAGCTTTCAGGACCAGATATGGGCATTATGAGTTCTTAGTGATGTCGTTCGGGTTGACTAACGCCCCTGCAGCATTCATGGATCTCATGAACAGAGTTTTCAGTGAGTTTCTGGATCACTTTGTCATTGTTTTCATCGATGATATTTTAGTGTACTCCAGAGATGCAGAGGAGCATGCCCAGCATCTGAGGATAATTCTGCAGACACTGAGAGAGCATGGTTTATATGCCAAGTTCTCGAAGTGTGAGTTTTGGTTGAGGAGCATTGCCTTCTTGGGACATGTAGTATCAGCAGAGGGTATTGAGGTAGACCCCAAGAAGATAGAGGCTGTAGCTAACTGGTCCAGACCCACTACAGTAACTGAGATTAAAAGCTTTTTGGGACTGGCAGGTTACTACAGGAGGTTCGTTCAGGACTTCTCAAAGATAGCGGCTCCTATGACCAAATTGACTCAGAAGAACCAGAAGTTTCTCTGGTCAGATCAGTGCGAAGAGAGCTTTGAGGAGCTCAAGAGGAGATTGACCACAGCACCAGTGTTAGCTCTGCCTGTTAGTAATGCGGATTTCACAGTGTTCTGTGATGCATCTCGAGTGGGATTGGGTTGTGTTTTGATGCAAAGTGCTAGGGTGATAGCTTATGCTTCTAGACAGTTGAAGAAGCATGAGTTGAATTACCCCACCCATGACCTAGAGATGGCAGCAGTTATTTTTGCACTCAAGATGTGGAGGCATTACCTCTATGGGGTTAAATGCGAGATCTTCACCGATCATAAGAGTTTACAGTACATCTTGAGTCAGAGAGAGCTGAATTTGAGGCAGAGAAGATGGGTAGAATTGCTCAGTGATTATGATTGTAAGATCCAGTACCATCCGGGTAAGGCGAATGTTGTGGCAGACGCCCTAAGCCGGAAGTCACTAGGCAGTTTATCCCACATAGCAGCAGAGCGGAGACCAGTAGTGATGGAGCTTTACAAGCTCTTGGAAGAAGGGTTACAGTTAGAGTTGTCTGGTACAGGTGCGTTAATAGCACAGATGAGAGTGACACCTGTGTTTCTGGAGCAGATAGCTCAGAGACAGCACGAGGACCCAGCGTTGATGAAAATTGCCAGGACTGTTCAGTCAGGCAACAATGCAGAGTTCAAATTTAACAGCAAAGGGATCCTCCGTTATGGGAGAACATAGCTATGGATTTTGTAGTGGGTTTACCAGCAGCATCCAACAGGATAGACTCTATATGGGTGATTGTGGACAGACTCACAAAATCTGCTCATTTTCTTCCAGTACGGAGTAACTATTCTGCGGATAAGTTGGCACAGGTCTATCTGGATGAGATAGTGAGATTACATGGAATACCAGTGTCTATAGTTTCTGACAGAGGACCTCAGTTCACCTCCAGATTTTGGCGGAGTCTGCAGAGTGCGATGGGCACGAGATTAGAGTTTAGCACTGCTTTCCACCCACAGACTGATGGACAGTCAGAGAGGACCATCCAGACTATAAAAGATATGCTTCGATTGTGTGTGTTAGACTTTGGCGGTTCTTGGAGGCAGCATCTACCTTTGGTGGAGTTTGCCTACAATAACAGCCATCATGCTAGCATAGGGATGGCTCCTTATGAAGCTTTGTATGGGAGGAAGTGCAGATCCCCTGTGTGCTGGGAAGAGATAGGAGAGAAGGCTCTTGCAGGGCCAGAATTAGTAGAGATTACCAGTAGAGTGGTGCCCGTGATCAGAGAGCGAATCAGAACAGCGCAGAGTAGACAGAAAAGTTATGCAGACGTTCGCAGAAAGCAGTTAGAGTTTCAGGAGGGTAATTGGGTATTGCTAAAAGTGTCTCCAATGAAAGGAGTGGTTCGTTTTGGGAAAAAGGGTAAGTTAGCTCCACGGTACATTGGACCCTTTGAGGTTGTGCAGAGGATCGGAAATGTGTCGTATAAGCTAGATTTACCTGCTTCTATGGAGAGAATTCACCCGGTATTTCATGTTTCTATGCTACGACAGTTTGTGTCAGATCCGAATCAGGTTCTGAGTGAGCCTGAGGTGGAGATTCTTACAGATCTCACCTCTATAGAGCAGCCAGTGCGGATTCTGGACACGCAGATCAGACAGCTAAGGAACAAGGAGATTCCGATGGTGAAAGTTCTGTGGAACCACCATAATCTAGAAGAGTGTACGTGGGAGACACGGGAGTCTATGCTCCAGCAGTATCCATATTTGTTTTGAGGTTAGTTTCCTCCTTTTTATGTGTTACTTGTTTGTCTTAGGAACATTCGAGGACGAATGTTCTTAAGGGGGGGAGAATGTAATACCCGGCTAGAGTCTGGCGTCGGAATTCTACTTTCCGATGGAGTTTCAGATGCCGGAAGTCTCTAGAAGGGATAGTGTAATGTTTTCTATAATGTTTTGGTATGTTTCATAGTTTTAAAGCATAAGGAAATGAGTTTTTGAGTGAATTGAACCAAGGCAGAAAAGCCAGGTTCGGCTGCCGAAGTTGAGGTTCGGCCGCCGAACATGCATGGCTTTCGGTTTCAAGTGTGGCCGCCGAAGGTGGTCTGGCCAGCCACCTATAAATGGCCCTCAGTCGGTTGAAGCGGTAAGAGCACCGTTTCTTTTGTCTTCTGAGGTGAGACCCTGTCCTTTGTGAGTATTTCTTCATGTTTTCATTAAATCATGCATAGATTTGATTAGTTTTGATGGTATTTTGAAGGTTTTAGCTTAAAACTCAAAGTTGTGAAGTTTGGAGAGTTTGAAGGAGAGTTGCTCCAAAACTCCACGTTAAAATCCTTCATCTACTTGTTTTCACGAGTAAGTGAAGATCCTGAGCTTGTTTTTATGTTTTCTGAAGGTTTTATGGGGTTTATGGAGAGAGTTGCATGAATAGGGTTATTTGTGAAGTTTTGATGATTTTGTGAGTAAAGCTTGTTTCTGTGTTGTTTGTGTTGTGTGTTTGGGGTTTTCAGGTAGTTTTTGACCCCTTTGAGCATATACTTAGGTGTATGCAAGTTGAGGAAGTGAGGTGTTGAGTTGGAGAAGAGTTTTGTGCATTTGGCAAGAGGCAGGGAAAGTTTCTGCCCTGCTGATGAACTCAGGTTCGGCAGCCGAAGGTACAATCGGCCGCCGAACCCCTGAAGAGGTGAGAGGAGGTGGCTTCGGCTGCCCAAGCTTGCCCCCGAGCTTTTGGACTTTCGGCTCTGGAGGGAAGTTCGGCCGCCGAAGGTGCCGCCGAAGGTTAGAGACTTTCGTCTCTGGAGTGCCTTTTGGCCTCCGAAACTAGCCCCCGAAAGGGTTCGGCAGCCGAAAGTGGAAGTTCGGCCGCCGAAGGTGCTTGAGTTTCATCTCTGGAGAGGACTTTCGACCGCCGAATATGCCGCCGAAAGTGTCCTGTCCAGCTTTCCTTTGCATGCTTTGCATGGATAGTAGAGTGAGTTTAAGGGGATTCTTGGGGAGTTTAATCGAGTTGTTCATAAGTTAGTTTGGTCCCTCATTTGAGTCTATCTGTATAGGTACAGACCAGAGGAACCAGAGAGAGCAGCAGTGAGTTTGTCAGAGCCTGCAGAGTCAGTCCAGCTAACCAGAGGTGAGTGGAACTAAACTGAATACTTTTTAATTGAGATATAAACTACTTTTAGCATAATTCATGCATCATGAATATACAGCAGGTTGTGTGCATTAGCATTCACGAATATGTTGCATTGCATAGTTATTTGGTGATGTGAGTGAATGCTGAATGATCCAATAGTCTCAGACAGGAAGTCCAGGAGCCTTTGACTACGCCCTGGCAGGTATAGAGAAGTCCAGGAGCCTTTGACTACGCCCTGGCAGGTATATAGTAAAGTCCAGGAGCCTTTGACTATGCCCTGGCAATGGTGAGTACAGAGGTGTTATATACACATATACATATATGACAGGAAGACCAGGTGCTCGATTCTACGCCCTGGCACAGAGTTACTGGGACTATGTGGTGACAGGTTTACTCTTGATGTGGATTGTTTGTGATATGGTGCATTCCATGAGATCATATTTTACTAGATGTTTTCCTGTTCTACTCACTGGGCTATAGAGCTCATCCCACTCCCTTAACCCTAGTTTTGCAGGTTCAGTATACAGTGTACAGGGACAGTCCAGCAGAGTACAGAAAGAATAAAAGAGCTTGTAATAGTATAGAGTGGACATGTACACTTTAAAGAGATGTAATAGTTATGTAGAAAGTTAGAGTTGTGCTTGACTTAGTTATTTTATGTTGTAAATCTTTTGTTTTGTACATGATCTGTATATGTATACATGTTTTACTACCAGGCTTAACAGGTATGAATTAACCCATCTAGAGTAAGCTCTAGTCAGGGGTACAGAGTACAGAGTACAGAGTACAGAGTACAGAGATAGTGCATGCACAGGTTAAGCCTTGGTACAGAGAAAAGAGTTTTTATTTTCACAGAAAATGTGTGATCATGTATGAGATTTACAGGTACACAAAGAGTATAGCAGGCTTGCTACGGGTTCTGGCGGCCTTAAGCCGACCTGAATCCTAGCGCCGGTGACGGTCCATATTGGGGTCGTTACAGATCGAATCCACAGAGAATTAAAAACTAATATATTTTTCTCAACAAGACCAAGCGAATTAACTGAAAGCGCAACTGAAAGCAAGTAACTGAAAGCGGAATAAAAATAAAGTGCAATCAAAGTAAAATGGGGGGTATTGGGATTGATTTGATTAGCAACTACTGAAAGCAATAAAAGAAACAAATAGTAAAAAGAAATAAAGAGAAATCAATAATAAGAAAGATCTAGTTGAAGAATTGGATCCACTTAAGTTGCTGGGATTGATCATTGAAACTTATGTTCTTTTGATTGATTCAATAGATTAGTTATGGACATGGAAAACGCTTCTCACCACCATGTCTCTCATTATGATTAAACCAATTAGGGAACGTCCTCTAATTAATTACTAATTAACAAATTGCCAAGGAACGTCCTTGGGTCTTAGGCATCAAACAATTGTTAATTGCATGAAGAAAGAGAGAGATCCAATCCTAACTACTCAAACGCATGAGATGTTGCTAGATCATACAATTCCTTAGTTGTTACACCAAGTGTTCTTATGTTTGAATAATCCAAGCAATTACGGACTTAAAATTATCCAAGCTAACAATATATTACCTTGCAATCAATAATCAAGTGGCCAATTTGATCAAAATAACAAAGCAATAATAGAATCAAGCATGAACTGTATGAATATTGAATAACCAAAAGACAAATAATGTGTGTTCAGATCTCACAATCCATAAAACAACCAAAGTTTCAACCAATCTTCAACTAGAATAAAAGGTTTCAGCCACTCATGGCTGAAACAAAACCAAAAATAAAAAGAAAAGAAGAAAGGTAGAAGAAGAGATGTGGCCAATTGCAATCCCGCAGGTGTGTCCAAGGGAGAGTTGAAAAGTTGTGGGGAGGCTCCTTATGTGTGTTTTTATAGTTGAAAGTGTTGTCCTAGGTCCTTACATGCTGCCCTTGCTGCCCAAGAGGTGCTTGCTGCCCAAGTTGAGTTTGAAAAGGAAAGATTTGCGTTCCAAAATTATTCAGAAGGAAAGAGGCGTGCGCTTGCTCTTCAGATGGAAAGTGGCGTGCGGAATGGACTGCAGAAGGAAGGTGGCACGCGGTCATTGAATGCAGAAGGGAAAGTGAATCTGTCCAGTCTTTCCTTTTTAGGTGGAGCCTTCGTTTGAATTTTGAATGTTGAACGCAGAAGAGGCAAGTGCGTCTTCATGAAATCTTGCTGCCTAAATAGGAAGATTTGACTGCTGCAGTGTGTGCACATCTTTGAACAAGGAAAGGAAGATCTGCGATTTGAATTTCAAATAATCTTCTAATTGATCTTTTCTTATTTGCTTTTGCTTCTGCACTTTTCTTATTTGAAAACTTTCCTTATTTGAAAACTTTCCCTTTTTGGCACTTTCTATATTTGGCACTTTTTGGCAGTTTTAAGAGCATTTTCTCCAGATTGTCTCTTTGCACCTAATATCTGCAAAACATTATTAAAACCACAAAATTAGGCAGAAAAGATACAAATAAACATCAAGAACATAATGATAAAGTGGACTAAAATATGCTCTATCAAATGCCCCCACACCTAGCCTTTTGCTTGTCCTCAAGCAAATAAACATACTCAAATAAGCTTTCTTTGCTACTTGATCCTTATTACCACTTAAACTCTTACTCAAGACTCCTATTTTGAATCATTGCAGTGAAGAATATATGCATGAAGATTACTCACCTTCTTTCCTTGTTTCCCTTTACTTACCATGGCTAGGATTTGTTTTACTCAAGAGAGAGATTACACATGTAACGACCCGGAAATCGGTACTCCTTTGTAACGGTCCGAACCATCACTGGCACTAGGATCCAGATCGGCTTAAGGCCGCCGGGACCCGTAGCAAGCCAACTATTGCTACTCAGATATGTCAATCTGAAATGGCCCTCAGGGCCTATACCAGGGACTACTATCTGCTGTGGTTCAAGGGATTGGACCCCTTTTTAATCTGTAACACATCCCACTGGTATCTCAACGAAGCCATACAGTAAGCCTAACTTACACATTTCTCATCAAGAAACGTAAAACAGGATTCATGTACAAAGGGATTAAGCATACATCACACTATCGCAATGACACTAGGGAAAGCACCAGTCTATCCAGTATATGACAGTACATAGCTCTACATTACATTATAACCAAGCTTTTAATTACATCATGTCCACTACACTATTACAACATACTTTCATACATTCCTCTGTACTCTTGCTAACTTGGACTTCCCATAGCTATCTCAGAACCTGCAAAACTGAGGTTAAGGGAGTGGGATGAGCTCTAGAGCCCAGTGAGGAGGAACAATAAAAACAGTTCATTAATTACATGCTCTTATGAAATGCATCACATCACAAACATATCATCTCAAGGATGAACTTGTCACCAATAGCCCTCAACTCCATGTTATAATCATACCAACTGTGCCAAGGAGACTATGACATCACCTGGTCTACACTTATCTCTCTGATATCATAACAGGACCAACTATGCCAAGGAGACGGGGTCTCACCTGGTCTACGCTTAACTCTGATCTGACAGCCCAGCTGTCTCACTCATAGTACCAGGAGCGACCTGGCCTATCCAGGGGCGACCTGGTATGGCTATCTCATGCTATAACTCTGTATCTGCTCTCTGTCAAGGGCGAAGGATCATCCAACATTCATCCACAGGAACAACAACATATGCACCATATTCGTGAATTCTAATGCAACACGACCTAATACATAACATGGCAGTTTATGATGCATGGATCATGCTAGAATCATGTCAGTTCTCAAAAGATTAGGTTTAGTTCCACTCACCTGTAGCCTCTGCTTGGCTAACTCTGGGCTACCTCTAACTCTGAGCAGCTACTACGGCTAACCACCTCGGTTCCTCGGGTCCAATCCTACAATGGAGGACGCAAATGAGGCACCACACATACTCTATGCAACTGATAAAACAACTCCCCAAAACCCCTCTAGACTATCTCAAAACATGCATGCAAAACCAGCAAAGGAAGACTGGACAGAACACTTTCGGCGGCAGGTTCGGCGGCCGAACGTCCTCTCCAGAGCCGAAACTCAAGCACCTTCGGCGGCCGAATCTCTACTTTCGGCTGCCGAACCCTTTCGGGGGCAAGGTTCGGGGGCTAAAACTCACTCCAGAGACGAAAGTCTCTAACCTTCGGCGGCACCTTCGGCGGCCGAACCCTCCAAACAGAGCCGAACCTCAAAAACACTCAGGGGCAAGCTGTGGCAACCAAAGCCACCATGCAAGGGGTTCGGCGGCCGAATGCACCTTCGGCTGCCGAACCTGAGTTCATCAAGAACTCATCTTCAAGCTTCAACCAGCCTCCCAACTCTTTCCATACTCCCCAAATCGTACATTCAACCTCTCAAACTATGCATATACTCATGTACATGCTCTAAGGGGTCCAAAACTAACTTAAAACCCCAACAAAACAATACACATAACACATAATCATGCATAAACCATTAAAACACTAAAACGAACCTATATAAGCAACTCTACCCTTATCCTCTTTAAAAGCTGTTATAAACCATTAAAACAAGTTCAAAGCTTCCCTTACCTTTTGAAACCAGAAGCTGGGACAACCTAAACACTGAACTATGGCCACCACGACTTCACCTTCACCAAACCTCCAAAACTCTTCTTTTCTCTCAAAAACCTTTCAGCCACGTAGACACAACCACCCCTCTGCATAAGCTGATAAAAGCTTGCAGATGAGTCATGGGAGACGTGGCCTAACCTCTGGGACTGATTTGGAGGCAACACCTGTCCAAAGCACTGGCTGAGGAGTGCACAATAGCTGGCTGACCAGCTCAGTTTCGGCTGCCGAATCGCATGCAAAACCATGCAACCTTCGGGGGCCGAACTTGAACTTCGGGGGCCGAACATTGGGCACTTTCGGCGGCCGAACTTTACCTTCGGCGGCCGAACATGGCAAAATGCCTCCTTGGCCTTTTCTCTTCAAAACTCAATCCTTTTCCATTCTAAACCTTTAAACTACTTAAACACATTTAGAAAAACTTTCTCTTACCCTTCCAGAGACCTCTGACATCCCTGAATTCCACCGGACGGTAGGAATTCCGATGTCTGAATCGAGCGGGGTATTACAACACATGCGCATGTTATTGTTCAGTTAAGACTTTTCTTAGCTTTCAGAGTGATTTGCCCCTACCTTGAAGTACTTTATTCAGCCTTTTGCACTTAAGTTTTGCTTGAAAAAGTCACCAACCTTTTGACGTGAAGGTACATATTGGTGATACCCACCCCCAGTTACTCAGTTGGTCACCTGTCCAAGTGGCTACTAGCTCTGTTCATAGTCTTTCAACCATTGGAACAGTTTTCAATTGTGCTTATGAAGTCTAAGCCTTTGCTGAATTTCTTTAATCAATGCATTGGACAAATCAACACCAATTGCTAAATCAAGTCATGTTAAGTTCATTCACACAAATTTCAATTCATTCTCTCTGATGAGTGTCATCAATACATTTTTCACCATGGCAAGCTCAAAGATTCAATTCAAAAGGCAATTCCCAAACATGAATACAACTCACTGCAATTGATTCAACATAAGTTTAAAGAGTCATTACATCAATGGGGTCATGGAAAGAGAAGATCATCCAACAAAGTCTATCAATTTGAGTGAAGCAAAACGGATCATAAAAAGGAAGAAGACTGTGGCTAAAAATGCGAAAAAAAAAGAAAAAAATCACACTGAGAATGAGAACAAAAACTGAAAGCAAAAAATTCAAACTGTGGCTATTCAAACTAAAACTGAAAGCAAAAGTAACTTAAAATAAAAGTTTCAGAGATATGCACCCCCACACCTAAATCATGCATTGTCCTCAATGTATAGGAAATATTAAAATGCAAAAGAAACCGAGTACTCCCCTAGGTGTGGTGTGCATGGTGCGATCCACTTGATCAATGCTTAAGTAATTAAGGAAGGGAAAAGAGTCCCAACTGAATTGAGTAGAAAGTGTAGCACTCCTTTTGATTTGGTCATAACCCATCCTCTTTCTTTCATGTACTCATAAAGTAACATGATTAGCTTTTCCTCTTTCAGATGAGGTTTGCCTCTAGCTCTCATGTTTGCATTCTTGAGCACTTCCAACTTCAATTCATATTTCTCCATAGCTAGCTGCAATTTAGTACTGAATTCAGGCAAAACAAACTCTACCTTATCTGGAGGTTTGGGAAGGCATTGATCCGCATGGTCCTTTGGTTTAGGTGCTTGGAATACCATTTGTTCCTTGTGAGCATGGGCTGTTTGCATTGGATCTATGGCTGAATTGGTTTCAATTTGCTCCTTCTGCGCAAGATTGGTCTGCAATGGAAGGCTAGAAGGAGTTTCATGCGATGGAAGCTGAAGAGGTGCGACTGGAAGTGTTGCAGGACTGTCCTGCGCAAGGCCTTTCTGCGAACTCATCTGAAGAGGTGCAATTGAGCTTTCTTTATTCTGCACATGGCTGCAGTCCACCTGTTGGATGCAACAATCGGTTTCTTTCAGTTCTGGCTCTTTTTGGCTCTCTTCCAGTATTCTGGTTGTGTCTCTTTAGCAGCTTGTTCTTGTACTTGCCAACTTTCATCATCTGTCTCATCATCTTGAAACTCTTCCTCTCTTCTTAACATGTTTGCACTCATTGAGGTGGTCAATTGTTCCATCTGCTGTTGGAGGCCTTGCATAGAAATTGCCAATGTCTCTATCATCTTCTCAAGGTACTAGTTGGAATTTGGAGGTGCTGGTTGGGCTTGATATCCTTGATAGTCCTGGTAGTCGTTAGCCTCTGCATTGCTGAAGTCTGGATAGTCTCCCCAACCTGGATGGTATGTGTTATGGTAGGGATCATGTCTTGGCTGTTCATAGAATCCTCCAAATGTATGTCTAGGCTGACTATTGAATCCTCCAAATGCATGCACTGGTTGGTCATACTCATAAAGTGTAGGACATTGATCAGTTGGGTGTCCCACATATGCACAGATCCTACATGGCCTTGGTGGCTGAAATTATTGAGCTCGACCTGTGAAGAAATTTATCATCGCAGAGGTTAGTTCAGAGATTTGAAAAGAAAGATCAGATGTACTTATCTCAGCCATGATTCAGATCTGTGATGGTGACTTGCTTTGGTGAAAGGATGGGCAATCTGAATGATGAAGAGAAGGTGAGATGTGCGATTCAGTGGTTTCAGAAGGTGCTTCTGCGCAGGAGTGCTCTCTCTCTTCTCTCTCTCTCTTTTTTTTTTTATGTTCAGATCTGCGATAAGGTTTTCTTTGGGTGGCAGATCTAGTCCTGAAAGAAAAATAAATGAGTGAAATCAATTCCCCGGTAACGGCGCCAATTTTTGGCTCACGGTTGTCGAAGCCGGTCAAAAATAACCTCTCTGGTTATCAATAATTTACAACTGTAGATAGTGGTGAAAGGATCGAATCCACAGGGAATTGAGAACTTACCTATTTTCCTTATCAAGACCAATAAAATAAACTGAAATAAAAATAAACCGAAAAAGAAATAAACTGAAACGAGATAAACGGAAAGCAAAATAAACTGAAAGCGAAATAAACTGAAAGCAAAACAAACTGAAACGAGATAAAACTGAAAGTAAAATAAACTGAAATCAAAACAAACTGAAACGAGATAAAACTAAAAACGAGATAAACTAAAAGCAAAACAAACTGAAACGAGATAAAACTGAAAATGAGATAAACTGAAAGCGGAATAAAAATAAATTACAGTAAAAGTAAAATGGGAGGTTTGAGATTGATTTGATTAACAAACTACTGAAAGTAATTAAAATAAGCGAATAATAAAATAAAAGAGAAATAAATAATAAGAAAGCTCTAGTTGAAGAATTGGATCCACTTCAGTTGTTGGGATTGATCATTGACACTTAGTTTCTTTTGATTGATTCAATAGATTAGTTATGGAGATGGAAGACACTTCTCACCATCATGTCTCTCCTTATGATTAAACCAATTAGGGAACGTCCTCTAATTAATTACTAATTAACAAATTGCCAAGGAACGTCCTTGGGCCTTAGGCATCAAACAATTATTAATTGCATGAAGAAAGAGAGAGATCCAATCCTAACTAATCAGACGCATGAGATGTTGCTAGACCATACAATTTCCTTGGTTTTTACACCAAGTGTTCTTATATTTGAATAATCCAAGCAATTACGAACTTAAATCACCCAAACTAACATATTATTACCTTGCAATCAATAATCAAGTGGCCAATTTGATCAAAATAACAAAGCAATAATAGAATCAAGCATGAACTGTATGAATATTGAATAACCAAAAGACAAACAATGTGAGTTCAGATCTCACAATCCATAAAACAACCAAAGTTTCAATCAATTTTCAACTAGAATAAAAGGTTTCAGCCACTCATGGCTGAAACAAAACCAAAAATAAAAAGAAAAGAAGAAAGGTAGAAGAAGAGATGTGGCCAATTGCAATCCCGCAGGTGTATCCAAGGGAGAGTTGAAAAGCTGTGGGGAGGCTCCTTATGTGTGTTTTTATAGTTGAAAGTGTTGCCCTAGGTCCTTACATCTGCCCTTGCTGCCCAAGAGGTGCTTGCTGCCCAAGTTGAGTCTGAAAAGGAAAGATTCGCGTTCCAAAATTATTCAGAAGGAAAGAGGCGTGCGCTTGCTCTTCAGATGGAAAGTGGCGCGCGGAATGGACTGCAGAAGGAAGGTGGCACGCGGTCATTGAATGCAGAAGGAAAAGTGAATCTGTCCAGCCTTTCCTTTTTAGGTGGAGCCTTCGTTTGAATTTTGAATGTTGAACGCAGAAGAGGCAAGTGCGTCTTCATGAAATCTTGCTGCCTAAATAGGAAGATTTGACTGCTGCAGTGTGTGCACATCTTTGAACAAGGAAAGGAAGATCTGCGATTTGAATTTCAAATAATCTTCTAAATGAGCTTTCCTTATTTGCTTTTACTTCTGCACTTTCTATATTTGAAAACTTTCCTTTTCTGAAAACTTTCCTTATTTGAAAACTTTCCTTTTTTGGCACTTTCCATAGTTGGCACTTTTTGGCAGTTTTAAGAGCATTTTCTCCAGATTGTCTCTTTGCACCTAATATCTGCAAAACATGATTAAAACCACAAAATTAGGCAGAAAAGATGCAAATAAACATCAAGAACATAATGACAAAGTGGACTAAAATATGCTCTATCACCCAGCGCTACATACTATTAGATTGGGTGAGGACACCCTTTGGCAAATGTATCGGACGTCTCATTAATGGTCAGTAGTCGACTAATAAATGGGGAGCCAGTTAATCCAACCATGTCTCTTTGTCCGCATCACATCAGCCTGACTTACAGCACATGCATTTATGACCTCGGCAAGAATTAGTGGAGCTGACCACCTTTGCTGAAGATTTGTATTTATCCCCTGACTGTATCAAGTCGTGCTCGTCCTTTATCGGGGTCGGTTCTCTTTGGTTGCCAAGAATCGATCAGATTGTAGACACGTGTCCTAGTCATAGGGAGTCTTATATCTTATATGTCATCAGATGCCCTTTTACAAGGGTTATTTATGGCGATTGAAGGAGTGAATTATTTTCGGCGTCTCGTTATCAAATGTGAGCCCATTAATTTTCTACGAGTTACGATGAGATATCATAAATATGCATAATAAGTACGTGTAACATTCCTGATATGTTTTAATGGCTACCGTCACTTAAGGTACCGAAATGCAGTATTTTAAATGTGCATTAATGTCCAATTTTGGGTATAAATAGGGGGCTTTCTCCTCCCTCTCTTACTTTTGCTATTTTCCGTTGTGCTTATTGTCATCTTAAAGCCATCTTTATCTCTTTGCTTTTCTGTCCAAGTTTTTGCACTAAAGGGTATGCATTCCTTTTCCAATGGCTCTTTTGTCATTTCCCCGAGTTGAGAAAGTGGTTTCTAAGGTCACCTCTTCTTCACTTTTCAAAACCTTCCCCCAAGCCTCCTTTCTACGGAGACCCATTACATACGGGCTCCGCACTCTAATGAGCCAATCGCTCTCTTCTCTTTTCCTCCCCGTCTCAATTTGGTTGATGCTGAAACTGAGAGGAGGCACGCATTTTACCTCAAACAAGTAGATTATAGACTTTCATTCCCTTTCTCTTGGTACTTTCATTCCCTTTCTCTTAGTTCTTTTATTGTGTCTTCAAGTTCCTCCAGGTCACCTATCGGACGTTAACCTCAAATTCCATCTTGTTTATGAGTACGTTTGAGACAATGTGCCGAGGGTGAGGTTTCACTACTTTGTTGGGGTTATTTTGGGCCTTTTTCAAAAATTTTAAAGCGAAAAATAGTTTTTTGACTTTTTGTGATCGGACCTGTCTGTCCATTTTTACCGGCCCCAAAGACTCAATAAAGCACTAAGTAGATCATTTTTTCATAGTTGGGGCCTAAGGAAATTTTGACTGGGGGTTAGATTTAGGATGGGGGGTTGTAGATTCCTTTTGCAATTCTTTTCCTTTTTTATCCGAGTGGGAGCAGTTGTACTTCACCCGAACAACTTCTTTCCCCTTCAAGTACCACGTCTTTAAGTGTTTAGGTATCCGACCTTGGGAAGACTATTATTCTGCTGGCATTGTCTGTTTTCTTTGATTTTTTAAATATGTTGTTTTTTTCTATTTTTGTATTTACCCTCTTTGGTTTTTCATTTTAGCTTTTGTAGTCCCAATGGACAAGGTTTCCACGCCCTAGAATTTTTCTCTAAATAGAGATGACGTCCGTGTGTCTGTCGAGGCCTTTAAAACAAGGAAAACCATGGATGTATTTGACGAGCGTCGAATCCGCCAATTAAAATTTACTTCCCTTTTATTGATTTAATAAGAATTTGTAGATAGGGTAAGTGAGTATCGATCTCACAGAGACCTTAACTCTGTTTAATTTAGATGACTAGTTGAAATAGAAGAGTAGTTTAATACAAAAAGTAAGAAGAAAAGAGTTTTTGATGAAATTGGTTTTTGCCTTGGGCAAGCCAAAAACACTTAACAGAAAAATAAGCAATGCAATTGAGATCGTGAAATAAATAATTAAATTAAATTTAGCTGAAAATAATTAAATTGAGGGGTTTGGTAGTTGATCATCGATTAGAAAAATAATTCATTTTATTATCTATTGTTTGGTTATAGTGGTCAAACATGCGAATCGCACCAATTCTTTCTTATGATTAAATTAATTTGCTTCGCGCTTAAATTAATTCCTAGTTAACTAACAACCCTAATATGCGTGTAGATTTAATTAGTCAACTGTATTAAGAGAGAAGAACCCAAACTTGATCAATAAAAACACGCGATTTATTTAAATCAAACCTACTAATTCCTTAACATAAATGAATATGCTAATTGCTACTTGTTACTAATCCAATTAAACAATTATGGATTTAATTGGGTTAATTATCAATATGTTGTCTTCCTAAGAGATTCAATGGGCCCCTTGAATTCTTAAGAGGACAACAATGGAGATGATGTTTCCCGAAATCAGAAATTAATAGAAAATAGAAATAAGATGAAGAGAATTTAAGCACATGATCTCATAACTTGAATAAAACCTCAATTTGGATTAACTTTCAACTAAAAAGAATTGTTTAGTCTCTAAGGGTCATAATAAATTACAAAACAAAAAACTAAAGAAAAGAAGAAGAAAAGAAGAAAAAGGAGGAGGAGAAGAGGGGGGTAGCTTAAAGAGAAGAGGATAGAGAGAGGGAAAAAATATGATGTATGTTTATTTCTTGGGAAGTCTTTATATAGATTTTTTTCTCAACAAAAAAATAAAGTTTGATAATTTAAAATAAACTCTACTACTCCTATTTTATCCCTATCCTAATCTGATTGTGTTTGATCCAATTTGAAACTAAACTTATCCTTGCATAGGTAGAAAAATCAGGTTGAGGTGGCATTTTTTGAAATCTAAAGCTGTCCATCGCCTTGAGCTACAGGCTTGCCCAAGGCTGTAACCCCCCAGTCTGAAAATCTTCCAATTCAGCCTCTTTTCGTTCATTTTCTTAAATTCCACTCAAAAACATGTCCAAAATCAAATTTTAAATAAAAATTAATTATTTATATCAAAATCATAGCAAAATCATGGAATTTAATAAAGAAAAAGTAGTGAGTTTTACAATTCATCATTAGTGGTGGAGATGCTAGGGGAGGAGCCCACTCTAATCCATACCATGCCTCCTACATCTTTTATTAGGGCTAATATGGCGTTGGCCGTGGTCAGCATCGACTAAACTGAGGCTGTTCCTCCTGCGGCTAGGGGCATTCCCGCTTCAGGGGGTAGCTCGATGTTCCTATTCTGAGGGCAATGGTCAGCTCGAACCAGTCTTCTCCAAGCGAGGAGGTTGTTGAGAGCTTAAAAAGTAAGAATTCTTAGTTGGTTCAAGAGGCATCCGCTATCCTTGCATGGACGACCAGCAAGAAGAGAAGGCTGGTGAAGGAGTTCGAGCTGGTCCCTTCACAGAGAGAGATTTTATCTTCCTTGCCTCTAAAGAAGTCCTCAATGGACAAGGCATGCAAAGGAAAAGGCAGGGAGAGCTCATCTCGAGGGGCCAATGATGATCTTTAGGGCTACATTTTCAGTTGAACCTTAACTCCACGCCTACTTCTATTACCGAGCTACTCAACAATTATGTCTTCAACATGTCCCCGAATCTTATAGATCCTCGGATGGTGAGCACAATGTTCCATATAATCCAATCCACCGAGCAGTCAGCTTCATTTGCTACCAACACAAAGTGCGATCTCTTTGGTGCTTCTAAGAGACAAGTCCTTCTTGTAAGTTTCTTTTTTTACTCTTTTCTTGCTTAAAGATTGATTTAGTGAGTTTCTAACTTATTTTTACCCTATAGCTTTTCAGTGCTCTGGTGGAGCTAGAGGGCAAGGTGGTCAGCTCCTGGGAGGTTGCCCGCCATGACATTGAGAAGGTTAAGGAAGAGGAAGTTGTGTGGGTGGCCACCACACTGAAGAAATAGTATGAAAGGGAGGTTAGTCGGTTGGAAGGGCTTCTTCAATATAATCGAGCTCAAAATGAGAAAATTGCCAAGCTTGTTTAAGAGAGGGCTTCTGCGAGTCAGAGGGAGAAAAGCCTTATTGCCTGATCTACCCAGCTTGAGGAGGAGGTGCAAAGGCTGTTTGGGGAGTTGGGGGAGACAATGCTGGAATTGAACAATGCTTAGAAGGACTTAAGTACTTCTAAAGCCATAAAGAGTCAGCTTGAGAGCGAGATCCATGAGCTTTCTATTCAATGCAAGGATTATGAGAAGAAGATCATAGATGCTCGTGAGAATGCTCAGCTGGTGGCCCGGAGCCATGTCAATAAGTATCTGAGGTCCAATGAATTCAACGCCAAGGTCTTTGACCAGTCCATTCGCTTTTATGCAACGGGCTTTAATGATGGCCTCTGAGTAGCTCAGGAGTCTCCTGTTATTCTGCTTAGTACTCTCCTTGCTGTAGAGTACGACTCTAATGGCGAGGAGGTGCAATATGGCCCTGAAGACCGTGCTTTCCTGAAAGCTCGTCCTCCTACTCCTCAAGGAATGTTAGCCCGTTTGGCAACTGAGTTTGATCAAGGTACCAATTATCAATCAAGTTGGTGATGATCCCCCTAATCTTGAGGCTGTAAATGCCCATACGGGTCCTCCTTTAGAAGGTGATACTTTAGCAGATCGAACCATCATGACTACTGATGCTTCAAAGAATACCTTTGAATTTGAGCCCGACTTGACACTACCTTTCTTCTTCTAGAGAGAACTAAAGATTTTCTTTCTTGTAAAAAATTTATGTTTGTATATACATTTAGGTTATTTTTGGAGTTTTAATACACATTTTTTATTGAAAAAGTTTCGATTTTATCTACTTGTGCTGTCTTTGCCTCCCCTCCTTTTTTCTAATATTTTTTCTGTTGTATGCTTTTTCCTTAATAAATGACCATGCTTAACCCTGTTTATTTATTTATACAAGCTTTAATTCCATTAACTCAGTAAATGAATTATTATAAGCACTTGTTATAAATAAATAAATATCATTTTGCATCAAGTATTCATGCCTCGTGAAGGTCGACAGGGCATATATGCCTTTGCTTAGCCCTAATGACGTACCGAGCTGAAGAGGCGAGTTAACGACTTAGCCGTTGTTGAAAGACTCTTATAGCTTTTGTTTTTTATAGTTTCGAATCATTGCATTTTACGATGAGTTTTGTCTTGATGACTTTTTTTAATTTTTCTAAGTCTATTGATTTGTGGTCTTTCTGGCGTTAAGTCATTTTGCAGAGCTTTGATTCTAACTATCTTCCAGGCTTTGAGCTCTGGATCTTCGTCTGAGCCCTTCGGATCTTAGGTGTCTTTCGGGCTTTTAGCCCTAAGTCTTTATTTGAGCACTTTTGCTCCTTGTCGTCTTCCGGACTCTTAGCTCTGGGTCTCCATCCGAGCACTTTGGCTCTTAGGCATCTTCCGAGCTCTTAGCTCTGGGTCTTCATCAGAAAACTTTTGCTATGTCGTATTTCGAGCTCTTAGCCCTAGGTCTTCGTCCGAGCACTTTGGCTCTTAGGCTTCTTCCAGGCTCTTAGCCCTGGGTCTTCGTTTGAGCACTTTTGCTCTTTCATCTTCCGAGCTTTTAGCCATAGGTCTCCATCCAAGCACTTTAGCTCTTAGGCCTCTTCTAAGCTCTTGGCCCTGGGTCTTTGTCCGAGCACTTTTGCTTTGTCATCTTCCAGGCTTTTAGCCTTGGGTCTTCATCCAAGCACTTTAGCTCTTAGGCATCTTCTGGCTTTTAGCATTGAGTCTTCATTCGAGCACTTTTACTCTGTTGCCTTTCAGGCTCTTAACTCTAGGTCTTCGCCCAAGCACTTTGGCTCTTAGAAATCTTTTGAGTGTTCAAGTTTGTAGCCCTACTGGTGATTTCGAGGGTTTAGGCTATGGCCCTACTAGCGATTTCAAGGATTCAGGCTTGTGGCCTTACTGGCAATTCTGAAAATTCAGACTTATGGCTTTACAAGCAATTTTGGGGATTTAATATTGTAGTCTTACTGGTGTTTTCAAGTATTTAGGCTCGTGACCTTACTGGCGATTTCGAGGATTCAAGCTCGTGGCGTTAATTACTAGCGATTCTAAGGATTCAGGCTCGTGGTCTTACTAGCGATTTTGGGAATTTAGGCTCATGGCCTTATTGGCGATTCTAGGGATTCATTAATCTTCCTTGTGCTTTTCGAATCTATCTGGGAAATAAGACTTTGCACAACATGTACTCATCAACAATATTCATGGTGAATTTTAATAATATTTATCAACAAAAAATGCCCTACTCAATGTCTCATCTTTTGGTTGAAAATTAATATTGGCTTTAACTGATAATATTTCAGAGCCTAATTGTAACGCCCCGGAAATCCGGACCGCTACCGGCGCTAGGATCCAGATCGGCTTAAGGCCGCCGGGACCCGTAGCAAGCCTGACCTGTAACCTGTAAGCCTGTTTTATCCCATACATGATCAACATCATACATACTATCATCAACCTGTACAATTTTCCATCTCATACATGAACCAAACTCAACCTGTGCATGCCATAACATATACATAAACATAGTCCCTCTGTGGGATCTCATCAAGCCTCAAAGGGCTATACATCATATGGTGAGTTGGTTTACATAAACATCATCTATACATTACGATCATGTATCAAAAGGGATAACAACATCTATAGGGTCAAGCACAATTCTAAACTCAATACATCTCATTACATAACATACTGAAAATTCTTACATTACATCATAAAACAATTGTCATGTCCACAATCTAACTATTACATACATATGACTTTTACCCTTCTTGCCTTCTCTATCTATCCTGTACCTGCACACCTGGGGGTTAGGGGAAAGGGGTGAGCTACAAGAGCCCTGTGAGCAGAATAGTGGAAAACATTATATTTTGAATCATGCTTTCATGAAATGCAACACATCACAAACATATCACATCAAGGGTAAATCTGTCACCATCTAGTCCCATCGTCATATCTAATGCCAGCGGCGTAGTCAGAGGCTCACTGGTCTTCCATTAAACATAGCATTACTTACACTGCCCCAAGGCCTTGGCAGGCACTTGGTCTTGGCGTTCCATAGTGCCAAGGGCGTAGTCAAAGGCTCCCTGGTCTTCCATTTTCTAGTGCCAAGGGCGTAGTCAGAGGCTCCCTGGTCTTCCATTTCCAAGGACTAGTGGATCATCCAGTACCTACCCACATCAACAACATAATATGCGGTGCAACATATTCGTGGATTCTAATGCAAACAACCTAGAATATCACATGGCAATCGTGATGCATGAACATGCTCAAAAATTTATATTTCATTTATTTAAAACTTAAGAGTTTATTCTACTCACCTCTGGCTAGCTCTGACTGACACAAAAGCAGCTATCACTGCTGGGGTCCTCGGTTCCTCGGGTCCGAACCTACACAGGTGGACTCAAATGAGGGACCAAACATACTTAAACATGACTCTAATATACTCCCCAAAAACCCCCTAAAACATCATAAATTAACCATAAGAATACATGCATGAAATGGCTGGACAGGGCACTTTCGGCGGCAGGTTCGGCGGCCGAAAGTCCCTCCAGAGACGAAAGTCAGGCAGGTTCGGCGGCACCTTCGGCGGCCGAAAGTGCCAGACAGAGACGAAAGTCTCTTTTCGGGGGCACCTTCGGCAGCCGAATGCTGCCTCCACAAGAGGGGTTCGGCGGCCGAAACTCCCTTCGGCTGCCGAACCTGGTTTCTGCCAAACGGGCAGAAACTTGGTTCAAATGAACCTCCTGCCTCCCAAAACCATAAATCATGCATAAACTTGATCTACAACATGCATACTTCACATACATCACACCTAGGGGTCTCAAACTATCAAATACCCCATCTACAACACTTCCAACAACACATAAACAAGCTACATTGTTCATCAAAGCATCAAAACCCATAAACTCAACATATACCCTAACATGCATTTCTACCCATAGATCTTGCATAAAACTTAGTTAAAACACATAAGGAGCTTAAGATCGGCTCTTACCTCTTGAAGATAGAGAGAGAGGCGATCAAAACTCGGAGATCCGCAAAAATGAGCTCCTGAGTTCCCAAAGCTCCAAAACTTGCTTTAAATGCTCAAAACCTTCAATGCAAGCTCAAAACTCAAGAAAAATGGTGGGGATTTGGAGGAAGAACAAAAGATTTGGGTGAGGGAGGTTGGAAGCTAGCTGTGGCCGAAAATGGGAGAAAACCTCGCCCATTTCGGCTAAGGGTCCCTTTTATAGTGGCTGGCCAGGCCACGTTCGGGGGCCGAATGTGCCTCCGAATCCATGCAATGTTCGGCGGCCGAACTTGACTTTCGGCGGCCGAACCTGGACTTCCCTCACTCATGCTTTCGGGGGCCTAACGTGCCTCCAAAACGCATGCATGTTCGGCGGCCGAACTTGACTTTCGGCGGCCGAACCTGGGTTTTCCTCCAAAGACTTTTCATGTAAAAACTCATTTAATTTCATACTTAAAACATTAAATCACATTAAAAACATTTTTATAAAACATGATTCTACCCTTCTAGGGGTTTCCGACATCCGAGATTCCACCGGACGGTAGGAATTCCGATACCGGAGTCTAGCCGGGTATTACATTCTCCCCCCCTTAAGAACATTCGTCCCCGAATGTTCCTCAACTAGCACATGCAAAGCATAAAACATATCATTCATACTAAACACATAGCACACATAAATACTAACCTTAAAAGAGATGGGGATATTGCTGGAGCATGGACTCCCGTGTCTCCCAGGTACACTCCTCAATGTTGTGGTGGTTCCAAAGGACTTTCACCATCGGGATTTCCTTGTTTCTCAACTTTCTGATCTGTGTGTCAAGAATCCGCACTGGCTGCTCAACATAGGTGAGATCCTCTTGGATCTCCACATCAGGCTCACTAAGAACCTTGCCCGGATCTGACACGAACTTTCTCAACATGGAAACATGGAAAACCGGATGGATTCTTTCCATAGATGCAGGTAAGTCCAGCTTATACGATACATTCCCAATCTTTTGCAAGACTTCAAAGGGTCCAATGTACCGTGGAGCTAGCTTACCTTTCTTACCAAACCGAACCACCCCTTTCATTGGAGACACCTTGAGCAATACTAGATCCCCCTCCTGAAACTCTACCTGTTTCCTGTGGAGGTCTGCATAACTCTTCTGTCTGCTTGCAGCAGTCTTGATTCTCTCTCTGATTATGGGTACCACCCTGCTGGTGATCTCTACTAACTCAGGCCCTGCCAAGGCCTTCTCTCCTACTTCCTCCCAACAGACGGGTGATCTGCACTTCCTCCCATACAAAGCTTCATATGGAGCCATCCCGATGCTAGCATGATGGCTGTTATTGTAGGCAAACTCCACCAAAGGTAGATGCTGCCTCCAAGAACCGCCAAAATCCAGCACACACATTCTGAGCATATCTTCTATTGTCTGGATGGTCCTTTCTGACTGTCCATCGGTCTGGGGATGGAAGGCAGTACTGAAATCCAACCTGGTACCCATAGCACTCTGCAGACTCCGCCAAAACCTGGAGGTGAACTGGGGCCCTCTATCTGACACTATAGATACAGGAACCCCATGCAGCCTAACCACTTCATCCACATATACCTGCGCCAGTTTATCCACAGAGTAGTTGCTCCTGACAGGAATGAAGTGAGCAGATTTGGTGAGTCTGTCCACAATCACCCATATGGAGTCTAGTCTGTTGGATATTGCCGGTAACCCCACTACAAAATCCATAGCTATATTTTCCCATTTCCATTCTGGAATAGGTAGCGGGTTAAGCATTCCAGCCGGCTTCTGATGTTCCAGCTTCACCCTCTGACACACTTCGCAGGCTGACACAAACTGTGCCACCTCTCTCTTCATAGCTGGCCACCAATACACTCTCTTCAGATCTTGATACATCTTGGTGGCTCCAGGGTGAATACTGTATCTCGCATTATGAGCCTCCCTCATAATGTCTCCTTTTAGCCCTATGTCATCTGGTACACATAGTCTGCTCCCATAGCGGAGGATCCCCTTATCATCAAATCTGAACTCACTGTCCTTGCCTGACTGAACAGTCCTGGCGATCTTCACTAACTCTGGGTCCTCATGCTGTTTCTGAGCCACCTGCTCCAGAAACACGGGTGCTACTCTCATCTGTGCAATCAAAGCACTTGTACCAGACAACTCCAACTGTAGACCTTCATTCATGAGCTTGTAAAACTCCTTCACCACCGGCCTCCTTTCTGCTGTAATGTGGGATAGACTGCCAAGTGATTTCCGGCTCAAGGCATCAGCTACTACATTAGCCTTACCCGGATGGTACTGAATCTTACAATCATAGTCACTAAGCAGTTCCACCCATCTTCTCTGTCTCAAATTCAGCTCTCTCTGACTCAAGATGTGCTGCAGGCTCTTATGATCTGTGAAGATCTCACATTTTACCCCATAGAGGTAATGCCTCCACATCTTGAGAGCAAAGATAACTGCTGCCATCTCAAGGTCGTGCGTGGGGTAATTCAACTCATGCCTCTTCAGCTGTCTAGAAGCATAAGCTATCACCCTCCCATTCTGCATTAGCACACAACCCAAGCCTACTCTGGATGCATCACAGAACACTGTGAAATCCTCATTGCTGTTTGGCAAAGCTAACACCGGTGCTGAAGTCAACCTCTTCTTGAGCTCCTCAAAGCTTTCTTCACACTGATCGGTCCACTCGAACCTCTGATTCTTCCTGGTCAATCTGGTTAGAGGAGCTGCAATCTTTGAGAAGTCCTGAACGAACCTCCTGTAATAACCAGCCAAACCCAAGAAACTTCTGATCTCTGTCACTGAGGTGGGTCTAAGCCAGTTAGTTACAGCCTCTACTTTCTTGGGGTCTACCTCAATTCCGTTCTCTGACACTACATGCCCCAAGAATGAGATGCTCCTTAACCAGAACTCGCACTTGGAGAACTTGGCATACAAGCCATGTTCCCTCAAGGTCTGCAGAACTATCCTCAGATGATGGGCATGCTCCTCTGCATTTCTGGAATACACTAGGATATCATCTATGAAGACAATAACGAAGTGATCCAGATACTGTCTAAACACTCTGTTCATGAGATCCATGAATGCTGCAGGGGCGTTGGTTAACCCGAACGGCATTACAAGGAACTCAAAATGCCCATATCTGGTCCTGAAGGCTGTCTTCGGCACATCTTCTTCTCTTATTCTCAACTGGTGGTACCCTGATCTCAGATCTATTTTGGAGAAACATCCAGCTCCTGCTAGCTGATCGAATAGATCGTCGATCCTAGGCAACGGGTACTTGTTCTTAATGGTGACTTTGTTCAACTGCCTGTAGTCGATACAAAGCCTGAGGGATCCATCCTTCTTTCTTACAAACAGCACTGGAGCACCCCAGGGTGAGGTACTCGGTCGGATGAAACCCTTGTCCACCAGTTCTTGCAACTGTTCCTTAAGCTCCTTCAACTCTGCTGGTGCCATCCTGTAGGGAGGGATAGAGATAGGCCTAGTTCCAGGCATCAGCTCTATTTCAAACTCTATCTCCCTTGCAGGTGGTAGTCCTGGAAGCTCGTCGGGGAAAACATCTAAGAACTCTCTAACCACTGGCACTGAGGCGGGCTCTCTAACCTGACTGTCTAGCTCTCTCACATGAGCCAAATACCCCTGACATCCCCTCCTAAGCAACTTACGAGCCTGAAGAGCTGATATCAGACCTCTAGGTGTACCCCTTTTGTCTCCTCTGAAGACGACCTCTGACCCATCCTGACATCTGAACTTAACTACCTTGTCTCTGCAGTCCAAGGTAGCACCATGGGTAGATAGCCAATCCATCCCTAGAATGACGTCAAAGTCTGTCAAATCTAGAACCACAAGGTCGGCGGATAAGCATCTTCCCTCTATAAAAACTGGACTACACTGGCAGACTGACTCTGCAACTGTCGGGTCACACTTGGGTCCACTGACCCATAGGGGACACTCTAACCCAGAGACCATCAACCCTAACCTCTGAACGGCTCTCGGTGCAATAAAAGAATGAGATGCACCAGGGTCCATTAATGCATACACATCAGAACACCCAATGATGAGATTACCTGACACCACGGTGTTGGATGTGTTAGCCTCCTGCTGTGTCATGGTGAAGATCCTGGCTGGAGCTGATGGACCTTCACCTCTGAACCCTGCTGAAGAAGAGGCTGACCCTCTCCCTCTGCCTCTGCCACTGGCCTGTGTCATGGCTGGAGCTGCTGGCTGTGCTACACTGCCTGAAGCTGTCTGCTGAGGCTGTGCCGTAGGAGCTGCCCTAGGACACTCCCATGACATATGTCCCTGTTGCCCACATCTGTAACAGGATGTGGTCCCAAACCGGCATACTCCCCTGTGTGGCTTACCACACCTAGCACACACAGCATTACCTGCACCTGAGCTCGAGCCACTGCCTAAACCCAGACCTGACTTGATCTTACTCCAGAACTTGTTCTTCTTTGACTTCTTGGGGCCTCTGTCCCACTTCTTACTGCCTGAAACAGCTGCACTCAGAGATGAAGAGCCTGGGGTCTTAGAACCTGAAGGCTGTGCCACTGACTGTTTTACTCTCCCTTCGATGATAGCACTAGCCTCCATCCTCCTGGCCATATCCACTATGGCGTGGAAACTTTCTCTATCTGCCGACTGTATCAAGGAGGAATACCTGGAATGGAGCTTCATAACATACCTCCTTGACTTTTTCTGATCTGTATCCAGATTCTGCCCAGCATAAGGCAACAGCTCCAAAAACCTGTTAGTGTACTCATCAATACTCATCTCATCCGTTTGCCTTAGCTGCTCAAACTCTATCATCTTCTGTTCCCTTGAGCTATCAGGGAAAGCCCATCCAGCAAATTCGTTGGCAAACTCCTCCCAAGAAAGACTGTCCACCCTTGGCTTCACATAGGCCTTGAACCACTCACGGGCCTTCTTGCATTTTAGGGTGAACCCAGCCATCTGAATGGCTCTACTGTCATCAGCCCCTATCTCATCTGTTATGGTTTTGACCCTCTCCAGGTACACAAACGGGTCATCACCTGTTTCATATTGGGGAGCACCCAACTTCATGTAGTCGGTCATCTTCACCTTGCTCCCTCCAGATGAGCTAGGTTGAGGTATTTGGGTTTCTGGTTCTGCTGGGGGTGGAGGAGGTGCAACATTCTCTGAGGTAGGGTTTGCTGGATGTGGATAATATGGTGGAGGTGGGTACATGGGATACTGTGTGTAAGGTGGGTAGTATGGTGGGTATGGCATCTGTGTGGGAAAGGGCTAAAGCTAGGATAATCCGATGTACCTCCCATCGAATACCCGGGATTCTGTGAGAAAGGTGGGTAATGAGGTGGCTGAACAAAACTCGAGGCCTGAGTGCCTCCTTGGGACTCTCCCATGCCTTCCTCTGACATACTCATCCCCAAACTGCCATCCCTCCTCTGGTCCACATCCATGTCATCTCCCACATCTTCTGACATACCACCTTGAACTGTTCCACGTACCGATCTGCTTCTACCCAGATCCAAAGACCTTCTAGGGTCTCTCACTGCTCTGTCCCTGTTGGACCTGCTAGACATTGCCCTAGGCAATGTAGGAGGACGGGCGCTCATGCCCTCATCCTCAGGTGGTACTCCAGTCAATCGTGCAGATCGACGAGTTCCTCTCATCCTGTTTCTGAAAAACAGTACATTCAAGTAAACATCAGCATCATATGGTTCATGTGGGCACACATGAACCCTCATCACATACATAACATACATATCACATCATTTATGCACATGCATATTATCATGGCATATCACATCATCATTCAAGACAGGACTCTACATCCTATCCTAGTGGACATGACCTTTCCTATTGTGCTTGACCTCCTATAACATCTATGAGCCCGACACTCTAGGTCCGACCATATGAACCTAGGGCTCTGATACCACTCTGTAACGCCCCGGAAATCCGGACCGCTACCGGCGCTAGGATCCAGATCGGCTTAAGGCCGCCGGGACCCGTAGCAAGCCTGACCTGTAACCTGTAAGCCTGTTTTATCCCATACATGATCAACATCATACATACTATCATCAACCTGTACAATTTTCCATCTCATACATGAACCAAACTCAACCTGTGCATGCCATAACATATACATAAACATAGTCCCTCTGTGGGATCTCATCAAGCCTCAAAGGGCTATACATCATATGGTGAGTTGGTTTACATAAACATCATCTATACATTACGATCATGTATCAAAAGGGATAACAACATCTATAGGGTCAAGCACAATTCTAACCTCAATACATCTCATTACATAACATACTGAAAATTCTTACATTACATCATAAAACAATTGTCATGTCCACAACCTAACTATTACATACATCTGACTTTTACCCTTCTTGCCTCCTCTATCTATCCTGTACCTGCAAACCTGGGGGTTAGGGGAAAGGGGTGAGCTTCAAGAGCCCAGTGAGCAGAATAATAATAAAAACATTATATTTTGAATCATGCTCTTCATGGAATGCAACATAACACAACCATATCATATCAAAGGTAAACCTGTCACCAGCTAATCCCATCGTCATATTAAATGCCAGCGGCGTAGTCAGAGGCCCACTGGTCTTCCATTAAGCATAGCATTACTTACACTGCCCCAAGGCCTTATCAGGCACTTGGTCTTGACGTTCCATAGTGCCAAGGGCGTGGTCAAAGGCTCCCTGGACTTCCATTTTCTAGTGCCAAGGGCGTAGTCAGAGGCTCCCTGGACTTCCATTTTCTAAGGACTAGTGGATCATCCAGCATTTACCCACATCAACATCATAGTATGCAATGCAACATATTCGTGAATTCTAATGCAACATCCTAAAATATCTCATGGCAATCGTGATGCATGAACATGCTCAAAAATTTATATTTCATTTATTTAAAACTTAAGAGTTTATTCTACTCACCTCTGGTTGCTCTGACTGACACAAAAGCAGCTATCACTGCTGGGGTCCTCGGTTCCTCGGGTCCGAACCTACACAGGTGGACTCAAATGAGGGACCAAACATACTTAAACATGACTCTAATATACTCCCCAAAAACCCCCTAAAACATCATAAATTAACCATTAGAATACATGCATGAAATGGCTGGACAGGGCACTTTCGGCGGCAGGTTCGGCGGCCGAAAGTCCCTCCAAAGACGAAAGTCAGGCAGGTTCGGCGGCACCTTCGGCGGCCGAAAGTGCCAGACAGAGACGAAAGTCTCTTTTCGGGGGCACCTTCGGCAGCCGAATGCTGCCTCCACAAGAGGGGTTCGGCGGCCGAAACTCCCTTCGGCTGCCGAACCTGGTTTCTGCCAAACGGGCAGAAACTTGGTTCAAATGAACCTCCTGCCTCCCAAAATCATAAATCATGCATAAACTTGATCTACAACATGCATACTTCACATACATCACACCTAGGGGTCTCAGACTATCAAATACCCCATCTACAACACTTCCAACAACACATAAACAAGCTACATTGTTCATCAAAGCATCAAAACCCATAAACTCAACATATACCCTAACATGCATTTCTACCCATAGATCTTGCATAAAACTTAGTTAAAACACATAAGGAGCTTAAGATCGGCTCTTACCTCTTGAAGATAGAGAGAGAGGCGATCAAAACTCGGAGATCCGTAAAAATGAGCTCCTGAGTTCCCAAAGCTCCAAAACTTGCTTTAAATGCTCAAAACCTTCAATGCAAGCTCAAAACTCAAGAAAAATGGTGGGGATTTGGAGGAAGAACAAAAGATTTGGGTGAGGGAGGTTGGAAGCTAGCTGTGGCCGAAAATGGGAGAAAACCTCGCCCATTTCGGCTAAGGGTCCCTTTTATAGTGGCTGGCCAGGCCACGTTCGGGGGCCGAATGTGCCTCCGAATCCATGCAATGTTCGGCGGCCGAACTTGACTTTCGGCGGCCGAACCTGGACTTCCCTCACTCATGCTTTCGGGGGCCTAACGTGCCTCCAAAACGCATGCATGTTCGGCGGCCGAACTTGACTTTCGGCGGCCGAACCTGGGTTTTCCTCCAAAGACTTTTCATGTAAAAACTCATTTAATTTCATACTTAAAACATTAAATCACATTAAAAACATTTTTATAAAACATGATTCTACCCTTCTAGGGGTTTCCGACATCCGAGATTCCACCGGACGGTAGGAATTCCGATACCGGAGTCTAGCCGGGTATTACACTAATGCTTTCATCTTTATGGGCCTAAGTTATCCATTATTCTGGCCGATTACTCTGCCCCTTTCTTCTTCTTCTTCTTCTCTCTCTCCCTTTTTGTTAACATTCAGTTATATCATTACTAGTAAGGCACAACCATTTTACATGGAAGAATTCAGAAGACTTTTATTTTACATTAATCATAGAATTACACATAGTACCTTTTAAGGTGATGTACATTATAGGCATGTGGTTCTCTTTTTTCGCTTAGATCTTCTAAATGAAATATGTCTTGTCTGACCACTTTTACGATTTTGAATGGCCCTTCCTATGTGGGAGCGAGCTTCCCCTAGCCTTCTCTTTTACTGGTGGCATCTAGTTTTCACAGGATCAAGTGTCCTGCCATTAATATTCTATCTTTGACTTTATGGTTGTGGTATCTAGCTGCCCCTTGCTGATAAGCCACGGTCCAGATACTAGCAATGTCCCTTAGTTCTTTTAAGGCATGTAAGTTGCTTCGTAGCTTTTCATTCTTGCTTAGCTCATCACAATATTGCACTCAGTATGTGGAGATTTTTATCTCGATGGGTACCATGGCCTCAGTCCTATATGCTAAAGAAAAAGGTGTTTCCTCGGTCACTACCCTTGGTGAGGTCCTCTAGGCCTATAGTATGCTTGAAAGCTCATCTACCCATCTAGTTTTTGCTCCATTCAGCCTCTTCTTCAGGCCAGTCAGGATAGTTTGATTGGTTCCCTCTGTTTTCCCATTGGTCTAGGGATGAGCTACCAATGCAAATCTATGGTCTATTCTCAAGTTTTCTATGAACTTCTTGAACTCCTTACAATCAAATTGGGTCCCATTATTTGATATGAGGACTCGTGAAACCCTAAATTTGCATACTATGATGCCTTATACGAAGTCAATCATCTGTCCTGCTGTGATACTCCTGACCACCTCGGCCTTTGGCCACTTGGAGAAATACTCTACAACTACTATCATATACTTTCTTTGGCTGGTGGTTTGGGGAAAGGGTCCGAGGATGTCAATCCCCCACTAGGAGAATGGCCAGGGAGCTGAGATACTGATCTAGGCTACTAGAAGTGCATTGATTTCCCTTCCAAACTGTTGATAGATGTCACACCTTTTCACAAACTATTCCACATATGTCTTTAGGGTGGGCCAGTAGTACCCTTGTCTGAAGATCTTGTTCACCAATGTGGTTGCCTCTTTATTGATGCCACAAGTACCTTGATGAATCTCGTCAATGATACGGGAGGCTTCTTCTTACCCTACATACCTGAGTCAAGGTGTAGATTTCCCTCTTTTGAGCAGCTCTGTCTTTATACAAATAATTTCCTACCTTGGCTGAGATTTTCTTCACTTTGTTCTTGTCATTAGGCAGCTCTCCTTGGTCAAGATACACGATGAAGGGATCCATCCAGCATGGTCCAAAGTAAAGATGCATAATAAGCACATGCTTCTGAAAGCTCAGCTGCGATACTGTCTCTAGTAACAATTCTTACGGAAATTGCCCTAGTTCTTCATGAGTCAGCTGACTCATCAAATCAGCCTCTTCGTTCTAGGCTCGTGGTATTAAATTCACTTGGAGAGGGATGCTTTTTGACTCAAATTCATACTGCAGTTCTCGTACCCGGACTAGATACTTTTTTATCATTTGATCTCATGCTTAGTATACCCCTTAGACCTGATTGAAGACTAGCTACAAGTCACTAAGAACCTTAAAGTCACTTATTCTTGTCCCCATTGCTGACTGCATCCCGTTAATTAGAGTCTCATACTCAGTTATGTTATTGGTTACGGGAAAGTTGAAACATAGTGCATACAAGATGACCAACTTGTTTGACCTTTCTAGTATTGCTCCTGCTCCGTTCTAACTTGGCCCGGCTGCCCCATCTACGTGTGGGGTCCAGAGGTATATGTGATTGTCTTCATCGACTTTTCTTGTCCGTCCTTCATTCCTTTTTGCGTCTTGGTTCAGCCCTTTATAGTTTTTTTTCTTCAATGAATGAGCACTCGTCTCTGAAATCCACCAACACTTAAGCTTTCACCAACCTGCGAGGCTTATATTGTAAACGATAAGGTCTCATCTCGATTGACCAAGCTAGCATCTATCCTGACATTTCTAGCCACTACAATATTCTTTTAAGGGGTTGTTCTGTCACCACAATCCCTTGGTGATTTTCCAGGTACACTTTGAACATTCAAATGGTTAGGAGGAGAGCCAACGCCACCTTTTCAATGTTGGGGTATCTAACCTCGGCCCCTTTCAGTACTTTACTTACATAGAATATTGGTTTCTATATATCATTTTCTTTTCAGACCAGCACTGTGCTAATTGCCTAGTCGTAAGCTGCCAAATATATATACAGATCTTCTTTGTCTATAGGTCGGGTGAGGATCTTTGGGGAGCTTAAGTAATCTTTCAAGAACGGTCAAAATCTCCTTGAGATCCTTCACATGCTCTTCAAAAGACCGACTCTTTATTATTATGTCATCCACGTATACTTTTGCATTCCGACCTATTTACTCTTTAAAGATTTTATTCATCAATTGTTGATAGGTTGCTCCTGTATTCTTTAACCCGAATGGCATTGCCCAGTGGCAATAGATAATGTCTTTGTTATGAATGAGGTTTTTTCTTCAACTACCTCATGCATGAGGATTTTATAGTAACGTGACATAGCATCCAGTGATGACAAATACTCAAAACTAACCATAGCATTGACCAATTTATTATTTTCAGGGAGGGGGCAATAATCTTTTAGGCAAGCCTGATTAAGGTCAATGAAATCTATACACATCTGGTATTTACCATTAGATTTTTTTACAAGGACTGGGTTGGCCAACCACTCTACATATGCCACTTCCCTTACAAATTTGGCTTCTATAAGTTTTTCTACCTCAGACCTTGTGGCTTCTCTCTTTTTGATTCCGTACATCCTCTTCTTTTGCTTGACAGGCTTCACCTCCGAGTATACATTCAACTTGTGGAACATAACTTATGGGTCAATTCCAAGCATCTCGGTCGGCTTCCAGGCAAAGGTACTGGTATGTCCTTGAACCAAGGTTTCAACTACTTTTTTTTTGCTTGGCATTCAAGTTTGCATTCATGCTGAAAGTTTTCCCAGGGTGCTTCTCACTCAAAGCAAAGTTCTCCAATTCTTCCTCTAGCTGGGTTGTCTATTCCTTTTCCTTGTCCTTCACCTCCATGACTTCCCGATGTACCCCTTCTTCTTCCTCCCCGGGCAAGATGCTAAATAAATAGATTGCAATTCCTCCTGCCTTCCCTTGACCGTGGCGATTCCTCCCTCAATTGGGAACTTCATGCAGGTACTAGATGTTGGTCGGTACTTCAAAGTCATATAGCATTGGCCGATTGAGGATTGTGTTAGACACTAGTGGAAGTTTGACCACTAAAAACACGGCATACTAGGTCCAGGGGAGCGTCCCAATTGTCAGCAGCAACTTAATCTTTCCTTCCATCGATATTGGGATTCCCCCTATCCCTTTCACCGGGGCTTGGTCCATTATTAGATTCTTCTCAGGTATTTTCATGGCTTGAAATACGCAGTAGGGGAGGAGGTTTACTTTGCTTCCATCATCCACTAGGATTTTTTGAATTTTAAAGTTGTGGATTATAGCTTCCATTACTAGAGCATCGTCGTGGGGCATTTCTAAACCTTCTCCGTCAGTTGCTGAGAAAAGAATTGCCCTAGAGATATTCTTAGTTACTTGCATCACTTCTATCTCCTTGTGCCCACCGCCTCTTCTCCTTTTCCTATTCACTCTGAGAGGTTACTCGGCTTCTTTCTTGACGATTATGTTGATGGTTCCATTCGATCCATCATTCATGAGCCTTGTTAGCCTTTCCCTGATTGGCTTCCTTTTTTCCTCTGGCCTGTTATCAAGGGTGATGTCCTTATTGACAAAATTTTTCAGATGGCTCATCTTTATCAACTTCTCTATCTCATTCCTCAGTTAGTAACAGTTATTAGTGTCATGGCCATTTCTTCAGTGGAATTGACAATATTCGTAAGGATCTTAAGTCTTAGGGTCGGACTGTAGGGGTTGAGGCCATTGTATCAGGTTCTTGCCCTGTACTGCTACTAAGATCTCTGCCATAGAGACATTCAGAGGGGTAACTTCTCTGTGCTAGGGGGGCCTGGGTAGCTGATTGACTTCTCGGTGATTGCAATACTTGTTTAAAGCTCTCAGGCTCCGATCGGGTCTTCTATCTTTATGTTCCCTTCTTCGCTCCTCAGGATGTTCGCAGGTTGTATCTTTTTCCCTGGACTACTTTGTAAATCTGCTGGTCATCAATGCATCATCCTGCTTGATGTATTTCTTCGCCCGCTGCATCAGGTCTGCCAACATGGTCGAAGGCTTTCTACTCAGGGACCTAAAGAATTCGACTAAGGTGGTTCCCTTCTACATTGCCTCCACAGCTCTAGATTCATCGAGGTTTGGGATCCAGAGGGCTTTCGCATTAAAAAGATCCAAATATTCTCGTAGAGTCTTGTCTCTCCTTTGCCTGACCATTTCTAGGTAGTAGGTCTTTTGTTGAGCGGGGACACTGGTTATAAATCTTCCCACAAATGAGTTGGCCAGGTCATAAAAAGTTTTGATACTTTCTGCTTCTAAGTTGTTAAACCATGTCAAAGCTACTCCAGTTAGGGTAGTTGGGAATACCTTGCAAAGCAAGGCATCAGAATGGGTTTGCAGTCCCATGAAGGTCTTGTAGTTGATTACGTGGTCTTTGGGGTTTCTTGCGTCGTTGTATGCTCCCATGGTCAACATCAGGAATTTCTTAGGGATAATTTCTTCTTGGATACGAGTCACAAAAGGAGAGGACGTCCTCAAGCTTGTATGCACTACCGCTTGGCTTTTCAGCTCAGCCAACAATTCTTCTTTCAGCCTCTCTAGTCTATTGTCTACTCCTTCATCCCTTGCATCAGGCTTTTTAACATTTGTTAGGGATTTTGAGCTGGTTCCTTCTCCTTTGCTTTCCGTCTCATATCCTCCTACTGTTGCACTCCTATTCACGTCAATATCCCCTTCTATAAAATGTTCGAATACATTATTCTACTTATCGAGCTCTATAATTTGAATAGTGTGAATCCTTCAAAGGCTTTTATCTTTGGGTCTGATGAATTGAGATTCACTGGATTCACCAAGAGGAGACACTTGGATCAAGATTCAGTCTCATAAGAAAATCAATGAGTTAGGATTGGTGGTTGAAGAGTTAATAGAGCTCAATGTGTTAGTTCGGGTGGATTAAGGTTCTTAGAGTAATGGAAATATGAAGTTCTATAAGGGAGTTCAATCTGTTGAATTAGGGTTGGTTCTGGGGTATATATACCCTAATTGTTCTAACTGCCCCAGCACCACGTTCCTTAGATTAGACGGGGATACCCTTTGGCAGGTGTATCAAGTGGATCATTAATGGTGGGCAGCCAACTAATAAATGTGAAACCGGTTAATCTATACTCCGTCTTTTTATTCGTGTCACATCAGCCTGACCCATAGCACGCACATTTATGACCTTGGCAAGTATTAGTGGAGCTGACCACCTTCGCTGAAAGTTTGTATTTATTCCCTGGCTATATTAGGTTGTACTCGGCCTTTATCAAGGTCGATCCTCTTCAATTATCAAGACTCGATTAAACTATGGACACGTTGTGGAGCCCAGCTCCTTGACAAAAAATCCCACATCAGCAATAAATCAATTAAGTTAAGGGTATATAGTTCCTAGCTTAGAACTACTAAATAACTTGGATTAAACATTTTGGACCAGTTGAAAATGGATCCAAAAGTTATTTAGGTCAGTTTGGATCGGATTGTTATAATTGGTATTAGAGCTAATCTGGGTCAGAAAATTGTGCAGAGTTAGTGGGTCTGTGAGGAAAGGGCTACCCGTGCGAGACGAGGTGGAGTTTTTCAAGACACTAGCGAACCACAATACCCAAGGGTTCGGTCTTGGTTTAGCAATTGTGCCAATTCAGCTTGCGATGTCGTAACTTGGGTTAACCATTTTGGGATAAGTAGAAAGTGGGTCCAATAGTTATTTGGGTCAGTAGTAGGTCGGCCTATTATAATTAGTATCAGAGCCACCTTAGATCAGAAAAATTATGAGGAACTAGTGAGCCTACAAGGAAAGGGCTACCCGTGCGAGATGAGGTGGAGCCACCCAAGGCACTAGCGAACCATAACACCCGAGAGTCCAGACCTGACTTAGCAATTGTTTCCGATTTAGTTCCAACGAGGATAAGAGTATATATTGGCTAGCTTAGAAACTACTAAATAACTTGGGTTAACCATTTTGGACCAAGTAGAAAGTGGATCCAAAAGTTATTTGGGTCAGTTTAGGCCGGATTATTATAATTAATATCATAGCCATCCTGAGTCAGAAAATTTTGTGGAACTAGTGAGTCTGTGAGGAAATGGCTACCTGTGTGGAACAAGGTAGAGTCACTTGAGACACTAGCGAACCACAATACCCAAAATCTGGTCCTGACTTAGTAATTGTATCTGATTCAGTATAACACAGTTGCGACAGGAACGTCGCAAGATTTAGTGGGGGAGTGTGTGGAGCCCAGCTCCTTAAGAGAAAATTCCACATTGGCAAGCAATCAATTACACTAAGAATATATATTTTCTAGTTTAGAACTAATAAATAATTTGGGTTAACCATTTTGAATTAAGTGAAAAATGGGTCCAAAAGTTATTTGGGTCAAATTGGGTCGGACTGTTATAATTGGTATCAGAGCCACACTCGATCAAAAAATTGTGTGAAACTAATGGGTTTACGAGGAAACGGCTACCCGTGCGAGACTAGGTGGAGCCGCTCAGTTCGGTCCTGATTTAGCAATTGTGCCGATTCATTTGTGACATTGTAACTTTAGTTAACTATTTTGAATCAAGTAGAGAGTGAATTTAAAAATTATTTGGATCAGTAATGAGCCAAGCTGTTATATATGTGTTCTAATTGTAGGAAGTCTTATATTTTATATGTTATGAAGATTTTTTTATATACCCAATTTGGTGAGATATTTTCTTTTTTTTTTTTTTTTTTTTTTGATTTGTTGCGTACAATCTATAAATGATATTTTCTTTGCGCTTTTTAATTGATTTTGGGTTTTATTGTTAATTGATATTATATAGAGTGATGCTAGGCAAGTACACATTGTTCACATTAATTTACTAGTGAAAGTTTTTTATTGAACGGGATCTCATCATTTTTCTCTTCATGTTAAAGAGTTCTCAACGTAAAAATTTTGATTTTACTGTGTCTCTCACTTTATTTATTTTTATCCATTTTAATTTTGCATTGAGTAATTTTATCAATATGGAGCATGTGAATTTAGTATATAGTTAATAATATTTCTTTTTTTTTGAAATGGTGTATATAGTTAATAATATATCGGTAATGAATATATATTTGTTAATCATTATAAAATTATTATGATATACAATTTTCATTATAATAGATAATTATAATTTTTAATTTTATTTGCGAATAAACAATTTTTATAAATTATATTAAACATTAGCCATACATAATCCAATTGTATTAATTTCAAACCCATCTAGAATTCAATTAATTTCTGTAAATTAAAACACTACATACAGTAATATAAAATCTCTATATATTTTCCAGCAGATGATATTGTTTGCCTGAAGAAGTTTTAACTCTCTTAGAAAGAATTTTGTAGATTTTTGGCTAAATATTGTTAATTAAAAACAAATTTCTGTAGATGATATGGAAAAAAACTTCTTTCTCCATCTGGAGTGGTCAAATTGTTAGTTGTACTCACTGTGATTGGTAGGTATTATTAGAATATTTTTAACTAAATACCACTTCCAGCCCAAGTGTAGACTAGTCCTATTCATATATGCATATAGAAATATTGCATGAAAAAATAAATCATAAATTTAAAGTTGAATAAAATCAATTAACTAAAGAAATTCTATAACATTATATATGGTAGGAATTTCGGACGGGTTGCCAAGGATTTATGCCGAGTCACTACTTATAAAGACGAATGAACTCCAATCGCTTTATAAGTAGAGATTGGATCCTAATCAATCGAGATGGGAAATTAGTGTTTTTTTTTTTTTTTTTTTTTCTATCCCATTTAGAGAAATATGTTTTTAATTAATAATATTTGGAAAAAAGGCCAAAATTTTCTTTGGATTCTTTCTTTGTTTCTAAGGACTTGGCTATCTTCTATTGCTAATTAATCTGCTACCTCCTCTACTCCTTCCGTACAAGAGATGACTTTTCTCTCTTATTGAAGCATGAATTTCTCTGATTCCACCTTTAACCTGCTGGTCGCTGCTTCTTTCTTCATTCTCTCGATGATACCGACGGCGGAAGAGCTTTTAACCAATCAGTTCTTTCCATAACTTAAATTTTTTGGGCCCTTGGAGAGTGTGCTGAACAAGAGTCAATCAAGAATTGGAAAATAAATATATGCTATATCATTTTTCCCATGATGGCATCTTCTTTATTAATGTTTGTTGTCCATCTTCATCAAATGAGAGGGACATTCAGCTGTTATTGCTGATTAAATTAGCTCTTTGAACTTCTTCATCCTTCTGCTTCTTTTGCCTTAACACATGTTATTTCAGGCTCTGCCATGAATGGGCATTGTATTTTATACTTTTAGTATATCTTGAATTCTGAAAGATTCCATAAAATTCAGATTAGGGTTCTAAGAATTATTATTGGATTTTATGTGATCAGTAGCTCAATTGAGATCTCTTTATTCTCTCTCCTTCTGTAACCTAGATTCTGCTCTGCTCTGCTCTTTGTGTCTTGTCCCTTGTGTATTTCCTTGTTTCCTTTTGCTTTAATATGAAGAATCCTAGTTTAGGTCAGGATCCTTAATCTGGTTGTCATTGCAGAGTGCTTTGCAGTATTTTACCTATATATATATATTTATTTATTTATTATTTAGTCTGCAACCAACCTCCGCCCTTAAGAAAAAAAAAAAAAAACACACACACACACACCAAAAAAAAGAGAAGTTTTTTGTGGGATGGTACTGGGGAGCTCTTATTGAGTGGTAGTTTCTATTGATACATAATTCTATTTTTACTGATTTATTATTATTATTAGTTATTTACGTTGCAGATGAAGACTGTGATTAGTGCGTCGGTGGACTTTCGCTTGTACACTTGTTGGCGGACAGGTTGGCTGAAGTTGCATGTCTGGATAATAATTTGAAGCCATTGGTGGTTTTCTTTGCTAAAATAATTGTCTAGCAATCACATCACTCGTAAATTTTACCAGATCACACTTTCAATTAATTTTCAAGGATTGTTTCTTGTAGTAATTAGTCAAAATTTAAATCAGGCTACTTCGAAATGAGTTGAACATCTGAAATTTATGTTCATGCTAATCATCTAGTGCACCTGCCAAAGACTGGGCAGATAATTGAGTATCTGCGCTTTCTTACTTGGTAGCACATTTGAAGAGAGAATCGTGTACAATTTACAATTTCTCAAAATTAACCTTCTGAATATGGAACAATTGCAGGAGATCAATGGCACACTGAGAAAGGAGCCTCTCTTGTTGGCAATTCTGGTAGTCTTAGTGCCCTGCAGTGCAATTTCAAGCACCTAATAAGCTGCAAGTTCTTCCCCTGGTAACAGTGGAAGATCCTTGCATTCGATATGCTTCTCTACCCTCTCACCATTTCCACATCAATTCTAAAAATGCATCTGTTGACATTCTGCTAAAGAGTTCTATCAACAAGATACTGATGCTATAAATATCGCTCTTCTCTGTTAGTAAAAATGAGCTGAGTATGCATACTCTGAGAGAAACACACTAAATCTGTTAGATTGTGTAGGAAGTGAACCCAAGTAGGATATATTCAAAGCAAGCTGTTAATGCTTTTACCTGGCAAACCATGAATTGGATCCTGCACCGGAGCCAGAGTCCTCCATGTGTGCCTTTGTATTCAAAATTCACCAGATGTGGGGCTTTTCACTGAAATTGTGTAAAAATAAAAATTATTTCTCAAATCTGTGCTGTAAGGATATTATTTACCAAACAAAAGTGATTTTGTACATGCCAACAGTGTCTAAGTACACGTTGAGTTTATGAATAGTTGGCATTAGCTGCCACTAATCTTCAAAGCGTTGGGAGTAATAAGATGCACTTGAAAATTGAATTCAAGTACTTTTCTAAATTTTGAATGTTTATTTCATTCTATAACATCAGATACTATAATCTAGTAAATTATTTAAATTTTATGGTATTATGGATTAATTTTTTATTTTTTTAATATAAATAGCTTTGTTAAATTTAATAATACAATACAATCAAAATGTAGTCAATGCAAGGCCAGTATGATCCTCACTTTTCCTTTTTTTTTTTTCTTTATTCAGTTTTTATATTTTAACTTTTAAATATGTTTAACCTTTAAGTTCTTTTCGATCTTTAAAACTAACTTTTTAAACTTGTCGACTCTTTAAACCAAATCCTTTTTAAAATCAAAGGTATTATCAAGAGCCCTTATTATTTCAAAGGACTCTTCGAGAAATAAAACCCTTTCAAAATCCATAATCTTTTTCAAATCCATTTCAAAATTCATCGCCTTCTTCAAATTCATTTCAAAATTCATCGAATATTATTAGTAGAGATCTAATGCATTTGTGGAAATTATAAACAAAGAGATCATGTCATAAAAGTGTGCAAATCCAAAAAAAATAATCAAAACGATGCTATTTATAATAGAAATAAAACCCTAATAAGCAAAATTATGAAAATACTCAAAATATTCAAAAAAATAATTAAAATGCAAAATTGACTCCTAAACAATGGAATTTCCATATCAAATTCTGTGACACAATATACTTTTGAAAGTCGTGCATCTCGAAATTTCCTTTTCAAAAAGCTATCGTGGGTCTCTATCAGACGTCAGCAGCAAAAGTTTGGCTTGGTCCAAGTCTGCCGTATAGTCCAAGACTAGTTGCTCCATGTCATTCCCTTCCACTTGTAAAGAACTCGACCTCGAGTTGTCATCAGTAGGGTAGTACTGAAATAGATCTGCCACATTAAACATCTTGGAAATTTTCATCTCATGTGGGAGGTCAAGAACATAAGCATTGTTATTGATCTTCTAAATGATCCGGAATGGACCAATCTTCCTGACGTCAAGCTTTTTCTGTCCTCCACCATGCTCCTTGCGTAAATACACCATAACTTAGTCACCGATATTGAAGGACTTAAAATGCATATGTCTATCAGTTGTAGCTTTATATTTGTCATTGGCTTCTGTAAGGCATTGTTGTACCTGTTTGAAAACATCCATGTGCTGCTTTGCTAAGTTGATTGCTGCAATACTGTTGTGAGAACCTATGAAAAGGGCAATAAGATCAACCGTATGTGCTGGGACTTTCCTGTACGCAACAACAAATGGTGACATCCTTGTGGAGCTGTGGACAGCACTGTTGTAAGCAAATTTTGCTTGGGCAAGAGCAAGATCCCAAGCAATTTTCTTATTACTGCAGATGCAGCGCAGGAGATTGCCAAGCGTGCAATTCACCACTTCAGTTTGGGGATGGGCAGCACTACTGTATCGAAGTTCAGTTCCAAAACGTTTCCATAAAGTCACCCAGAAATGAGCTAGAAACTTCACATCTTTGTCAGAAGTAATGGTCTTAGGGACGCTACGTAAGCGAACAATCTCCTAAAAAAATAGTTTTGCCACATGAGAAGCATCATTAGTTTTCTTGCAAGGAATGAAATGCACCATTTTGGAGAACCTATCAATAACAACAAAAATGGAATCAAATCCACGTTGAGTACGTGGAAGTCCAAGAACAAAATCCATAGACAAGTCCTCCCAAGGATGTGCTGGAATAGGCAGTAGAGTGTATAAGCCTGTATTCTGCGAATGTCCCTTCTGAGTTTGACAAAATGGGCACTTTTGGACCATCCGACTTGTATCCCTTTTTAATTGTGGCCAGTAAAAACGCACCTCCAACCTAGCAATAGTCTTGTCACGCCCCAAATGTGTAATACCCGGCTAGAGTCCGGCCTCGGAATTCCTGTAGTCCGATGGAATCTCGAGTGTCGAAACCCTCTAGACGGGTAGTACATATGTTTTTTCTCAAGTATTTTAATTTTTTTAATGTTTTAAGTATAAAGGAAATGAGGTTTTAAGTGAAAAGAGCCAAGGGAGAAAATGGCAAGTTCGGCCGCCGAAAGTGAGTTTTGGCTGCCGAACCTTGCATGGTTTCGGATTCACGTTTGGCCGCCGAAGGTGGTCTGGCCAGCCACCTATAAAAGGCCCCAAGTCGGTGGAAGGATGATATTTGCTTCCACCTGCAGCCAAAGGTGAGCCCAAACCCTTCCCAAGTTGACTTTCATGATCTTCTTTAAATCTTTCAAGGTTTTAACAAGATTTTTGTTATTTTTGAAGTTTTTGAGCATAAAACCCAAGACTTGAAGTTTGGAGACTTGAGGAGTATTTTCCCCATATCTCTACGTTAGGACCCTTCATCCTCTCGTTTACCAGAGGTAAGTGAAGTTTCCTGACATCTTTTAATGTTTTAAGCAAGTTTGATGCAAGTTGGTTGGGTAGATATGCATGTTTAGGTTAAGGAGGTTTTATGTGAGTTTTGTGTAAAAGCATGTTATGTGTTGTGTTTGTTGATGTTGTTTGGGGTTTTAGGATAGTTTTGGACCCCTTTGTGCATGTACATGAGTATATGCTAGTTGTGGTTTGGTTGGTTGCATGTTTGAGTGTGTTTGGGGGAAATTGTGCATGAAACAGAACAAGTTTCTGTCTAACTAGGAAATCCAGTTTTGGCTGCCGAAGGAAGGTTCGGCCGCCGAACGTGCTAAGGAGGTGGTTTCGGCTGCCTAAGCTCGCCCCCGAAGGTTTGGACTTTTGGCTCTGGAGTGGGGTTTCGGCCGCTGAAGGTGCCGCCGAAGTGTAGAGACTTTCGTCTCTGGAGTGCCTTTCAGCCCCCGAACCTTGCCTCCGAAAGGGTTCGGCTGTCGAAAGTGGAAGTTCGACCGCCGAAGGTGCTTGAGTTTCGTCTCTGGAAGGGACTTTCGGCTGCCGAACCTGCTGCCGAAAGTGCCCTGTCTAGCCTTCTTTTGCATGCTTTATGTGATTCTTTTAGGATGTTTTAAGGGGGTTTTGGGGAGTTTGATAGAATTATTCTTGAGTTCGTTTGGTCCCTCATTTGAATCCACCTGTGTAGGAACGGACCAGAGGAACCGAAGAGAGCAGCAGTGAGCACTGCTTCAGAGTCAGTACAGAGTCAGCCAGAGGTGAGTAGAACGACACTTAATCTTTTATTTCACGAAATTATATGCCTAAAGCATGTTCATGCATCATGATGATATGTAATAGGTTGATTGCACTAGTATCACGAATATGACACATTGCATACTATGTTGAGGATGTGGATGGACCAAGGCGACCCCAATAGCCCTAGAGATTGTAACAGCCCGGCCCGTACGCACGGCACTGTTACCACTCACGGCCCAGGGCTATCCCTCGCCTGGCCTCTTGCCACCTCAGGCTTTCCACTAGCGTCGTGAGCAGCTCTTAACATCCCTTCACCCTCACGGGTTCCAGGCAGGATTTGTCCCTCGGGGGAGCCATTACGGCCCGCCCTAGCCCGAGTGGATTTGGCCCAATTCCTTCCTCTGGGAATTAGGTCGCCTCCCCCACTGCTCGAACCCTTGACCTCCCACTTTAAGGGAATAGTCTGGTGAGAGTGAGTACCAATTGTTCCATTGGAACAATTGGTACTCACTCTCACCAGACTATTCCCTTAAAGTGGGAGGTCAAGGGTTCGAGCAGTGGGGGAGGCGACCTAATTTCCAAAGGGAAATTTGGGCCAAATCCACTTGGGAAGAAAGGGTTCCAATCCCGTGACCCAAGGGGACAAATCCTGCCCGGATCCCGTGAGGGTGAGGGGATGTTAAGAGCTGCTCACGACGCCAGTGGAAAGCCCGAGGTGGCAAGAGGCCAGGCGAGGGATAGCCCTGGGCCGTGAGTGGTAACAGTGCCGTGCGAGAAGGGCCGGGCTGTTACATAAAAAGGCGCCTTTTTATGTAACAGCCCGGCCCCGTACGACCGGCCCTGTTACCTCTCACAGCCCGTGACCTTCCTCTGGGCCCAGCCACTATGAGCAGCTCTTAACATCCCTTCACCCTCACGGGTTCCAGGCAGGATTTGTCCCTCGGGGGAGCCATTACGGCCCGCCCTAGCCCGAGTGGATTTGGCCCAATTCCTTCCTCTGGGAATTAGGTCGCCTCCCCCACTGCTCGAACCCTTGACCTCCCACTTTAAGGGAATAGTCTGGTGAGAGTGAGTACCAATTGTTCCAATGGAACAATTGGTACTCACTCTCACCAGACTATTCCCTTAAAGTGGGAGGTCAAGGGTTCGAGCAGTGGGGGAGGCGACCTAATTCCCAGAGGAAGGAATTGGGCCAAATCCACTCGGGCTAGGGCGGGCCGTAATGGCTCCCCCGAGGGACAAATCCTGCCTGGAACCCGTGAGGGTGAAGGGATGTTAAGAGCTGCTCATAGTGGCTGGGCCCAGAGGAAGGTCACGGGCTGTGAGCGGTAACAGGGCCGGTCGTACGGGGCCGGGCTGTTACAGAGATGTTGTAAAACCTGGCTGGGCCAGGCATACTGCTGTTGTAAGACCTGGCTGGGCCAGGCATACTGAGGTTGTAAGACCTGGCTGGGCCAGGCATACTGCTGTTGTAAGACCTGGCTGGGCCAGGCATACTGATGTTGTAAGACCTGGCCAGGCCAGGCATACTGACACTGGGGGGAGTTTTGGTGGTCATGTCCATCCGTGATGTGAAATGTTTGTGCTGTGACGCATTGCATGAGAGCATGTAATGAATGAACTGTTTTCCGTGTTTCTACTCATTGGGCTTTATAGCTCACCCCTTCCCCTTAACCCCAGTTTTGCAGGCTCAGAGTTCAGGGGAGGATCAGCAGAGGTCAGAAAGAGTACAGAGATGTGTAATAGCTTAGTGTGGACATGTAAAATTGTAAAGAGATGTAAAACTTATAACGAGCTATGTATAGTTTTGTGCTTGACCCAGATGTAATGTAAATCCCTTTTTGTTACATGGTCTGTTATGTATATGTCTAGTTGATGCGCATGTATGACCAGGTTTAACATATACTGTGTGGACTCAGTTAGAGCTTTGATGAGTGCTCTGGCAAGGGGAGTCTGTGTACAGAGGTAGTGCATGCACAGGGAGGCGCTCAGGCCTTGGAGTTTGGTTATCCACCCCATTATCCGCCCTTTCCACAGGGCCCAGGGTATCCGATGGGGGGTACATCGGAGTACTCTAGCTTTACCCCATATCCTACCTACATGCCGTACATGCCTTATCCTCCTTTTTACCCACCTTATCCCATGTATCCACCCACACCTTTCCATCCCAGTGCAGCATACCCAGATCCAAGTTCAGCACCTTCTCCACCACCAGAACCAGAACCACTAGCCCCAGTTGTTCAAGCACCTCAACCTAGCTCAGCTGAGGGAAGCAAAGTGAAAATGACAGAGTATCTGAAGTTGGATGCTCCCAAGTTCAACACGGGAGATGATCCATTTGAGTACCTCAGAACGGTTAAGATGATAACCGATGAATTAGGAGCTGATGATAGCAGAGCCATTGAGATGGCAGGGTTCACACTCAAATGTAAGAAGGCTCGAGAGTGGTTCAAGAATTATGTGGACCCCAGGTTGGACAGCATGTCATGGGGAGAGTTCGCCAATGAATTTGTAGGGTGGGCTTTTTCTGACAATTCCAGGGAGCTGAAAGTGATAGAATTTGAGCAGCTGAGACAGACTGAAGAAATGAGTGTAGAGGAATACACAGATAAGTTTCTGGATCTGCTTCAGTATGTGGGTCAGGCTTATGACACTGACCAGAATAAGGCAAAGAGATATACCATGAGACTGCATCCTAGGTATTCCTCCTTGATTCTTCCAGCAGAGAAAGAGAGTTTCCACTCTATAGTGGATGCCGCCAGGAAAATGGAGGCGAGTGCCATTATTCAGGGCACAGTGAAACAGCAAGTGGCACAGTCGTCGGGTTCTAAGACCCCCAGTGCAGTAGCTTCGGGCAGCAAGAAGGGAGAAAAATTTAAAGGTAGGAAGGGCAAGTTCTGGAATAAGATCAAGTCTAGTCTAGGAATGGGTAGTGGCTCAAGCTCTGGCACAGGCAGTATAGTGTGCATGAGATGTGGAAGGCCGCACAAAGGAGTTTGTCGTATGGGATCTACAACCTGCTTTAAGTGTGGGCAGGAGGGACATTTTGCTCGGGAATGTCCTCAGTTGACCTTTATGGCACCATCCCAGCAGATGAGCTCAGGCAGTGTGGCACAGCCAGCAGCGCCAGCCATGCCTCAGAGTAGTGGTAGAGGGAGAGGGAGAGGGTCAGCCTCTTCTTCAGCGGCAGGTTCTCGAGGTGAAGGTCCGATAGCCCCAGCACGGATCTTCACGATGACACAAGAGGAGGCAAACATGTCGAACACAGTGGTATCAAGTAATCTCATAATTGGGTGTTCTGATGTGTATGCTTTGATGGACCCCGGTGCTTCTCACTCTTTTATTGCTTCGAGAGCCGTGGAGAGATTGGGTCTGATGATCTCTGAGTTAGAGTGTCCTCTCTGGGTCAGTGGACCCAAGTGTGACCCATCAGTGGTAGTGTCCGTCTGTCGCTTCAGTCCAGTGTTCATAGAGGGTAGATGCCTTCCAGCTGACCTAGTGGTTCTAGATCTGACGGAGTTTGATGTCATTCTAGAGATGGATTGGCTATCTACATATGGAGCTACCTTGAACTGCAGAGACAAAGTAGTTAGTCTTAGAGACCAGGATGGGTCAGCATGTGTCTTCAGAGGAGACAGGAGGGGTACTCCAAGAGGTTTGATCTCAGCCCTTCAGGCTCATCGTTTGCTTCGGAAGGGTTGTCAGGGGTTTCTAGCTCATGTGAGAGAGCTAGATAGACAGGTTAGGGAACTAGCCTCAGTTCCTGTAGTTCGAGAGTTTCTAGACGTCTTCCCAGACGAACTTCCAGAACTACCACCTGATAGGGAGATAGAGTTTGCAATAGAATTGCTGCCTGGTACCAGACCTATCTCTATTCCTCCCTACAGGATGGCGCCAGCAGAGTTAAAGGAGTTGAAAGAGCAGCTACAGGACTTGGTAGATAAGGGTTTCATTCGCCCTAGTACCTCACCTTGGGGTGCTCTAGTGCTTTTTGTCAGAAAGAAGGATGGATCCCTCAGACTTTGTATCGACTAAAGACAGTTGAACAAGGTCACTACCAAGAATAAGTATCCCCTACCTAGGATCGATGATCTATTCGACCAGCTAGCTGGAGCAGGTTGTTTCTCTAAACTAGATCTGAGGTCCGGGTATCATCAGTTGAGAGTCAGAGAAGCAGATGTGCCAAAGACAGCTTTCAGGACCAGATATGGGCATTATGAGTTCTTAGTAATGCCGTTTGGGTTGACTAACGCCCCTGCCGCATTCATGGATCTCATGAACAGAGTTTTCAGCGAGTATCTGGATCACTTTGTGATTGTCTTCATCGATGACATCTTGGTGTATTCCAAAGATGCAGAGGAGCATGCCCAGCATCTGAGGACAGTTCTGCAGACTCTGAGAGAACATGATTTATATGCCAAGTTCTCGAAGAGTGAGTTTTGGTTACGGAGCATTTTCTTCTTGGGGCATGTTGTATCAGCAGAAGGTATTGAGGTAGACCCCAAGAAGATAGAAGCGGTAGCTAACTGGCCTAGACCCACCTCAGTGACAGAGATTAAAAGCTTTTTGGGTTTGGCAGGTTACTACAGGAGGTTCATTAAGAACTTCTCAAGGATAGCTGCTCCTATGACCAAACTGACTCAGAAGAACCAGAAGTTTGTGTGGTCAGACCAGTGTGAAGAGAGCTTTGAAGAGTTAAAGAGAAGATTAACATCAACACCGGTGTTAGCTTTGCCTGTCAGTAATGAGGACTTCACAGTGTTCTGTGATGCGTCCAGAGTGGGATTGGGTTGTGTTCTGATGCAGAATGATAGGGTAATTGCTTATGCTTTTAGACAGCTGAAGAAGCACGAGGTGAATTACCCCACCCATGACCTAGAAATGGCAGCAGTTATTTTTGCACTCAAGATGTGGAGGCATTATCTTTATGGGGTTAAATGCGAGATCTTCATAGATCACAAGAGTTTACAGTACATCTTGAGTCAGAAAGAACTGAATTTGAGGCAGAGAAGGTGGGTAGAACTGCTCAGTGATTATGATTGCACGATTCAGTATCATCCGGGTAAGGCGAATGTTGTGGCAGACGCCCTAAGCCGGAAATCACTTGGCAGTTTGTCCCACATAGTAGCAGAGAGAAGACCAGTGGTGATGGAGTTTTATAAGCTCATCGACGAAGGGCTACAGCTAGAGTTGTCTGGTACGGGTGTGTTGATAGCACAGATGAGAGTGACACCAGTGTTTCTGGAGCAGGTGGCTCAAAAACAGCATGAGGACCCTGAGTTAGTGAAAATTGCCAGGACTGTTCAGTCAGGCAACAGTGCAGAGTTTCGATTTGACAGCAAAAGGATCATCTGCTATGGCAATTGACTATGTGTACCAGATGACATTAATCTGAAAGGAGACATTATGAGGGAAGCTCATAATGCAAGGTACAGTGTTCACCCTGGAGCCACCAAGATGTATCAGGATCTGAAAAGAGTGTATTGGTGGCCAGCTATGAAGAAAGAAGTGGCACAGTTTGTGTCCGCCTGTGAAGTTTGCTAGAGGGTGAAATTGGAACATCAGAAGCCGGCTGGAATGCTTAACCCACTGCCGATTTCAGAGTGGAAATGGGAGAACATAGCTATGGATTTTGTAGTGGGCTTACCGGCAGCGTCCAACAGGGTAGACTCCATATGGGTGATTGTGGACAGACTGACAAAATTTGCTCATTTCATCCCTGTTAGGAGCAACTACTCTGTGGATAAGTTAGCACATATTTATTTGGAGGAGATAGTAAGGTTGCATGGAGTCCCCGTGTCTATAGTTTCAGACAGAGGACCTCAGTTCACCTCCAGATTTTGGCGGAGTCTGCAGAGTGCGATGGGCACAAGGTTGGATTTCAGCACTGCTTTCCATCCACAGACTGATGGACAGTCAGAGAGGACCATCCAGACCATAGAGGATATGCTCATAATGTGTGTGTTAGACTTTGGCGGTTCTTGGAGGCAGCATCTACCTTTGGTGGAGTTTGCTTACAATAACAGCTATCATGCTAGCATCGGGATGGCCCCTTATGAAGCTTTGTATGGGCGGAAGTGCAGATCACCTGTTTGCTGGGAAGAAGTAGGAGAGGCGGCTCTTGCAGGGCTGGAGTTAGTTGAGATCACCAGCAGAGTGGTGCCCATGATCAGAGAGAGAATCAAGACTGCTCATAGCAGACAAAAAAGCTATGCAGATATCCGCAGGAAGAAGATAGAGTTTCAGGAAGGTGATATGGTATTGCTAAAGGTGTCTCCAATGAAAGGAGTGGTTCGGTTTGGGAAGAAAGGTAAGCTAGCCCCACGGTACATAGGACCTTTTGAGATCTTGCAGAAGATCGGGAATGTGTCGTACAAGCTGGATTTACCTACTTCTATAGAAAGAATTCACCCGGTTTTCCATGTTTCTATGCTTCGAAAGTTCGTGTCAGATCCGAGTAATGTTCTTCATGAGCCTGAGGTGGAGATCCTTGGAGATCTCACCTATATAGAGCAGCCAGTGCGAATCCTTGACACACAGAACATACAGCTAAGGAACAAGGCAATTTCAATGGTGAAAGTCCTGTGGAACCACCACAATCTAGAAGAGTGCACTTGAGAGACACGGGAGTCTATGCTTCAGCAGTATCCATATCTATTTTAAGGTTAGGTTTCCTCTCTTTTTATCTCTTTTTATGAGTTTAGTGTTGAGGAATATTCGGGGACGAATGTTCTTAAGGGGGGGAGAATGTAATACCCGGCTAGAGTCCGGCCTCGGAATTCCTGTAGTCCGGTGGAATCTCGGGTGTCGGAACCCTCTAGACGGGTAGTACATATGTTTTTTCTCAAGTATTTTAATTTGTTTTAATGTTTTAAGTATAAAGGAAATGAGGTTTTAAGTGAAAAGAGCCAAGGGAGAAAATAGCAAGTTCGGCCGCCGAAAGTGAGTTTCGGCCGCCGAACCTTGCATGGTTTCGGATTCACGTTTGACCGCCGAAGGTGGTTTGGCCAGCCACCTATAAAAGGCCCCAAGTCGGTGGAAGGATGATATTTGCTTCCACCTACAGCCAGAGGTGAGCCCAAACCCTTCCCAAGTTGACTTTCATGATTTTCTTTAAATCTTTCAAGGTTTTAACAAGATTTTTGTTATTTTTGAAGTTTTTGAGCATAAAACCCAAGACTTGAAGTTTGGAGACTTGAGGAGTGTTTTTCCCATATCTCTACGTTAGGACCCTTCATCCTCTCGTTTACCAGAGGTAAGTGAAGTTTCCTGACATCTTTTAATGTTTTAAGCAAGTTTGATGCAAGTTGGTTGGGTAGATATGCATGTTTAGGTTAAGGAGGTTTTATGTGAGTTTTGTGTAAAAGCATGTTATGTGTTGTGTTTGTTGATGTTGTTTGGGGTTTTAGGATAGTTTTGGACCCCTTTGTGCATGTACATGAGTATATGCTAGTTATGGTTTGGTTGGTTGCATGTTTGAGTGTGTTTGGGGGAAATTGTGCATGAAACAGAACAAGTTTATGTCTAACTGGGAAATCCAGTTTCGGCCGCCGAAGGAAGGTTCGGCCGCCGAACGTGCTAAGGAGGTGGTTTCGGCTGCCTAAGCTCGCCCCTGAAGGTTTGAACTTTCGGCTCTGGAGCGGGGTTTCGGCCGCCGAAGGTGCCGCCGAAGGGTATAGACTTTCGTCTCTGGAGCCTAGCGCCGGTAGCGGTCCGATTTCGGGTCGTTACAAAATGACCACTCAAACCTCCTCCATGGACCTTCCGAATCAGCTTTTTCCGCAAAGAAGATCAAGGAATGCATAACCTGTTCTCCTTAAAAAGAAAGCTATCATGTACCAAGAACCCATCAGCAGGTTGGTGAGTCTAGACTCTAGCCTATATATCAGCAAAGTCATCATCTGTAGCATAAAAATCCTTCAGGAATTCAAAACCCACAACCTCCTGATTAATTGTAATCAACAGAGCAGCCCTCCTATTCAAAGAATCTGCCACCTTATTACTATAGCCAGCCTTATGTTTGATGACATAATGAAAGGCTCCAAAGTAAGCTGCTCATCGAGCATTCATTTTATTCACATGTTTTTTAGTTTTAAAATGGATCAAAGATTGATGATCTGTGTAAATAATAAACTCTCGCCCCATCAAATACTGCTCTCAAGTTTTAAAAGCCCATAATACTGCATATAGCTCGTGCTCATAAGTATACCACTTCTTTCTAGCTTCATTCAGTTTCTCACTAAAGAAGGCAATAGGCCTTTTAGACTGTGACAACACTCCACCAATCCCAACTCCACAAGCATCACATTCAACCTCAAACAGTTTATCAAAATCGGGTAGAGCAAGAATAGGGGCAGAAGTAAGCTTATCTTTAATTTCTTCAAAGCTCTTGTTGGCAGCTTCAGTCCATGCAAATTTCTGCACTCTCTATTTCTTCAAGCAATCTGTGATAGGGGCAACGATGCTACTGAAATTTCTGATAAACTGTCAACAGAAAGTAGCAAGGCCATAAAAGCTGCGAACCTCATAAATAGTTTTGGGGATGGGCCAATTCTGTATTGCTTTTACCTTATTCTCATCAACATGTATCCCTTCTGCACTAACAACAAACCCCAGGAATAGAACGCGTTCTATCATATAAATGCATTTCTTAAGATTAATAACCAGCTCACTTTCTTACAAGGCTATCATGACTTGACGGAGATGTTGTAAATATTCTTCTTAGCTACGACTAAAAATCAAGATGTCATCAAAATAAACAACCACAAATTTGCGTAAGAAAGGAAGAAAAACCTGGTTCATGAGTCGCATAAAAGTGCTAGGTGCATTTGTCAAACCAAAGGGCATAACCAGCCACTCATACAAGCCTTCCTTAGTCTTGAAGGCAGTCTTCCATTCATCTCCCTCCTTGATCCAAACTTGGTGACAACTACTTTTAAGGTCGATTTTAGAAAAGACTTTAGACTCGGATAGCTGATCCAGCATGTCATCCAATCATGGAATAGGAAATCGATACTGAACTGTAATTTTGTTGATGGCCTTGCTATCCACACACATTCTCCAAGTCCTATCTTTCTTTGGAACTAGTAGGGCAGGTAGTCCATAGGGGCTAATGCTCTCCTGAATATGCCCCTGCTTCAGTAATTCTTCAACCTGTTCTTGGAGGATTTCACTCTCCTTTGGACTCATCTTGTAATGAGGCAGATTCGGTAATTTTGATCCAGGAATGAGATCAATCTGATGTTGGATATCCCACAAAGGTGGAAGCTTAGATGATTCCTCCACTATCTTAGGAAATTCCTTCAACAGCTCTTTGACGAGTGGTGGTAAAGATGGTGCATCCTCCATTGTACCTTTTTCTCTCACCAATAAAGCCAGTGTGCATCCAGATTTCTCAACTGCACCTGATAGCCTCTGCACTCCCGTGAAACCAGCAACAACATTCTTCCCTTCCACTTTAGAATGTTTCGCAGAACCGAAAGGCAAGATAGTAATCTTCTTTTGATTCCACATGAACATGTATGAATTCTCATTCTCCTTATGCAAAGTATCAACATCGAATTGCCAAGGGTGACCTAGCAAAATTCCACACCAATCCATATCCACAACATCACAATTAATAGGTTCAGTATAAGATTTACCGATTGAGATAGGCATGCTGTAGATTTTGTTGACCTCAATTGTCGGACCTTCCTTAATCCATCCGACTTTGTATGGCGTAGGGTGCGGCTGTGTAGGCAACTGTAATTTTTTCACCAATTGCTTAGCTATTAGATTCTCACAACTGCAGCTATCTATAATTAGCCTGCAAATTGCCTCTCCTACTCGACACTTTGCCTAGAAAATCTTCCTCCTTTGCATCTCATCCTCCTGTTTTGTTGAGCATAAGATTTTCTTTACTACGTAGGTGACCTCTCCATCTTCAGAACCAGCAATAGATCTGTCATCGTCATCCACTTCCTCATCATTTTTGGCCACCTGCTCAACTATATTAACCTGTCGGAGATCACTGTTAACTCCTCTACTTTCAGGACAATTATTTGATCGATGACCAAGTTGCCTGCAGCGGTAACATATGTCTCCTATTGGCTTCTGATAAGGATTAGTTTTGCCTCCTTTGTTTGATGTAGTGGTGACTGCCTTTTCCTTATTGTCTCTCCTTTCTTCCATAGTATTCTGAGGATTGCTAGAATTTACAACCTTAGAAGGCTGCTCGCTGTAATTGCCTCTATACTGTTGTGTCCCTATCGAGCTAGAATTTCTATAATTGAAACTCTGATTATACTACTGTTGTGGCTGCCAATCAACACACTCTTATGCCCTTTTTGCCATCTCAATAGCATCTACCAAGGTAAAAATCGCAGCTACTCCCATCATACAATGAATTTTGTGATTCAGGCTCCTTTGATAATGAGCAACCTGCTGGGCTTCATTCTCACAGTTTTCACACCTCGCCTACAACCTCAAAAACTCTTTGGTATATTCATCCACCCTTCGGTTCCCTTGTACCCAGTCATGATACCGGTTATATAAAACCTAAGCGTGATCGCTAGGTAAGAACCGTTGTTCAATCATCTACTTCATCAACACCCAGTTTCATATGGGTTCCAGCCTCCTCCGATAGCGTTCATTTTGAATTGAATTCCACCAGGCTGCTGCACCCCCTTTTAACTTATAGGCCCAATCGAAACTTTGTGATCCTCTTCCACGTTCATAACTTCGAAAAAACGTTCAACCTCTGCTAGTCAATCAAGAACAGATTTCACATCCAGTGAACCAAAAAATTTTTGAAGGTCTATCTTGATCTTGTAACCTTCCTAATAATTCTGATGGAGATTTGCAGGCACAGGATTGGCGACTGGCTGGGGGTGTGCAGTGGTGGCAGGTTAGTGGAGTCTCTGCTGTAGGGTCAGCTATCCGATCATCTCCCTCAATTTTGCCAAACATGCCTCAATCATAGCAAGTCACGCCTCTTGGTTATCTGCCATAGTCGAACTTTGCTCTGATATCAATCTGATAAAGGACTATTTAGACTCCGTCAGGAGTTTTAACTAATATCGTTTGGCTAAGACAAAATAAGAGAAAAGATAGGTTAAAAGACTAAAAGTCTTATTGAAATTCCTCAAAGATTAAAAAAGTGAGTTCCTAATAACCAAAGGAGGCTATTTATAATAGAAACAAAATCTTAATAAGCAAAATTATGAAAATACCCAAAATATCCAAAAAATAATTAAAATGCAAAATTAACCCCCTAAATGATAGAATTTCCATATCGAACTTTGTGACATATCACACTTTTGAAAGTCGAGCGTCTCGAAATTCCCTTTTCGAAAAGCTTTGTGGGTCTCTATCGGATGTCGGCAGCAAAAGTTAGGACTGGTCCAAATCTACCGTATAGTCCAAGGCTAGTTGCTCCATGTCAAACATACAGTTGAAAATTGAATTTAAGTATTTTTTTAAAAAATTTTTGAATGTTTATTTCTTTTCATAAAATCATATACTATAATATAGTAAATTGTTTAAATTTTATGGGTATAATCATCCTTATCAAATAGATTATTTTGTTATTTGTTTTATTATAAATAGGCTAGTTAAATTCAATAATATAATGCGATCAAAATGTAGCCAATATACTATTATTATGTTCCTCTCTTCTCCATCTTCTTTCTTTGTTCTTTAATCAGTTTTTTACATTTTAAATTTTAAATATGTTTAACCTTTAAATTCCTTTCGATCTTTTAAAATAAATTCTTTAAATTTATCAACCCTTCTGACAGTCGGTTGTCGAAACCGGTCAAAAATAACCTTTCTGGTTACAACAATCTTACAATTGTAGATAGTGGTGAAAGGATCGAATCCACAGGGAATTGATAACTTACCTATCTTCTTTATCAAGATCAAGAAAATAAACTGAAAGCAAATAAATTGACAATAAAAGTAAAAGGGGGAGTTTTAAGATTGATTCAATTAAACTACTACTGAAAACAATAAAGTAAAGCAAACAATAAAATAAAGGGATTCAAATATGAGAAAAGATCTAGTTGAAGAATTGAATCCACTTCAGTTATTGGGATTGATTATTGATACTTAGGTTCCTTTGTTTGATTCAATAAATTAGTTATGTCGATGGAAGACGCTTCTCCCCACCATGTCTCTCCTTAAGCATAAATTAATTAGGGAACGTCCTATAACTAATCACTAATCAACAAGTTGCCAAGGAACGTCCTTGGACCTTAGGCATCAAAACAACTGTCAATTGCATTAAGAAATAGAGAGATCTAATTCTAGCTATCCAAACGCATGGAGATATCGCTAGATCATGCAATTTCCTTAGTTTTTACACCAAGTGTCCTTTTGTTTGAAAAATCCAAGCAATTACGGACTTAAAACTATTCAAACTAACAATATATCACCTTGCAATGAAGAATCAACTAGCCACATTGATCAAAATAACAAAGCAATAATAGAATCAAGCATGAAATTGCATAAATATTGAATAAGCAAAAGTTGAACAATGTATGTTCAGATCTCCCAATCCATAAAACAACCAAAGTATCACCTAATCTTCAACTAGAATAAAAGGTTTCAGCCATTCATGGCTGAAACAAAACCAAAAATAAAGAAAGAGATGAAGAAGAGATGTGGTCACTTGCAATCCCGTAGGTGTGTCTAAAGGGGTATTGAAAAAGCATAGGGAGGCTCCTTATGTGTTTTTTTATAGTTCAAAGTGTTGCCCTAGGTCCTTACTTGCTGCCCAAGAGGCTGCTTGCTGCCCAAGTTGTGTCTGAAAAGGAAGGAGGCATGCGGCAAGGCTTTCAGAAGGAATGAGGCGCGCGCTTGTCTTCAGAATAGGTGTGGCGTGCGGCTAGGGTTTGCAGAAGAGAAGAGGTGCTGTCCAAACTTTCCTTTTTAGGTGGAGCCTTCTTTTGAATTTCAAATTTTGAATACTAAATACATGAGAGGCAAGTGCATCTTCTTGAGATCTCGCTTCCTTAATAGGAAGAATTGACTGCTGAGGTGTCTGCACATCTTTAAACAAGGAAAGAAAGATCTGCAATTTGAATTTCAAATAATCTGCTGACTGTGCTTTCCTTATCTGTTTTTGCTTATGCACTTTCCTTATTTGACACTTTTCTTATTTGAAACTTTCCATATTTGGCACTTTCCATATTCGGCACTTTTTGGTAGTTTTAAGAGCATTTTCACCAGATTGTCTCTTTACACCTATCTTTTGCAAAATAAGATCAAAACCACAAAATTAGGCAGAAAAGATGTAAATAAACATCAATAACATCATGATAAAATGGTCTAAAATATGCTCTATCAAATACCCCTACATCTAGCTTTTTGCTTGTCCTCAAGCAAATAAACATAGTTAAACAAGCTCTCTTTGCTACTTGATCCTTATTTCCACTTAAGCTCTTACTCTAAACCCCTATTTTGAATCATTGCAGTGAAGAATATACGCATCAGGGTTACTCACCTTCTTTCCTTGTTTCCCTTTACCTACCATGGCTAGTATTTATTTTCCTCAAGAGAGAGATTATACATGCACATATGATTGTTCAATAAAGACCCTTTCTAGCTTTCAGAGTGATTTGCCCTTACCTTGAAGTACTATATTCAGCCTTTTGCACTTAAGTTTTGCTTGAAAAGGTCCCCAACCTTTTGACGTGAAGGTACATATTGGTGATACCCACTCCCAATTACTCAGTTGGTCACCTCTCCAAGTGGCTAATAGCTCTGTTCATAGTCTTTTGACCATTGAAATAGATTTCAATTTGCGCTTTTGAAGTCTATGCCATTGCTGAATTTTCTTTCTCAATGATTTGGGCAAATCAACACCAATTGCTAAAATAAGTCATGTTAAGTTCATTCACACATCTTTCAATTTATTCTCTTTAATGAGTGTCATCAATATACTTTTCACCATGGCTTGCTCAAAGATTCAATTCAAAAGGCAATTCCCAAACATGAATACAACTCACTGCAATTGATTGAAGATAAGTTTAAAGAGTCATCACATCAATAGGGTCATGGAAAGAAAACTCATCCAACATAGTCTATGAGTTTGAGTAGAGCAAATCAAAACACAAAAGAAAAAACTGTGGCTAAATGTGTGTGTATTATTGAAAGCAAAAATAACAAAAATGAAAAAAAAAATTCAAACTGTGGCTATTCAAACTAAAACTGAAAGCAAAAGTGACTGAAAATAAAAGTTCAGAGATATGCACCCCCACACCTAATTCATGTATTGTCCTCAATGTATTGAAAATATTAAAGTTCAAAGTAAACTGAGTACTCCCTTGGTGTGGTTTGTGTGGTGCGCCCTTGTTAAGGTCACGGGCTGGACCTTCTCCACTTGATTAAGGCTCAAGTAATTGGGGGAGGAAAAAGGGTCCCAACTGAATTAAGTAAAAAGTGTAGCACTCCTTTTGATTTGGTCATAACCCATCCTATTTCTTTCATATACTCATGAAGTAACATGATTAGCTTCTCCTCTTTCAGGTGAGGTGTGCCTCTAGCCCTTATGTTTGCATTTTTGAGGTGATTGGGTAGTACTTTGAACTCCAATTCATGTTTCTCCATGGCTAGCTGCAATTTGGTCCTGAATTCAGGCAAAATAAATTCTACCTTATCCAGTGGTTTGGGCAGGCATTGATCCACATGTTCATTTGGTTTGGGCGCTTGGAATTCCATCTGTTCCTTGTGCATAAGACCTGTCTGCGTTGGATGTGTGGTGAGCTGAAGAGACTGCGATGGAAGTTGAAAGGATGCCTGCGATGGAAGCTGAAGAGGCGTCTGGTTCTGCGATTCCTTCTCTTTTTGTGCATGGTCAATCTGCGTTTGGTCCATCTACGGAATGCAGTGGGCTTTTGCTTTCAGTTTTGGCTCTTTTTGGCTTTCTTCATCTTTTTGGCTAGCCTTCCTGCAAAAATCATTGTTTAGCATATCATCTTGATTCATATAAAAAATTTCTTGGCTCATACAATCAACGATATCTAAACTATCAACAGGTTTTGTTTGATTAGTTTGTTTGGATAAACAGTTTTCTAGTTGTGTTTCTTCAGCAGCTTGTTCATGTACTTGTGAAATTCCATCATCAGCCTCTACATCTTGAAGTTCTTCCTCACTTCTTAACATGGTTGCACTTACAATTTGTTTGGGATCCACCTCTGTTTGCAATGGCAACTCCCACTGAGATTCAAGCTTGTTCATTGGGGTGGCCATTTGGTCCATCTGCTGTTGGAGGCTTTGCAAAGTCTTCATCACCTCATTAAGACTTGTAATACCCGGCTAGATTCCGACATCAGAATCCCTACCTTCCGGTAGAATCTCCATTGGAATATGAAATTCTAAACATGCCAGAGTCTTATAGAAGGGTAAAGTGTGTTTTAAAATGTTTTCACATGATTTTATGGTTTTAAATGAAAAATAAATGAGTTTTGAAAAGAATAGGCCAAGGAGGAAGGACCCAGGTTCGGCCACCGAACCTCAAGTTCGGCCGCCGAACATGGAGCTGTTTCGGGAGTGCTTTAGGCCTCCGAAGGTTTTGAGGGAAGAAACCAGGTTCGGCCGTCGAACCTCAAGTTCGGCCGTCGAACCTCAAGTTCGGCCGTCGAACATGGGATAGTTTAGGGGGCACGTTAGACTGCCGAAGGTGGTGAAGTTGTGGAAGCAGCTTAGGCCGCCGAAGGTAGTTGACCGGCCACCTATAAAAGGCCCCTCGGACCGAAAATGGGTGAGTTTTCTCCCCATTCTTGAGCTAAGGTGAGTTCATGTCCTCCTTTGGTCGATTTCATGTTCTTTCTTCAAATCTTTAAAGTTTTAACAAGTTTTAGCTTGGGTTTTGAAGTTGTGAGCTTAAGATCAAGTTTTGAGAGCTTGGAGACCCAAGGAGTTGTTTCCTCCTATCTCCAAGTTAGGGATAGCACCAACCCTCGATCTTCAAGAGGTAAGTGTAGATCCACACCCTTTTCTTTGTTTTAAGCAAGTTTTAAGAAGTTTTGATGCTTGTGTGAGGGTAGATGTGCATGTTTAGGTTTATGTGGGTTTTATGCTCAATGTATGTTTATATGATGTTTTGTTGGGTGGTTTAAGCTAGTTTATGCCCTATATGCATGAGGGAGTGTGTATGCATGTTTGGGAGAGAGCATGTGAGGTTTTGGGTTGTTTTGGAAGGTTTGGAGGCTATTTGTGCATGAGGAGGCTGAGTTCTGCCTTTCGGGAAGAACTCAGGTTCGGCCGCCGAACCTGCCTGTGGTGGCTTGTTTTGGCTGCCGAACCCTACCCTCGAAAGTTAGACTTTCGGCTCTGGAGGGGAGTTTCGGCCGCCGAAGGTGCCACCGAACATGCACGAGTTTCGGCTCTGGAACCACTTTCGGCCGCCGAAGGTGCCGCCGAAATTGGCTGAGTTTCGGCTTTGGAGGGACTTTCGGCCGCCGAAAGTGCCCTGTTCAGCCTTCTTTTGCATGATTTCTATGATTGTTTTATGATGTGTTAGGGGGTTTTTGGGGAGATGTTTAGAATCCTATTAGAGTATGTTTGGTCCCTCATTTGAGTCCACCTGTGTAGGATCGGACCCGAGGAAACGAGGTGTTCAGCAGTGAGTTAGCTGCTTCAAAGTTAGTCCAAAGCTAGCCAGAGGTGAGTAGAACTGAACTTCATGTTCAACAAATGAATCAAATGTTTTAAGCATGTTCATGCATCATGAATACCATGTTATGTAATAGGGTGTTTGCATTAGAATTCACGAATATGATGCATTGCATAATACGATGATGATGATGTGGATGGATATTGGATGATCCTCTAGCCCTCAGTATGACATGATATGACATGATATGAAATGATATGATATGACATGTATGATATGATATGAGATGGAAAGACCAGGTGTGGCCGTATTGCCCCTGGCACAGAGTAAGAGAAGACCAGGTGTGGCCGTATCGCCCCTGGCACAGAGTATTGCTGAACTTGTTATGATATGAGATTTCTATGTAGAGGGCTATTGGTGACAAATTCATCCTTGATATGATTTGTTTGTGATGTGATGCATTCCATGATAGCATATGTTTTAATGAACTGTTTATTTTTATATAGTTTCTGCTCACTGGGCTTTATAGCTCACCCCTTTCCCTTAACCCCCAGGTTTGCAGGGACAGAGATAGTTCAGGAGGTCAGCAGGTTATGGCTATGGTTATGTGTTGTAATAGAATAGAAGTGGACATGATGTAATGTAAAGATGTGTAATAAAATGTAAAATATTATAATGAAATGTAATGGATAGAGTTGTGCTTGGCCCGAGTGTTTAGTTAATCCCATTGTCTCATGATCTTTATGTAATGTTTTTATATTAAGAAATGTTGAACCAAGCTTGATATATGTTATGTTGACCCAACTGGAGCATTTGATGAGCGCTCCAGTAAGGGGGTTTTTTATGATTACAGGTATAGTGCATGCTCAGGTCAAGCTTGGTAAGAGAAAAGTTAAAATTTTTTATGTGTATGTTTGATCATGTATGGGATTATACTAGTTGTACAGAATGTATGTTAGGCTTGCTACGGGTCCTAGCGACCTTAAGTCGATCTGGATCCTAACGCTGGTAGCGGTTCGGTTTCCGGGTCGTTACAAGACTTGTAACGATCCGAAAATAGAACCGCTACCGGCGCTAGGATCCGGGTCGGCTTAAGGCCGCCGGGACCCATAGCAAGCCCAACATAAAACCTATAAACCTGTTAAATCCCATACATGATCAACACATACATAAAAATTTGAACTTTTCTCATTCAATTACCAAACTCAACCTGTGCATGCACAACTCATAAACATCATTCCCCTCATTGGAGTCCTCAACTATGCTCCAATGGGAAACATTCATTCATACATTAAGTTTGGTTTTCATAAAATATCATTAAACCATTACATTTGAAAGATCATGTATTAAAAGGGATAAACCACATACTAGGGTCAAGCACCACTCTAATCCTCAATAACATCATTATATTACATGATTATTCCATACTATTCATTACATTTCAACAATTATCATGTCCACCACTAGCTATTACATGACCACAAATTTACTCTAGCTGACCTCCTGGTCTAACCCGTACCTGCAAACCTGGGGAAATAAGAGAGTGGGGTGAGCTACTAGAGCCCAGTGAGCAGAATAATAAAACATAGTATTTAAAACATATGATAACATGGAATGCGTCACAGCACAAACAAATCACATCAAGGATGAACTTGTCACCAGTTAGCCCTCTATACTGTATAAACATGCCAGGGGGGTAGAGCAGGCACGCCTGGACTTCCATAGCATAACATACATATCCAATCATGCCGGGGGCGTAGTGCAGGCCACACCCGGACTTTCTTTTACATTGTGCCAGGGGCGTAGAGCAGGCACGCTTGGACTTCCATATCATATCATCATATCATAACATATGAGGGCTAATGGATCATTCAACATTCATCCACATCAACAACATAATATGCAATGCAACATATTCGTAGATTCTAATGCAAACACCCTAGTATATCCCATGGCATTCATGATGCGTGAATCATGCTAAAACTTATATTATTTGCTTTAAAACGTAGAGAGTTATTCCACTCACCTCTAGCTAGCTCTGACAGACACTGAAGCAGCTGACTCACTGTTGGGGTCCTTGGTTCCTCGGGTCTGAACCTACACAGGTGGACTCAAATGAGGGACCAAACATACATAAATATGACTCTAAGATACTCCCTAAAAACCCCCTAAAACACCTTAAAACAATCACAAAAATCATGCAAAGGAAGGCTGGACAGGGCACTTTCGGCGACAGGTTCGGCGGCCGAAAGAGCCTTCTAGAGCCGAAAGTCATACACCTTCGGCGGCACTTTCGGCGGCCGAAGGTTCCCTCCAGAGACGAAACTCATGCATGTTCGGCGGCACCTTCGGTGGCCGAAACTCCCTTCCAGAGCCAAAAGTCCACTTTCGGGGGCAGGGTTCGGCAGCCAAAAGTTGCCCTCCACAGGCAGGTTCGGCGGCCGAAAGAGCCTTCGGCTGCCGAACCTGAGTTCTCCCAAAGGGGCAGAAACTCAGCTCCAACATGCACAAAAGCCTCCCAACTCATTTCATCATGCATTTACCTATTCTACAACATGCAAACTCAAGCACTCAAGCTCCTAGGGGCTTCAAACTATCCTAAACCCCAACCTACAACACATCAAACATACATAAACATCATACATTGCTCAAAAAGACTCAACATAAACCCATGAACTCAAAAATAACCTAACATGCATTTCTACCCCATAGATCTTCATAAAACTTGTTTAAAACATACAAGGAAGGTTGGATCTAAGCTTACCTCTTGAAGATCGAGAGGAAAGACGATCCTAGCTTGCAGATGGGGAGAAATCAACTCTTTGGTCTCCAAGCTTCAAAACTTGCTCTTTTGCTCAAATATCTTCAAACCAAGTGAAAACTCATAAGAAAATCATGAAGATTCGAAGGAAGAAGCTCAAAATCAACAAGGGACGGCGGAGAGCTCACCTTGACCGAAAATGGGGAGAAAAGCTCGCTCGTTTCGGACAAGGGACCCCTTTATAGGTGGCTGGCCAGGCCACTTTCGGGGGCCTAACGTGCCTCCGCATGCATGCCATGTTCGGCGGCCGAACATAAGGTTCGGTGGCCGAACCTGGACTTCCCTCACTTATGCCTTCAGGGGCCTAAAGCACTCCCGAAGCGCATGCACGTTCGGCGGCCGAACCTGAATCTTCCTCCAAGGCTATTTTCATTCAAAACTCAATTTCCTTTTTACTTAAAATCATAAAATACATTAAATCATTTCATGAAAACATGGTTTTTACCCTTCTAGAAGTTTCCGACATCCGAGATTTCACCGGACGGTAGGAATTCCGATACCGGAGTCTAGCCGGGTATTACATTCTCCCCCCCTTAAGAACATTCATCCCCGAATGTTCCTCAACTAGTACATGCAAAGCATACAACATGAACATACATACAAAGCACATAGAACTCACCTTAGAAGAGATGAGGATATTGCTGGAGCATGGACTCTCGTGTCTCCCAGGTACACTCTTCGATGTTGTGGTGATTCCAAAGGATTTTCACCATCGGGATTTCCTTGTTCCTTAGTTTTCTAATCTGGGTGTCAATGATCCGTACCGGCTGCTCAACATAGGTGAGATCTTCTTGGATCTTCATATCAGGCTCACTAAGAACCTTGCCCGGATCTGACACGAACTTTCTTAACATGGAAACATGGAAAACCGAATGGATTCTCTCCATTGAAGCAGGCAAGTCCAGCTTGTACGATACATTCCCAATCTTTTGCAAGACTTCAAACGGTCTGATGTACCGCGGAGCTAGCTTACCCTTCTTCCCAAACTGAATCACCCCTTTCATTGGAGACACCTTGAGCAATACCAAATCCCCCTCCTGAAACTCTACTTGCCTTCTGCGAATATCTACATAACTCTTCTGTCTGCTTGCAGCAGTCTTGATCCTTTCTCTGATTATGGGTACCACTCTGCTGGTGATCTCTACAAGCTCAGGCCCTGCCAAGGCCCTTTCCCCAACTTCTTCCCAGCAAACAGGTGACCTGCACTTCCTTCCATACAAAGCCTCATATGGAGCCATCCCTATGCTAGCGTGATGGCTGTTATTGTAGGCAAACTCCACCAAAAGTAGATGTTGCCTCCAAGAACCGCCAAAATCCAGCACACACATTCTGAGCATATCCTCTATTGTCTGGATGGTCCTCTCTGATTGTCCATCTGTCTGTGGATGGAAAGCAGTGCTAAAATCCAACCTGGTACCCATAGCATTCTGCAGACTCTGCCAAAACCTGGAGGTGAACTGGGGTCCTCTATCAAACACTATTGAAACAGGAACCCCATGCAGTCTGACAATCTCATCAACATACACCTGCGCCAACTTGTCCACAGAATAGCCACTCCTGACAGGGATGAAATGAGCAGATTTGGTCAGTCTGTCCATAATCACCCATATGGAGTCCAATCTGTTGGACGTCGCCGGTAACCCCACCACGAAGTCCATAGTTATATTCTCCCATTTCCACTTTGGAATAGGTAGTGGGTTAAGCATTCCAGTCGGCTTCTGATATTCTAGCTTCACCCTCTGACATATTTCGCAGGCTGACACGAACTGTGCCACTTCTCTCTTCATCGCTGGCCACCAATACACTCTCTTTAGATCTTGATACATCTTGGTGGCTCCAGGGTGAACACTGTATCTGGCATTATGAGCCTCCCTCATAATGTCTCCCTTCAGACCTACGTCATCTGGTACACATAATCTGCTCCCATAGCGGAGGATCCCCTTGTTGTCAAATCTGAACTCTTCATTCTTGCCTGACTGAACAGTCCTGGCAATCTTCACTAACTCTGGGTCCTCGTTCTGTTTCTGAGCCACCTGCTCTAGAAACACGGGTGCCACTCTCATCTGGGCTATCAAAGTACCTGTACCAGACAACTCCAACTGCAGACCTTCATTGATGAGCTCGAAGAACTCCCTCACTACTGGCCTCCTCTCTGCTGAAATATGGGACGAACTGCCAAGTGATTTTCGGCTTAAGGCGTCTGCCACAACATTTGCCTTACCCGGATGGTACTGGATCTTGCAATCATAGTCACTGAGCAGTTCTACCCATCTTCTCTGCCTCAAATTCAGCTCTCTCTGACTCAGGATGTACTGCATGCTCTTATGATCTGTGAAGAACTCACATTTTACCCCATAAAGGTAATGCCTCCACATCTTGAGTGCAAAGATTACTGCTGCCATTTCTAGATCATGTGTAGGGTAATTCAACTCGTGCTTCTTTAGCTGCCTAGAACCATAAGCAATCACCCTTTCATTCTGCATCAGCACACAACCCAGTCCCACACAGTACGCATCGCAATAGACTGAGAAGTCTTCATTACTAGATGGCAGAGCTAACACTGGTGCTGAAGTCAACCTCTTCTTTAGCTCCTCAAAGCTCTCCTCACACTGGTCAGTCCACACAAACCTCTGGTTCTTCTTAGTCAGTCTGGTCATGGAAGCTGCAATTTTTGAGAAGTCCTGAACGAACCTCCTGTAGTAACCTGCTAAACCCAAGAAGCTCTTGATCTCTGTCACTGTAGTGGGTCTAGGCCAGTTTGCTATAGCTTTCACTTTCTTGGGGTCTACCTCGATTCCATTTTCTGACACCACATGCCCCAAGAATGAAATGCTCCTCAGCCAGAACTCACATTTGGAGAACTTGGCATACAAGCCATGTTCCCTCAAGGTCTGAAGAACTAACCTCAGATGATGGGCATGCTCCTCTGCATTCCTGGAATACACCAAGATATCATCTATGAAGACAATAACGAAGTGATCCAGGTATTGACTGAAAACTCTGTTCATGAGATCTATGAATGCTGCAGGGGCATTGGTTAACCCGAACGGCATCACAAGAAACTCATAGTGCCCATATCTGGTCCTGAATGCTGTCTTTGGCACATCCTCTTCTCTTATCCTCAGCTGATGGTACCCAGATCTCAGATCTATCTTGGAGAAACAACCTGCTCTTGCTAGCTGGTCGAATAGATCGTCGATCCTTGGCAACGAGTACTTATTCTTGGTAGTGACCTTGTTTAACTGCCTGTAGTCGATACAAAGTCTAAGGGATCCATCTTTCTTTTTCACGAACAGCACTGGAGCACCCCAAGGTGAGGTACTCGGTCGGATGAAACCCTTATCTACCAACTCTTGCAACTGCTCCTTAAGCTCTTTCAATTCAGCTGGTGCCATCCTGTAGGGAGGGATAGAGATTGGTCTGGTTCCAGGCATCAATTCAATTTCAAACTCTATCTTCCTAGCAGGTGGTAGACCTGGCAGCCCGTCTGGGAACACATCTAAAAAATCACTGACCACGGGCACTGAGGCGGGCTCTCTGACATGACAATCCAGCTCTCTCACATGAGCTAAAAAACCCTGACAACCCCTCCTGAGCAGCCTACGAGCCTGTAGGGCTGATATCAAACCTCTAGGTGTACCCCTCCTGTCTCCTCTGAAGACAACCTCTGACCCATCCTGACATCTGAACTTGACTACCTTGCCTCTGCAATCCAAGGTAGCACCATGGGTAGATAGCCAATCCATCCCTAGAATGACGTCAAAATCTGTCAAATCTAGAAACACAAGGTCGGCGGAAAGGCACCTTCCCTCAACAAAAACTGGACTACACTGGCAGACTGACTCTGCCACTGACGGGTCACACTTGGGTCCACTGACCCATAGGGGACACTCTAACCCAGAGACCATCAATCCCAACCTCTCGACGGCTCTTGGAGCAATGAAAGAATGCGATGCACCAGGGTCTATTAAGGCATAAACATCAGAACAACCAATGATGAGATTACCTGACACCACTATGTTTGATGCATTTGCCTCCTGCTGTGTCATGGTGAAGATCCATACTGGGGCTGATGGACCTTCACCTCTGAAACCCGCTGAAGAAGAGGCTGCCCCTCTCCCTCGGCCTCTGCCACTAGCCTGAGTCACGGCTGGAGCTACTGGTGGAGCCACACTACCAGAGGCTGTCTGCTGAGACTATGCCATAAAAGCTGCTCTGGGACACTCCCGAGCTATGTGTCCCTCCTGCCCACATCTGAAGCAGGCTGTCGTCCCAACCAGACATACACCCTTGTGTGGCTTCCCACACTTCATACATGCTGCATTATCTGCACCCGAGCTCGAGCCACTTCCTAATCCCAGACCTGACTTGATCTTGTTCTAGAACTTGTTCTTCTTTGACTTCCTGGGGCCTCTGTCCCACTTCTTATTGCCTGAACTCAGAGAAGAAGGGTCTAACCTTCCCCCACCTGGGATCTTGGAACCAGAAGGCTGTGCCACTGACTGTTTAACCTTTCCCTCGATTATTGCACTAGCCTCCATCCTCCGAGCCATATCCACTATGGCATGGAAACTCTCCCTCTCTGCTGACTGGATCAAGGAGGAATACCTGGAATGGAGCCTCATGATATACCTCCTTGACTTCTTCTGATCTATGTCCAGATTCTGCCCAGCAAACGGCAACAGCTCCAAGAATCTGTCTGTATACTCATCCACACCCATTTCATCTGTCTGCCTCAACTGCTCAAATTCAATCATCTTCAGCTCTCTTGAACTGTCAGGGAAAGCCCATCCTGCAAACTCATTAGCAAACTCCTCCCAGGATAGACTATCCAACCTCAGGTTCACATAGTTCTTAAACCACTCTCGGGCCTTCTTACACTTCAGGGTGAACCCAATCTGAATGGCTCTGCTGTCATCAGCTCCTATCTCATCTGTAATCATCTTGACCCTCTCAAGGTACACAAACGGGTCATCACTTGTTTCAAATTGGGGAGCGCCCAGCTTCATGTAATCGGTCATCTTGACCTTGCTCCCTCCAGATGAGCTAGGCTTAGGCATTTGGTTTACTGGGACATTAAGTTCTGCTGGTGGTGGAGGAGGTGCAACATTCCCCGGAGTGGGGTTTGCTGTACCTGGATAGAATGATGGGGGTGGGTATATAGGGTACTGTGGGTATGGTGGGTAGAAAGGTGGGTATGGCATGTGAGAGTGATAAGGGTTATAGCTGGGGTAATCCGATGTACCTCCCATCGAATACCCGGGATTTTGAGAAAAGGGTGGGTACTGGAGTGGCTGAACAAATCCCGAGGCCTGAGTGCCTCCTTGGGACTCTCCCACATCCTCTTCCGATATATTCACTCCAAGACTGCCATCCCTCCTCTAATCCACATCCATATCATCCCCCACATCCTCTGACATTCCTCCTTGAACTGTTCCCCTTACTGATCTGCTTCTGTTCATATCTAAAGACCTTCTAGGGTCTCTCACTGCTCTTTCCCGGCTAGACCTGATACACATTGCCCTTGGCAATGCAGGGGGACGGGCACTCATGCCCTCATCCTCCGATGGTACTCCAGTCAATCGTGCAGATCGACGAGTTCCTCTCATCCTGTTTACTGAAAAACAACACACATCACATAAACATTAGCATCAAATGGTTCATGTGCAAACACATGAACCCACATCACATACATAACATATCATTAATGCACATGCATATAATCATGGCATTTCACATCATCATTCAAGACAGGACTCTACATCCTATCCTAGTGGATATGATCTTCCTATTGTGCTTGACCTTCTAGAACATCTATGAGCCCGACACTCTAGGTCCGACCATATGAACCTAGGGCTCTGATACCAATCTGTAACGACCCGAAAATCGGACCGCTACCGGCGCTAGGATCCCGGTCGGCTTAAGGCCGCCGGGACCCGTAGCAAGCCCAACATAAAACCTATAAACCTGTTAAATCCCATACATGATCAACACATACATAAAAATTTGAACTTTTCTCATTCAATTACCAAACTCAACCTGTGCATGCACAACTCATAAACATCATTCCCCTCATTGGAGTCCTCAACTATGCTCTAATGGGAAACATTCATTCATACATTAAGTTTGGTTTTCATAAAATATCATTAAACCATTACATTTGAAAGATCATGTATTAAAAGGGATAAACCACATACTAGGGTCAAGCACCACTCTAATCCTCAATAACATCATTACATTACATGATTATTCCATACTATTCATTACATTTCAACAATTATCATGTCTACCACTAGCTATTACATGACCACAATTTTACTCTAGCTGACCTCCTGGTCTAACCCGTACCTGCAAACCTGGGGAAATAAGGGAGTGGGGTGAGCTACTAGAGCCCAGTGAGCAGAATAATAAAACATAGTATTTAAAACATATGATAATATGGAATGCGTCACAGCACAAATAAATCACATCAAGGATGAACTTGTCACCAGTTAGCCCTCTATACTGTCTAAACATGCCAGGGGCATAGAGTAGGCACGCCTGGACTTCCATAGCATAACATACATATCCAATCATGCCGGGGGCGTAGTGCAGGCCACACCCAGACTTTCTCTTACATTGTGCCAGGGGCATAGAGCAGGCACGCCTGGACTTCCATATCATATCATCATATCATAACATATGAGGGCTAATGGATCATTCAACATTCATCCACATCAACAACATAATATGCAATGCAACATATTCGTGGATTCTAATGCAAGCACCCTAGTATATCTCATGGCATTCATGATGCGTGAATCATGCTAAAACTTATATTACTTGCTTTAAAACGTAGAGAGGTATTCCACTCACCTCTGGCTAGCTCTGACAAACACTGAAGCAGCTGACTCACTGCTGGGGTCCTCGGTTCCTCGGGTCCGAACCTACACAGGTTGACTCAAATGAGGGACCAAACATGTAACGACCCGAAAATCGGACCGCTACCGGCGCTAGGATCCAGATCGGCTTAAGGCCGCCGGGACCCGTAGCAAGCCTGACATAGAACCTGTAAACCTGTTCAATCCCATACATGATCAACAATCATACATAAAAATTAAAACTTTTCTTTTCATCATTCCTCATACGCCAAACTCAACCTGAGCATGCACTAACATGATCATAAACTTGACCCCTCAGTGGGATCTCATCAATGCCCCAATTGCGATACATCATAAGTTGAGTTGGTTAAACATAAACATCAATAGACATTAAGATCATGTATCAACAAGGGATTACAATACTCATAGGGTCAAGCACAACTATAACCTCAATATACCTCATTACATAACATACTGTAATCTCTTACATTACATCATAGTACAATTGTCATGTCCACAATCTAACTTATTACATAAACATACTTCAAACTCTGGCTAACCTCCTGGTCTACCCTGTACCTGCACATCTGGGGTTAGGGGAGAAGGGTGAGCTACAAAGCCCAGTGAGCAGAATAGTAAAACATTTAAAACATATGATAACATGAAATGCATCACATCACAACTAATCACATCAAGGATGAACTTGTCACCAATAGTCCCCTACATGGACCAAATGTGCCAGGGGCGTAGAATGGGCCTCACTGGTCTTTCTCTTACATAGTGCCAGGGGCGTAGAATGGGCCTCACTGGTCTTCCGTACCGTATCATCATCATCATAGCATAGGGGGACTAATGGATCATTCAACATCCATCCACATCATCAAACATAATATGCAATGCAACATATTCGTGAGTCTAATGCAACACCCTATTATCTCATGACATTCATGATGCGTGAATCATGCTAAAACTGATTTATTTATTTAAAGCATAAGAGTTATTCCACTCACCTCTGGATAGCTCTGACCGGACACTGGGGCAACAGACTCACTGCTGGGGTCCTCGGTTCCTCGGGTCCAAACCTACACAGGTGGACTCAAATGAGGGACCAACATACTAGAACATAACTCTAAAAACATCCCCCAAAAACCCCCTAAAACATCTCAAAACATCCATGCAAAACATGCAAAGAAAGGCTGGACAGGGCACTTTCGGCGGCAGGTTCGGCGGCCGAAAGTCCCTCCAGAGCCGAAAGTCAGGCAGGTTCGGCGGCACCTTCGGCGGCCGAAACTCCCAGACAGAGGCGAAACTCATGCATGTTTGGCGGCACTTTCGGCGGCCGAAACTCCCAGACAGAGACGAAAGTCTCCTTTCGGGGGCAAGCTTCGGCAGCCGAAAGCTGCCTCCACAAGAGGGTTCAGCGGCCGAAAGTCCCTTCGGCTGCCGAACCTGGTTTCTCCCGAAAGGGCAGAAACTTGGTTCAAACATGCACAAAAGCCTCAAACTCATACCATCATGCATTTAGCTCAACCAAAACATGCATACAAGCTCCTAGGGGTCTCAAACTACCTTAAACCCCAACTACAACACACATACACAAGCATTTGCAAGCCACATTGTTCATGAACATACATTTATACCCATAAACATAACTAAAACCTAAACATGCGTTCTACCCCCATAAACTTCATAAAACTTGCTTAAAACATAATATAAGCTAGAGATCGACTCTTACCTCTTGAAGATCGAGAGTAGAGGCGACCAAACTTGGGGTTGGGAGAGATTTGAGTTCTTGAACCTCAAAACTCCAAAACTTTGCTCAAAAGCTCAAATCTTCAAAACAAGGTTAAAACAAGTGAAAAACTCGAAGGATCTAGAGGAAAAACATCAAAGATCGGTGAGGGGCAGCGGAGAGCTCACCTTGGCCGAAAATGGGGAAAAGCTCGCCCGTTTTCGGCTAAGGGACCCTTTTATAGTGGCTGGCCAGGCCACGTTCGGGGGCCGAATGTGCCTCCGCATGCATGCCATGTTCGGCGGCCGAACTTGAGGTTCGGCGGCCGAACCTGGACTTCCCTCACTTATGCCTTCGGGGGCCTAAGGCTCACCCGAAACACATGCATGTTCGGCGGCCGAAATTTCAGTTTCGGCGGCCGAACCTGAGCTTTCCTCCAAGGTTGTTTTTATTCAAAAACTCATTTCCTTTTCATTTTTCAATCATCAAAAACATTAAAACATCTCATGAAAACATGGTTTTACCCTTCTAGAGGTCTCCGACATCCGAGATTCCACCGGACGGTAGGAATTCCGATACCGGAGTCTAGCCGGGTATTACATTCTCCCCCCCTTAAGAACATTCGTCCCTGAATGTTCCTCAACTAGCACATAGCATGGCATACAACATATCATACACATAAAACACATGAAACATATAAGAAACTAACCTTAGAAAAGATAAGGGTATTGCCGGAGCATGGACTCCCGTGTCTCCCATGTGCACTCTTCCATATTGTGGTGGTTCCATAGGACTTTCACCATCGGGATTTCCTTGTTTCTTAGCTTTCTGATCTGGGTGTCTATGATCCGCACTGGCTGCTCAACATAGGTGAGATCCTCTTGGATCTCCACATCAGGCTCACTAAGAACCTTGCCCGGATCTGACACAAATTTCCTCAACATTGAAACATGGAAAACCGGATGGATTCTTGTCATTGAAGCAGGCAAATCTAGCTTGTACGACACATTCCCAATCTTCTGCAAGATTTCGAAGGGTCCGATGTATCGTGGGGCTAGTTTACCTTTCTTCCCAAAGCGAACCACTCCTTTCATTGGAGACACCTTGAGCAATATCAGATCCCCCTCCTGAAACTCTATCTGTCTTCTGCGGATGTTTGCATAACTCTTCTGTCTGCTTGCAGCAGTCTTGATTCTTTCTCTGATTATGGGTACTACCCTACTGGTGATCTCAACAAGCTCGGGCCCTGCCAAGGCCTTTTCTCCAACTTCTTCCCAGCAAACAGGTGACCTGCACTTTCTCCCATATAAAGCTTCATATGGAGCCATCTCGATGCTAGCATGATGGCTGTTATTGTAGGCAAACTCCACCAAAGGTAGATGTTGCCTCCAAGAACCACCAAAGTCTAGCACACACATTCTAAGCATATCCTCGATAGTCTGGATGGTCCTTTCGGACTGTCCGTCCGTCTGGGGGTGGAAGGCAGTACTGAAATCCAACCTAGTACCCATGGCATTCTGCAGACTCCGCCAAAACCTGGAGGTGAACTGGGGCCCTCTGTCCGACACTATCGAAACCGGAACCCCATGCAGCCTGACGATCTCATCCACATATACCTGCGCCAACTTGTCCACAGAGTAGCCACTCCTGACAGGGATGAAGTGAGCAGATTTGGTGAGTCTGTCCACAATCACCCATATGGAGTCCAATCTGTTGGACGTCGCCGGTAACCCCACTACGAAGTCCATAGCTACATTTTCCCATTTCCATTCTGAAATAGGTAGCGGGTTAAGCATTCCAGCCGGCTTCTGATGTTCCAGCTTCACCCTCTGACACACTTCGCAGGCTGACACAAACTGTGCCACTTCTTTCTTCATAGCTGGTCACCAATAAACCTTCTTCAAATCTTGATACATCTTGGTGGCTCCGGGGTGAATGCTGTATCTTGCATTATGAGCCTCCCTCATAATGTCTCCTTTAAGCCCTATGTCATCTGGTACACACAATCGACTCCCATAGCGGAGGATCCCCTTACTGTCAAATTTGAACTCACTGTCCTTGCCTGACTGAACAGTCCTGGCAATCTTCACTAACTCTGGGTCCTCATGCTGTTTCTGAGCCACTTGCTCCAGAAACATAGGTGTCAATCTCATCTGGGCCACTAAAGCACCGGTACCAGACAACTCTAACTGTAGACCTTCATCAATGAGCTTGTAAAACTCCTTCACCACTGGTCTCCTCTCTGCCGTGATGTGGGATAGACTGCCTAGTGACTTCCGGCTTAGGGTGTCTGCCACGACATTCGCCTTACCCGGATGATACTGAATCTTGCAATCATAGTCACTCAGCAGCTCTACCCATCTCCTCTGTCTCAAGTTCAAGTCTCTTTGACTCAAGATGTATTGCAGGCTCTTATGATCTGTAAAGATCTCACATTTTACCCCATAGAGGTAGTGCCTCCATATCTTGAGTGCAAAGATTACTGCTGCCATCTCAAGGTCATGTGTGGGGTAATTCAACTCATGCTTCTTCAGTTGCCTAGAAGCATAAGCAATCACCCTCTCATTCTGCATCAGTACACAATCCAGTCCCACATGGGACGCATCACAAAAGACCGTAAAGTCCTCATCACTAGATGGCAGAGCTAAAACTGGTGCTGAAGTCAACCTCTTCTTAAGCTCTTCAAAACTCTCTTCGCACTGGTCGGTCCACAGAAACTTCTGATTCTTCCTGGTTAGTCTGGTCAGAGGAGCTGCTATTTTCGAGAAGTCCTGAACGAACCTCCTGTAGTAACCTGCCAAACCCAAGAAACTCCTGATCTCCGTCACTGAAGTGGGTCTAGGCCAGTTAGCCACAGTTTCTGTCTTCTTGGGGTCTACCTCTATCCCATTCTCTGACACTACATGCCCCAAGAACGAAATGCTCCTCAGCCAGAACTCACATTTAGAGAACTTGGCATACAAGCCATGTTCCCTCAAAGTCTGCAAGACCAACCGCAGATGATGGGCATGCTCCTCTGCATTCCTGGAATACACTAAGATATCATCTATGAAGACAATAACGAAGTGATCCAGGTACTGGCTAAATACTCTGTTCATGAGGTCCATGAATGCTGCAGGGGCATTGGTTAACCCGAACGGCATTACAAGGAACTCAAAATGCCCATATCTGGTCCTGAAAGCTGTCTTTGGCACATCTTCATCCCTTATCCTTAGCTGATGGTACCCCGATCTCAGATCTATTTTGGAGAAACAACCCGCTCCCGCTAGCTGGTCGAATAGATCATCGATCCTTGGCAAAGGGTACCTATTTTTGGTAGTAACTTTGTTCAACTGCCTGTAGTCAATACAAAGTCTAAGGGACCCATCCTTCTTTCTCACAAACAAGACCGGAGCACCCCAAGGTGAAGTGCTCGGTCGGATGAAGCCCTTTTCTACCAACTCTTGCAGCTGTTCCTTCAACTCTTTCAATTCTGCTGGCGCCATCCTATAGGGAGGGATAGAGATCGGTCGGGTTCCAGGCATCAGTTCTATCTCGAACTCTATCTCCCTAGCAGGTGGTAAACCTGGTAGCTCGTCTGGGAAGACGTCTAGAAACTCTCTAACCACTGGCACTGAGGCGGGCTCTCTAACCTGACTGTTAAGCTCTCTCACATGAGCCAAATACCCCTAACATCCCCTCCTAAGCAACCTACGAGCCTGAAGAGCTGATATCAGACCTCTAGGTGTACCCCTCCTGTCTCCTCTGAAGACAACCTCTGACCCATCCTGACCTCTGAACCTGACTACCTTGTCCCTGCAGTTCAAGGTAGCACCATGGGTAGATAACCAGTCCATCCCTAGAATGACGTCAAAATCTGTCAAATCTAGAACCACTAGGTCGGCGGACAAGCATCTTCCCTCAACAAACACAGGACTACACTGGCAGACTGACTCTGCCACTGATGGATCACACTTGGGTCCACTGACCCAGAGAGGACACTCTAACTCAGAGATCATCAACCCTAACCTCTGGACGGCTCTCGGTGTAACAAAAGAATGAGATGCACCAGGGTCCATCAAGACATACACATCTGAACAACCAATGACTAAATTACCTGCCACCACGGTGTTAGATGCATCTGCCTCCTGCTGAGTCATCGTGAAGATCCGTGCTGGAGCTGATGGACCTTCACCTCTAAAACCCGCTGAAGAAGAGGCTGCCCCTCTCCCTCTGCCTCTGCCACTGGCCTGAGTCATGGCTGGAGCTGCTGGCTGCGCTACACTGCCTGAAGCTGTCTGCTGGGACTGTGCCATCGGGGCTGCTCTTGGACAATCTCGAGACATATGCCCCTCCTGACCACATCTGTAACAAGCCGTCATCCCAAACCGACATACTCCCCTGTGTGGCTTACCACACCTTGCACAAACTGCATTATCCGCACCAGAGCTTGAGCCACTCCCTAGTCCCAGACTGGACTTAACCTTGTTCCAAAACTTGTTCTTCTTTGGCTTCTTGGTGGTACTGCTCCACCTCTTGCTGCCTGAAGCTGCTGCACTAAAAGAAGAAGAGCCTGAGGTCTTAGAACCAGAAGGCTGTGCCACTGACTGCTTAACTGTTCCCTGAACGATGGCACTGGCCTCCATTTTTTGGGCCATATCCACTATGGCATGGAAGCTCTCCCTATCTGCTGACTGGATCAAGGAGGAATATCTGGAGTGGAGTTTCATGATATACCTCCTTGACTTTTTCTGATCCGTGTCAAGGCTTTGCCCTGAAAAAGGCAACAGCTCCAAAAATCTGTCTGTGAACTCCTCTACACCCATCTCATCAGTTTGCCTCAACTGCTCAAACTCAATCATTTTTAGCTCCCTCGAGCTATCGAGGAAAGCCCATCCCGCAAACTCGTTTGTAAACTCTTCCCAAGACATGCTATCCACTTTCGGGTTCACATAATTCTTGAACCATTCTCGTGCCTTTTTGCACTTAAGTGTGAACCCAGCCATCTGAATGGCTCTACTATCATCAGCCCCAATCTCATCTGTGATCACCTTGACCCTCTCCAGATACACAAATGGGTCATCCCCCTTTTTCATACTGAGGAGCACCCAATTTTATGTAGCCAGTCATCTTGACCTTGCTCCCACTGGCTGAGCTAGGTCTAGGAGGTTGGGTAACTGGGGCTGCTGGTTCTGCTGGAGGAGGAGGTGTAGCATCCCCTGGGGTAGGGTTTGCTGGATTTGGATAGTAAGGTGGAGGTGGATACATTGGGTACTGTGAATATGGTGGGTAGTAGGGTGGGTATGGCATCTGTGTGGGATAAGGGCTAAAGCTATGGTAGTCCGATGTGCCTCCCATCGAATACCCAGGGTTTTGTGAGAAGGGTGGGTAGTAAGGTGGCTGAACAAATCCCGAGGCCTGAGTGCCTCCTTGGGATTCTCCCATTCCTTCTTCTGACATACTAACTCCCAAATTGCCATCCCTCCTCTGCTCTACATCCATATCATCCCCCATGTCCTCTGACGCTCCTCCCTGAACTGTTCCTCTGACTGATCTGCTTCTACCCAGATCCAAAGACCTTCTAGGGTCTCTTACTGCTCTGTCCCTGTTGGACCTGCTTGACATTGCTCTAGGCAATGTAGGAGGACGGGCGCTCATGCCCTCATCCTTAGGTGGTACTCCAGTCAATCTTGCTGATCGACGAGTTCCTCTCATCCTGTTTTCTGGAAAACAGTACACATCACATAAACATTAGCATCATATGGTTCATGTGGGCACACATGAACCCTCATCACATACATCACATGTCATGCACATGCATATAATCATGGCATTTCACATCATCATGCAAGACAGGACTCCACATCCTATCCTAGTGGACATGATCTTCCTATTGTGCTTAACCTTCTATAACATCTATGAGCCCGACACTCTAGGTCCGACCATATAAACCTAGGGCTCTGATACCATTCTGTAACGACCCGAAAATCGGACCGCTACCGGCGCTAGGATCCAGATCGGCTTAAGGCCGCCGGGACCCGTAGCAAGCCTGACATAGAACCTATAAACCTGTTCAATCCCATACATGATCAACAATCATACATAAAAATTAAAACTTTTCTTTTCATCATTCCTCATACGCCAAACTCAACCTGAGCATGCACTAACATGATCATAAACTTGACCCCTCAGTGGGATCTCATCAATGCCCCAATGGGCGATACATCATAAGTTGAGTTGGTTAAACATAAACATCAATAGACATTAAGATCATGTATCAACAAGGGATTACAATACTCATAGGGTCAAGCACAACTATAACCTCAATATACCTCATTACATAACATACTGTAATCTCTTACATTACATCATAGTACAATTGTCATGTCCACAATCTAACTTATTACATAAACATACTTCAAACTCTGGCTAACCTCCTGGTCTACCCTGTACCTGCACATCTGGGGTTAGGGGAGAGGGGTGAGCTACAAAGCCCAGTGAGCAGAATAGTAAAACATTTAAAACATATGATAACATGAAATGCATCACATCACAGCTAATCACATTAAGGATGAACTTGTCACCAATAGTCCTCTACATGGACCAACTGTGCCAGGGGCGTAGAATGGGCCTCACTGGTCTTTCTCTTACATAACATAACATAACATGGTCCAACTGTGCCAGGGGCGTAGAATGGGCCTCACTGGTCTTTCTCTTACATAGTGCCAGGGGCGTAGAATGGGCCTCACTGGTCTTCCGTACCGTATCATCATCATCATAGCATAGGGGGACTAATGGATCATTCAACATCCATCCACATCATCAAACATAATATGCAATGCAACATATTCGTGAGTCTAATGCAACACCCTATTATCTCATGGCATTCATGATGCGTGAATCATGCTAAAACTGATTTATTTATTTAAAGCATAAGAGTTATTCCACTCACCTCTGGATAGCTCTGACCGGACACTGGGGCAACAGACTCACTGCTGGGGTCCTCGGTTCCTCGGGTCCAAACCTACACAGGTGGACTCAAATGAGGGACCAACATACTAGAACATAACTCTAAAAACATCCCCCAAAAACCCCCTAAAACATCTCAAAACATCCATGCAAAACATGCAAAGAAAGGCTGGACAGGGCACTTTCGGCGGCAGGTTCGGCGGCCGAAAGTCCCTCCAGAGCCGAAAGTCAGGCAGGTTCGGCGGCACCTTCGGCGGCCGAAACTCCCAGACAGAGGCGAAACTCATGCATGTTTGGCGGCACTTTCGGCGGCCGAAACTCCCAGACAGAGACGAAAGTCTCCTTTCGGGGGCAAGCTTCGGCAGCCGAAAGCTGCCTCCACAAGAGGGTTCGGCGGCCGAAAGTCCCTTCGGCTGCCGAACCTGGTTTCTCCCGAAAGGGTAGAAACTTGGTTCAAACATGCACAAAAGCCTCAAACTCATACCATCATGCATTTAGCTCAACCAAAACATGCATACAAGCTCCTAGGGGTCTCAAACTACCTTAAACCCTAACTACAACACACATACACAAGCATTTGCAAGCCACATTGTTCATGAACATACATTTATACCCATAAACATAACTAAAACCTAAACATGCGTTCTACCCCCATGAACTTCATAAAACTTGCTTAAAACATAATATAAGCTAGAGATCGACTCTTACCTCTTGAAGATCGAGAGTAGAGGCGACCAAACTTGGGGTTGGGAGAGATTTGAGTTCTTGAACCTCAAAGCTCCAAAACTTTGCTCAAAAGCTCAAATCTTCAAAACAAGGTTAAAACAAGTGAAAAACTCAAAGGATCTAGAGGAAAAACATCAAAGATCGGTGAGGGGCGGCGGAGAGCTCACCTTGGCCGAAAATGGGGAAAAGCTCGCCCGTTTTCGGCTAAGGGACCCTTTTATAGTGGCTGGCCAGGCCACGTTCGGGGGCCGAATGTGCCTCCGCATGCATGCCATGTTCGGCGGCCGAACTTGAGGTTCGGCGGCCGAACCTGGACTTCCCTCACTTATGCCTTCGGGGGCATAAGGCTCACTCGAAACACATCCATGTTCGGCGGCCGAACTTTCAGTTTCGGCGGCCGAACCTGAGCTTTCCTCCAAAGTTGTTTTTATTCAAAAACTCATTTCCTTTTCATTTTTCAATCATCAAAAACATTAAAACATCTCATGAAAACATGGTTTTACCCTTCTAGAGGTCTCCGACATCCGAGATTCCACCGGACGGTAGGAATTTCGATACCGGAGTCTAGCCGGGTATTACAAAACATACATAAATATGACTCTAAGTGTAACAGCCCGGACGTGAACCCCGGCACTGTTACTGCTCACGCCGCCAGTGGCTATTGGAACAATTGGTACTCACTCTCACCAGACTATTCCCTTAAAGTGGGAGGTCAAGGGTTCGAGCAGTGGGGGAGGCGACCTAATTCCCAGAGGAAGGAATTGGGCCAAATCCACTTGGGAAGAACGGGTTCAAGTCCCGCGAACCAAGGGGACAAATCCTGCCTGGAACCCGTGAGGGTGAAGGGATGTTAAGAGCTGCTCACAGTGGCTGGGCCCAGAGGAAGGTCACGGGCTGTGAGCGGTAACAGGGCCGGTCGTACGGGGCCGGGCTGTTACACTAAGATACTCTCCAAAAACCCCCTAAAATACCTTAAAACAATCACAAAAATCATGCAAAGGAAGGCTGGACAGGGCACTTTCGGCCGCAGGTTCGGCGGCCGAAAGAGCCTTCCAGAGCCGAAAGTCATGCACCTTCGGCGGCACTTTCGGCGGCCGAAGGTTCCCTCCAGAGACGAAACTCATGCATGTTCGGCGGCACCTTCGGCGGCTGAAACTCCCTTCTAGAGCCGAAAGTCCACTTTCGGGGGCAGGGTTCGGCAACCAAAAGTTGCCCTCCATAGGCAAGTTCGGCGGCCGAAAGAGCCTTCGGCTGTCAAACCTGAGTTCTCCCAAAGGGGCAGAAACTCAGCTCCAACATGCACAAAAGCCTCCCAACTCATTTCATCATGCATTTACCTATTCTACAACATGCAAACTCAAGCACTCAAGCTCCTAGGGGCTTCAAACTATCCTAAACCCCAACCTACAACACATCAAACATACATAAACATCATACATTGCTCAAAAAGACTCAACATAAACCCATGAACTCAAAAATAACCTAACATGCATTTCTACCCCATAGATCTTCATAAAACTTGTTTAAAACATACAAGGAAGGTTGGATCTAAGCTTACCTCTTGAAGATCGAGAGGAAAGACGATCCTAGCTTGCAGATGGGGAGAAATCAACTCTTTGGTCTCCAAGCTTCAAAACTTGCTCTTTTGCTCAAATATCTTCAAACCAAGTGAAAACTCATAAGAAAATCATGAAGATTCGAAGGAAGAAGCTCAAAATCAATAAGGGACGGCGGAGAGCTCACCTTGACTGAAAATGGGGAGAAAAGCTCGCCAGTTTCGGACAAGGGACCTGTAATACCCAGCTAGCTCAGGCATCGGAATTCTTACCGTCCGGTGGAATTCGAGGATGTCAGTGTTGTTAGAAGGGTAAGAGAATGATTTCTAAACTGTTTTAAGTATTTAATGTGTTTTGAATGAGTTTTGGATTAAGTTTTGAAGAGAAAAGACTATGGGGACTTTTGCCATGTTCGGCCGCCGAAGGTAATGTTCGGCCGCCGAAAGTGTTATAGATTCGGCTTCCGAAGGTCATGTTCGGCCCCCGAACGTTGCATGGTTTTGCATGCAGGTTTGGCAGCCGAAGGTGAGTCGGCCAGCCCTCTATTTCAGCGCCTCCAGTCGGTGAAATGGATGGATTTCTGTTCCTTTCACTTCCTGAGGTGAGGCCACGTCCTCCATGAGTCACTTGCTTTGTTTTTATCACTTTGTAAAGTTTTAATGAGTTGGTTTGTGGTTTGTAAAGGGAAAAGGAGAGGTTTGGTAGTTTGGAGAAGGTGAAGGGAAGGTGGTGCTTATTCTTAGGTTCAGGTTGATCAGCTTCTGTTTTCAGGAGGTAAGGGCAGCTTTTTACCTTGTTTTAATGATTTATACCAGCTTTTAAAGAGGTTAAGGGTAGAGTTGCATGTATAGGGTTTAAGTTTAGTTTTTGATGAGTTATGCATGAAAGCTTGTATATGTGTTATGTTTGTTGTTTTGTTGGGGTTGTAAGTTAGTTTTGGACCCCTTTGTTCATATACGTGAGTATATGTGTGTTAAGGAATGGAGTTATGCATGGTTAGAGAGGTGGAAAGAATGGAGGAGCTAGGTTGCGGGTGAAGCTGAGTTCTTGAAGAACTCAGGTTCGGCAGCCAAAGGAGCATTCGGCTGCCGAACCTCTTGCATGGTGGCTTAGGCTGCCACAGCTTGCCCCCGAGTGTTTTAAGGTTCGGCTCTGTTTAGGGGTTTCGGCCGCCGAAGGTTAGAGACTTTCGTCTCTGGAGTGTGTTGTGGCCCCCGAACCTTGCCCCTGAAAGGGTTCGGCAGCCGAAAGTGGAGATTCGGCCGCCGAAAGTATGCAAGTTTCGGCTCTGGACAGGGCATTCGGCCGCCGAACCTGCTGCCGAATGTGTTCTGTCTAGCCTTTCTTTTGCATGCTTTATGTGATTGTTCTACGAGCTTGTTAAGGGGTTTTGGGAAGTTGTTTAAGAGTTGTTAAGAGTCTGTTTGACACCTCATTTGAGTCCATTTGTATAGGATTGGACCCGAGAGATCGAGGAGGTCACCAGTGTTAGTGGTTGCAGCGTCAGGTCAGTTTTCTGCTAGAGGAGCAGAGGTGAGTAGAACTAAACGAAATCTTTTATACTACGAAAATGGAATGCTTTAGCACAGATCATGCATCATGAATACCATGTTATGTAATAGGATGTTTGCATTAGAATCACGAATATGGTGCATTGCATTATTTACTGATAGTGGGGAGTGGACCAAGGCGACATCAATAGCCCACGATATGTCATGGCAGTGAAAATCCTGTGTGAGTTCCTATGGGAATCGGGTGCCGACAGAGGGAGTTTTGAGGTCATGTCTAATCCGAGATGTGAAATGTTTGTGTTGTGCCACATTCATGTAAGTGTGTTTTACTGAACTGTTTTCCAGAGTTTCTACTCACTGGGCTTTAGAAGCTCATCCCTTTCCCTTAATCCCAGTTTTGCAGGTTCAGTATAGCAGGGAAAGGCAGCAACAGTAGAGTGTTGATTAGAAGACTGCATGTGTAATAGAATAGTATGGACATGATGTAAATTAAAGAAATATATGTAAAGGCATGTAATAGCTAGTAAGTCAGTATGATATGGTTTAGAATGTGCTTTGCCTAGTGTTTGTTTATCCCTTGTATATGCATGTATCCTGTTTTCCGTTTCTTGATGAGAACTGTGTCAAACTAGACTTACTCAATGTTGTGTTTCGAAAACCCAGTGAAGGATAACTGTGAGGGAAGATAGGGTTTCATTCCCTTGACACAAGACCAGTGCAGAGGGAAGACCAGGTTTGATTCCTGTGACTCTATGGTAGCCAAGGATAACTTATGATATGCTGACCCTACAGAGTGGGTTCTATGTTTCAGAGCATAGTGCATGGAGGTTACTTGGTAAGTATCACTGGTTTAGCCCTGAGGGCTATTTCAGACTGAGATGTCTGATGTTTTAAACGTTAAGTCTGGTAGTTTTTACAGAGAAAGAAAGTACAATGAGTAGTCGAGTTGGATCATGTATGGGATTTTACCAGGTACACAGAGTTCATAGCAGGCTTACTACGGGTCTAGGCGGCCTTAAGCCGATCTGGATCCTAGTGCCGAGCACTTTGGGCCGTTACAGAGAGGTACCGGTTTCCGGGGTGTTACAGGACCCTTTTATAGGTGGCTGGCCGCCACTTTCGGGGGCCTAACGTGCCTCCACATGCATGCCATGTTCAGCGGCCGAACATAAGGTTCGGCGGCCGAACCTGGACTTCCCTCACTTATGCCTTTGGGGGCCTAAAGCACTCCCAAAGCGCTTGCACGTTCGGCGGCCGAACCTGAATCTTCCTCCAAGGCTATTTTCATTCAAAACTCAATTTTCTTTTTACTTAAAATCATAAAATACATTAAATCATTTCATGAAAACATGGTTTTTACCCTTCTAGAAGTTTCCGACATCCGAGATTTCACCGGCGGTAGGAATTCTGATACCGGAGTCTAGCCGGGTATTACAAGACTAGTATTGAAACTTGGAGGTACTGGTTGGGCTTGATATCCTTGATAGTTTTGGTAGTTGTTAGCCCCTGCATAACTGAAGTCTGGATAGACTCCCCAATCTGGATTGTATTTGTTATAGTATGGATCATGTGTTGGCTGTTCATAGAATCCTCCAAATGTATGTCTAGGCTGACTATTGAATCCTCCAAACGCATGCACTGGTTGGTCATCCCCATAAAGTATAGGACATTGATTAGTTGGGTATCCTATATGTGCGCAAATCCTACAGAGCTGAGATTGCTGAAGTTGTTGAGCTTGACCTGTGACATAACTTTTTACAACAGAGGTTAGTTCAGAAAGTTGAGAAGATTTGGCCATGGATCAATTCTGTGATGGTGACTTGCTTTGGTGAGAGGATGGGTGGCCAAATGGTGAAGAGAAGGTGAGTGTGCGATGGAGAGGCTTCAGAAGGTTAATCTGTGGCTTTGTGGTGCGATCCAGAGGTTCAGATAGATGGTCTGTGATGGGAGCTTCTTCCTGCGCAGATCTGGTTTGTGTTTGTCCCCCAATATGTGGCAAATCTGGTCATGAGAGAAAAATAAACAAGTTAAATCAACTCCCTGGCAACGGTGCCAATTTTTGACAGTTGGTTGTCGAAGCCGGTCAAAAATAACCTTTCTGGTTATCAACAATCTTACAACTGTAGATAGTGGTGAAAGGATTGAATCCACAGGGAATTGATAACTTAGCTATCTTCCTTATCAAGACCAAGAAAATAAACTGAAAGCAAATAAACTGACAATAAAAGTAAAAGGGGGGTTTTGAGATTGATTCAATTAAACTACTACTGAAAATAATAAAGTAAAGCAAACAATAAAATAAAGGGATTCAAATATGAGAAGAGATCTAGTTGAAGATTTGGATCCACTTCAGTTGTTGGGATTGATCATTGATACTTAGGTTCCTTTGTTTGATTCAATAAATTAGTTATGGAGATGGAAGACGCTTCTCACCACCATGTCTCTCCTTAAGCATAAATTAATTAGGGAACGTCCTTGGGCCTTAGGCATCAAAACAACTGTCAATTGCATTAAGAAATAGAGAGATCTAATTCTAGCTACCCAAACGCATGGAGATATCGCTAGATCATACAATTTTTACACCAAGTGTCCTTGTGTTTGAACAATCTAAGTAATTATGAACTTAAAACTATTCAAACTAACAATATATCACCTTGCAATCAAGAATCAACTGACCACATTGATCAAAATAACAAAGCAATAATGGAATCAAGCATGAAATTGCATAAATATTGAATAAGCAAAAGTTGAACAACGTATGTTCAGATCTCCCAATCCATAAAACAACCAAAGTATCACCTAATCTTCAACTAGAATAAAAGGTTTTAGCCACTCATGGCTGAAACAAAACCAAAAATAAAGAAAGAGATGAAGAAGAGATGTGGTCACTTGCAATCCCGTAGGTGTGTCTAAAGGGGTGTTGAAAAAGCATGGGGAAGCTCCTTATGTGTCTTTTTATAGTTGAAAGTGTTGCCCTAGGTGCTTACTTACTGCCCAAGAGGCTGCTTGCTGCCCAAGTTGTGTCTGAAAAGGAAAGAGGCATGCGGCAAGGCTTTCAGAAGGAAGGAGGCACACGCTTGTCTTCAGAATAGGTGTAGCGCGCGGCTACGGTTTGCAGAAGAGAAGAGGTGCTGTCCAAACTTTCCTTTTTAGGTGGAGCCTTCTTTTGAATTTCAAATTTTGAATACTAAATGCATGAGAGGCAAGTGCATCTTCTTGAGATCTCGCTTTCTGAATAGGAAGAATTGACTGCTGAGGTGTCTGCACATCTTTAAACAAGGAAAGAAATATCTGCAATTTGAATTTCAAATAATCTGCTGACTGCGCTTTCCTTATCTGTTTTTGCTTCTGCACTTTCCTTATTTGACACTTTCCTTATTTGAAACTTTCTATATTTGGCACTTTTTGGTAGTTTTAATAGCATTTTCACCAGATTGTCTCTTTACACCTATCTTCTGCAAAATAAGATCAAAACCACAAAATTAGGCAGAAAAGATGTAAATAAACATCAATAACATCATGATAAAATGGTCAAAAATATGCTCTATTACCTTTAAAGAAAATTCTTTTTAAATCCAATAGAGGTATCAGAGTCCTTATTATTCCAAAGGATCCTTGAAGAACTAAAACCTTTCAAAATCCATAACTCATTTCAAATCCAACCTCCTTCAAATCCTATTTTGATAAAAAGGAACACACTCGCAAAAATATTGCTAGTAGAGACTCAATGCATTTGTGAAATTTATAAATAAAGAAGTCATGTCACAAAAGTGTGCAAATCCAAGAATAATGACTGAAACAACGATCAAGCAAGCTGTGGAAGCTAGTTAGGAAGAGTATCTTCTCTAAAAAAACGTATTTCAACGGAATGTTAAGGAGGAGTATTAAAAATAATAACATCCAGTTGAAAATTGAATTCAAGTATTTTTTTTTTAAATTGTGAATGTTTATTTCCTTCCATAAAATCATATACTATAAACTGGTAAATTGTTTAAATTTTACGGTTTTAACCATCCTTATCACATGGATTAGTTTATTTTTTTTATTAGAAATAGACTTGTTAAATTCAATAATACAATGCAATAAAAATTTAGCCAATGCATGACCATTATGTTCCTCTCTTCTCCACCTTCTTTCTTTGATTTTTATTTAGTTTTTTATATTTTAACTTTTAAACATGTTTAACCATCAAATTCCTTTCAATCTCTTAAACAAAATTCTTTAAACTTGTCAAGTCTTTAAATCAAATCCTTTTTAAACCCAACAGTGGTATCAAAACCCTTATTATTTCAAAGGACCCTTGAAGAACCAAAACCCTTTCAAAATTCATAACATTCTTCAAATCCTATTTTGTTAAAAAAGAGCACACTTAGAAAAATATTGCTAGTAGAGACTCAATACATTTGAGAAATTTATAAACAAAGAGGTTATGTCACAAAAGTGTGTAAATCCAAGAAAAATGATCAAAATAATGAACAAGTACGAGCTGTGAAAGTTAATCAGGAGGAGTATCTTTTATAAAAAAAATGTGTTTCAAATGGATGTCAAGGAGGAGTGTTGAAAATAACATCCAGTTGAAAATTGAATTCAAAGTATTTTTTAAAATTTTGATTATTTATTTATTTCCATAAAATCATATACTATAATATGGTAAATTGTTTAAGTTTTATTGTTTTATCCATCCTTACCAGATGGATTAGTTTGTTATTTTTTTATTAAAAGTAGGCTTGTTAAATTCAATAATACAACGCAATCAAAATGTAGCAAATGCACGACTATTGTGTTTCTCTATTCTCCATCTTCTTTCTTTGTTCTTTATTCAGTTTTTTATATTTTAACTTTTAAATATGTTTAACCTTTAAATTCCTTTCAATCTTTTAAACTAAATTCTTTAAACTTATCAATCCTTTAAAGCAAATCCTTTTTAAACCCAATAGTGGTATCAGAGCCTTATTATTCCAAAGAACCCTTGAAGAACCAAAACCCTTTTAAAATCCATAACCTCCTTCAAATCCATTTCAAAATTCTCAAGAAAACAACAATGGAAGTGATATTTCTCGAAATCAGAAATTGACAGAAAATAGAAATAAGAGGAAGAGAATTAAAGTGTATATCCTCACAACTTGAACAAATCTCATTTTAATTTAACCTTCAACTGAAAATAAATATTTAGCCTCTCATGACCATAATAAAATTATAACAATTAAGCAAAAGAAGAGAAAAGAAAAAAATGGAGAAGAGAGTGAGGGGTAGCAAGAGAGGAGATGAGAGTGAGAGCTAGAATATTATTCCCTGGATTTAATGCAATGCTAGGAGCCTTTATATAGGCACAAAAAGATAAAACTTAATAGTTTAAAATAAAATCTACTACTCCTATCTTATCTCTATCCTAATTTGATTGAGTTTCATTCAACTTTGAACCTGATCTTATCCTTACTTAGGTGGCAAAATCTATCTTATCTCCCCATCGCCTTGGACTACATGTTTGGTCAAAGTTGAAGCCTCCCAGTATAAAAATCCTTTAATTCAGCCTTTCTTCGTTCTTTTTCTCAACTTCAGCTCACAAATTTGTCCAAAATTAAATTTAAATTAAAATTAAATGTTTATATCAAAATTATAGTAAAATCAAAGAATTAAATGAAGAAAAAATTGTGAGTTTTACAACTCATCAGATTCCCCCACACTTGCACCTTTGCTTGTCCTCAAGCAGAGAAATTAAAATGAAATAATAAAATACAACCCTGTCCTCAATCAATCTGAAATTTAATTTGTGCAAAACAAAGAACCAAATTGTCATGCAATAGGATGATAGCAGCAATAGCTTAATTTCACCAAAGTTCACTTCGACAAGTTTCACATTTAAAACGTGTTTTTCAAGACATAAAGTTGATCCTCAATTCAATTTCAAGCACATAAAATATTAGAATGACATATAATATTAAATTGCCCTTTTTAAAGAATAGAATCTTAGGAACTCTTAATTAGACCAATACAATTTAAAGATTTGAGGGTTTATTATTTATTATTTACACTTCCTACTATATCTTACTTGAAACCGATCAAGTGAACGTGAAACGAATGGTTACTGAGCCACTTACCCCAGGTTATTCAGCTCAGGTGGCTACTAGCTCCACTCATAATTACCCAATAAAAAGGTTTGGGCAAGTTTTTAAACGGCTCAAAAGGGGTGATACTCTCCCAAAAACCAATTTCTCCATACGAAATCATCTTAAGGGGAGACCAAGTACCGCACTACTTGGGCCATCAGGTTGATAACCAATTGATCAAGCAACTAGAGGAGTGGGTCATAGGAGTGCATTTATTTATTTATTATTTTTTCTTTGATGACACCCCTTAATCTTCACATAAACATATAGTCTGGATAATGTCCTTCAAATCATTCTCAATAAAGAGCAGCAACTCATTTAAAAGAACATGCATTCATTACCCAACTATTTAAATAAGGACCATACTTCATGAGCTTTCAAAATAAGTCTTAAAAATAAAACTAACAAAATGAACAATAATAAATTTATTATATTTAAGCCAACATACAAATGGCATAAGAACTTGTAATCTATGATAAATGACATATCAATTTCTTATGGCAAGTAAGGAGCTATAAAATATTATTATTATTATTATTATTTTAACAAAATGATGCCAATACTAGAAATCATAAAAATTAAAATTTGAGAAACAATTTAGCAAGTGCAAGTGCTGAGAAATTACTGAGAATCATAAAAACAGATTAAGTATTTATAAGCTTAGGCAAGCCTCTAGCTCAAATAGTAAAAACTCAAGAAAAATGGCAGAAAAAGAGAACTTCTATTTTGATACCACATCTCCCTCCACATTTACTCTTCACATTGTGTGTGGAAAAAATTCAATCAAACGGAGGAAGTCCACAAAATAAAATAAAAATAAGTCAAAGAGAACTTTCATGAGGAGTAAGTCGCATAGAACTCAAGTTGGCGCTGGTTGGGTTGCATTTTTCAATCTTGGAGTTGCTTTAGGATCTCAGGTTTCACCTCCTTATCATCATAACTCATCTCATCTCCAAACGCTATCACGTGGCTGCAACCGGCAAGGAGGGATGTGCGACCGACAATAAGGGACAGTGTCGGCGCCGAGGAGGTGGCAACCGGCGAGGAGGAACGCGCAATCGGCGATGAAGAGCGCATAGAAGGGGCTGTGACCGGCGAGGAGGAATGCGCAGAAGGGGCTGTGACCGGCAAGGAGGAACGCGCAAAAGGGGCTGCGACCAGCAAGGAGGAACGCGCGACCGTCGATGATGGAGCGTCCGCTGGTTCGGTCTACGCACGAGGCTTGGTCGCCTTGTCCAATGTGATCTTCGTCGTGGTCTGGCGGTGGCACAATGAACGGCGGCTCTCGATCGAAGCGCCGGCAGCATGGCTCTCGGTAGGGGAGGCGGCGCAGGCCATCTGCAGGGAAAGAAAAGATAAAAAAAGAAAAAGATAGAAGATGAAGATGATAGGAGAGAGAAAGAATTAGGTTTTTGTTTTAATTTTATTTATTTATTTATTATTATTTTTTTAATTTTTATTTTTATTTTATTTTATTTTTGATAGAAAATAAGATGAAGTAGAACAGAACTTACCTTCCTTTGGGAGTAATTTTAAAAATAATAACTTATCTCCAAAAAGGTTCCCTAAAGTCCCGAATTGCCCAAAAGATCCAATCTGCTCCAAAAATAACAAATAAATTAATTTAAAATTAAAATTAAAAGAAAAACTTACTCGTGACTCTACAAGTTTGGGCAAGCCTATAACCTTGGGTTGCCTCCCAAACACGCCCTTGTTTATTGTCCTAGGTTGGACAGTGGTATGTTAAATTTCATCCACTTCCATCTTCATATTCATTCAACACTCAAATTAACTTCATTGCTTTTAAAGTATTCAACTTGGAGGTGATTATGATTGGAAATGTGTTATTACTTCCCAAAAATGCATAATTCAAATGAGCTGGAAGCATTTTTAATTCAAGTTCTGGTGCCTTATGGCTCAAAGTGTCCAATGAACGGATTGTTTCTATGATTTCCTCATCGAGTTTCAATATGCTATTGTCAAGGCAGTCCATTATCAAGTTTTCGGTTAAAACTACCTTCAACTTATCTTCTTTGCTTAGTTCAAATGCTTCGATTTCCTCATCGAGTTTCAATGCGCTATTGTCAAGGCAGTCCATTATCAAGTTTTTGGTTAAAACTACCTTCAACTTATCTTCCTTGCTTAGTTCAAATACTTCTTGAGCGAGATGATCAACTATATCTGTAATACCCGGCTAGAGTCCGGCATCGGAATTCTACTTTCCGATGGAGTTCAGGATGTCGGAAGTCTCTAGATGGGTTAGATTTATGTTTTTCTAACAGATTTTGGTATGTTTCATAGTTTTCAAGCATAAGGAAATGAGTTTTTGAGTGAAATGAACCAGGCAGAAAAGCCAGGTTCGGCCGCCGAAGTTGAGGTTCGGCCGCCGAACATGCATGGCTTTCGGTTTCACGTGTGGCCGCCGAAGGTGGTCTGGCCAGCCACCTATAAATGGCCCTCAATCGGTTGAAGCGGTAAGAGCGCCGTTTCTTTCACTTGCTGAGGTGAAACTCTGTCCTTTGTGAGTATTCTTTTATGTTTTCATGAAATCATGCAAAGATTTGATTAGTTTTTATGATCTTTTGAAGGTTTAAGCTAAAAACTCAAAGTTGTGAAGTTTGGAGAGGTTGAAGGAGAGTTGCTCCAAAACTCCACGTGAGGATCATTCATCTACTTGGTTTTACAAGGTAAGTGAAGATCCTGAACTTGTTTTTATGTTTTCTGAAGGTTTTATGGGGTTTGTGGATAGAGGTGCATGAATAGGGTTATGTGTGAGGTTTTGATGATTTTGTGCATAGAACCTGTTTCTGTGTTGTTTGTGTTGTGTTGTTGGGGTGTTTAGGTAGTTTCTGACCCCTTTGAGCATATACATGAGTGTATGCAAGTGGAAGTATTGAGGTGTGTGAAGTGGAGTGAGTTTTGTGCATTGGGCGAGAGGCAGGGCAAGTTTCTGCCCTGCTGATGAACTCAGGTTCGGCAGCCGAAGGTACATTAGGCCGCCGAACCCCTGAGGAGAAGAGAGGAGGTGGCTTCGGCTGCCCAAACTTGCCCCCGAGCTTTTGGACTTTCGGCTCTGGAGGGAAGTTCAGCCGCCGAAGGTTAGAGACTTTCGTCTCTGGAGTGCCTTTCAGCCTTCGAAACTTGCCCCCGAAAGGGTTCGGCAGCCGAAAGTGGAAGTTCGGCCGCCGAAGGTGCTTGAGTTTCGTCTCTGGAGAGGACTTTCGGCCGCCGAACCTGCCGCCGAAAGTGTTCTGTCCAGCTTTCCTTTGCATGTTTTGCATGGATGTTAGAGTGAGTTTAAGGGGATTCTTGGGAGGTGTCATAGAGTTGGTCATAAGCTAGTTTGGTCCCTCATTTGAATCCATCTATATAGGTACAGACCAGAGGAACCAAAGAGAGCAGCAGTGAGTTCTGCTCCAGAGTTTTCAGAGCCTCCAGAGTCAGTCCAGTTAGCCAGAGGTGAGTGGAACTAAACCTAACTCTTTTACTTGCACAATGGAATGTTTTAGCATATCTCATGCATCATGATTATGCAATAGGTTGATTGCATTAGTCTCCACGAATATGTTGCATTGCATCGTTATTTGGTGATGTGAGTGAATGCTGAATGATCCAATAGTCTCAGACAGGAAGTCCAGGAGCCTTTGACTACGCCCTGGCAGGTATAGTAAAGACCAGGAGCCTTTGACTACGCCCTGGCAGTTATAGTAAAGACCAGGAGCCTTTGACTACGCCCTGGCAATGGTAAGTACAGAGGTGTTATATACACATATACATATATAACAGGAAGACCAGGTGCTCGATTCTACGCCCTGGCACAGAGTTACTGGGACTATGTGGTGACAGGTTTACTCTTGATGTGGCTTGTCTGTGATATGGTGCATTCCATGGGATCATATTTTACTGAGATGTTTTACTGTTCTACTCACTGGGCTATAGAGCTCATCCCACTCCCTTAACCCCAGTTTTGCAGGTTCAGTGTACAGTGTACAGGGACAGTCCAGCAGAGTACAGAAAGAGTAAAGAGATTTGTAATAGCTTAGAGTGGACATGTAATATTAAAGAGATGTAATAGTTGTGTATAAAGTTAGAAATGTGCTTGACTTAGTACTGTATGTTTTGTACATGATCTGTATATGTATATATGTTGTACTGTGTGTGAAAAACAAACCAGGCTTAACAGGTATGAGTTAACCCATCTAGAGCAAGCTCTAGTCAGGGGTACAGAGTACAGAGTACAGAGTACAGAGTACAGAGATAGTGCATGCACAGGTTAAGCCTTAGTTCAGAAAAGAATTTTTATTTTCACAGAAAATGTATGATCATGTATGAGTTTACAGGTTCACAGAGAGGATAGCAGGCTTGCTACGGGTTCTGGCGGCCTTAAGCCGACCTGAATCCTAGCGCCGGTGACGGTCCATTTTGAGGTCGTTACAGATTGGTATCAAAGCCCTAGGTTCATATGGTTGGACCTATAGAGAAAGTGTTGGGGTCATAAAGGGTAGAAGTGGTCAAGCACAATAAGAAATCACGTCCACTAGGATAGGGTGTTGAGTCCTATCTGTTTAATGCCATGAGTTATGCATGTGCCTTATTGATATGTGATGTTTATGTGCTAAAGTGCTATGTTATGTGTTGTTTTCCAGAGCGTAAAGATGAGAGGAACTCGTCGATCAGCTCGATTGACTGGAATCCCACCAGAGAGTGAGAGACCAGCTGCTCGTCCTCCTGCATTGCCGAGGGCAAGGTCTTAGAGATCTAGCAGGGAAAGTACGTCAATAGACCCTAGAAGGTCTGTCGACGAGAGCAGAAGAGGAACAGCTAGGGGAGAAAGATCAGAGGAAAGGAGGGAGGCTATGGAGAGTGATCAGTCTAGAGATGATAGTATGGGTGTTGGCAGATTTGAGGAAGGTATGGGAGAGTCGCAGGGAGGTGCTCAGGCCTCAGGTTTTGGTTATCCAGCCTTTCCGCAGGACCCAGAGTATCCGATGGGAGGTATGTCGGAGTACTCGAGTTTTGTCCCATATCCCCCTTACATGCCATATATGCCGTATCCTTCTTATTATCCACCATATCCTATGTATCCACCCTCCCCTACCCATCCAAGTGCAGCACACCCAGAGCAAAATGACCCAGTACCACCACCACCAGAACCAGTAGCCCCTGTTGTTGACAGATATCAACCTAGCTCATCTGGAGGTAAGGTACAAATGACGGAGTACTTGAAATTGGATGCTCCTAAATATAACACGGGAGATGATCCATTTGAATACCTCAGATCAGTGAGGATGATAACCAGTGAGTTGGGCGCTGATGATAGTAGAGCCATTGAGATGGCAGGGTTTACACTTAAATGCAAGAAAGCCAGAGAATGGTTCAAGAATTATGTGGAGCCTAGAAGGAACAATATGTCTTGGGGAGAGTTCGCCAATGAGTTTGCAGGGTGGGCTTTTCCTGACAGTTCCAGGGAGATGAAAGTAATAGAATTTGAACAGTTGCGACAAACAGACGAAATGAGTGTTGATGAATTCACAGATAAGTTCCTAGATTTGCTTCAGTATGTGGGTCAAGCCTATGATACTGATCAGAAGAAGGCAAAGAGATATACTATGAGACTGCATCCCAGGTATTCTTCCTTGATTCTTCCAGCAGAAAAGGAGAGTTTCCACACTTTAGTGGACGCAGCCAGGAAAATGGAAGCTAGTGCCAATATTCAGAAACAGTCAAAGGCACAGGCTTCGGGTTCTAAGGCCCCCAGTTCAGGCAGCAAGAGATGGGATAGAGCAAAAGGAATAAAGAGTAAGTTCTGGAATAAAGTCAAGTCAGGTCTGGGAATAGGTAGTGGCTCAAGCTCTGGCACAGCTTCAGTATGCAGAAGATGCAGAAAACCACATGGAGGAGTTTGTCGGTTGGGATCTATAGCTTGTTTTAGATGTGGACAGGAAGGGCATATTGCTCGGGATTGTCCTCAGGTGACTTTTGCACCATCCCAGCAGATGAGTTCAGGCAGTGTGGTACAGCCAGCAGCTCCAGTCATGCCTCAGAGTAGTGGCAAAGGTAGAGGGAGAGGGGCAGCCTCTACTTCAGCAGCAGGTTCCCGAGGTGGAAATCCGGTAGCCCCAGCACGGATTTTCACTGTGACACAAGAGGAGGCTAACACGTCGAACACAGTGGTGTCAGGTAATCTCATCATTGGGTGTTCAGATATGTATGCTTTGATGGACCCCGGTGCTTCTCATTCCTTTATTGCTTCGAGAGCCATAGAGAGATTGGGTTTGATCAGTTCTGAGTTAGAGTATCCTCTCTGGGTCAGTGGACCTAAATGTGACCCATCAGTGGCAGTGTCAGTCTGTCGTTTCAGTCCAGTGTTCATCAGAGGGCAGATGCCTTCCAGCTGACCTTGTGGTTCTAGACTTGACAGATTTTGATGTCATTTTAGGGATGGATTGGCTATCTGCATATAGTGCTACTTTGGACTGTAGAGAGAAGATAGTTAGTCTCAGAGACCAGGATGGGTCAGAGTGTGTCTTCAGAGGAGACAGGAGAGGTACACCCAGAGGTTTGATTTCAGCCCTTCAGGCTCGTCGTTTGCTTAGGAGGGGTTGTCAGGGGTTTCTAGCTCATGTGAGAGAGCTAGACAGTCAGGTTAGGGAACCAGCCTATAGTCCCAGTAGTCCGAGAGTTTCTCGATGTTTTCCCAGACGAACTTTCAGGACTACCACCCGGTAGGGAGATAGAGTTTGAAATAGAATTGCTGCCTGATACCAGACCTATCTCTATTCCTCCCTACAGGATGGTGCCAACAGAGTTAAAAGAGTTAAAAGAGCAGTTGCAGGACTTGGTAGATAAGGGTTTCATCCGCCCTAGTACCTCACCTTGGGGTGCTCCAGTGCTCTTTGTCAAAAAGAAGAATGGATCCCTCAGACTTTGTATCTACTACAGACAGTTGAACAAGGTCACTACCAAGAATAGGTATCCTCTTCCTAGGATTGATGATCTATTTGACCAGCTAGCTGGAGCAGGTTGTTTCTCGAAAATAGATCTGAGATCCGGGTATCATCAGTTGAGAGTCAGAGAGGCAGATGTGCCAAAGACAGCATTCAGAACTAGATATGGGCATTATGAGTTCTTCGTGATGCCGTTCGGGTTGACTAACGCCCCTGCAGCATTCATGGATCTCATGAACAGAGTTTTCAGTGAGTTTCTGGATCACTTTGTCATTGTTTTTATCGATGATATTTTAGTGTATTCCAGAGATGCAGAGGAGCATGCCCAGCATCTGAGGATAGTTCTACAGACACTGAGAGAGCATGGTTTGTATGCCAAGTTCTCGAAGTGTGAGTTTTGGTTGAGGAGCATTTCCTTCTTGGGACATGTAGTATCAGCAAAGGGTATTGAGGTAGACCCCAAGAAGATAGAGGCTGTAGCTAACTGGCCCAGACCCACTACAGTGACTGAGATTAAAAGCTTTCTGGGACTGGCAGGTTACTACAGGAGGTTCGTTCAGAACTTCTCAAAGATAGCAGCTCCTATGACCAAACTGACTCAGAAGAACCAGAAGTTTGTCTGGTCAGACCAGTGCGAGGAGAGCTTTGATGAGCTCAAGAAGAGATTGACAACAGCACCAGTGTTAGCCCTGCCTATCAGTAATGAGGATTTCACAGTGTTCTGTGATGCATCTCGAGTGGGATTGGGCTGTGTTTTGATGCAGAGTGATAGGGTGATAGCTTATGCTTCGAGACAGTTGAAGAAGCACGAGTTGAATTACCCTACCCATGACCTAGAGATGGCAGCAGTTATCTTTGCACTTAAGATGTGGCGGCATTACCTCTACGGGGTTAAATGCGAGATCTTCACCGATCACAAGAGTTTACAGTACATCTTGAGTCAGAGAGAGCTGAATTTGAGGCAGAGAAGATGGGTCGAATTGCTTAGTGATTATGATTGTAAGATCCAGTATCATCCGGGTAAGGCGAATGTTGTGGCAGACGCCCTCAGCCGGAAGTCACTAGGCAGTTTAGCCCATATAGCAGCCGAGCGGAGACCAGTAGTGATGGAGCTGTATAAGCTCTTAGAAGAGGGGTTACAGCTAGAGTTGTCTGGTACAGGTGCGTTGATAGCACAGATGAGAGTGACACCTGTGTTTCTAGAGCATATAGCTCAGAGACAGCACGAGGACCCAGAGTTGATGAAAATTGCCAGGACTGTTCAGTCAGGCAACAGTGCAGAGTTCAGATTTGATAGCAAAGGGATCCTCCGTTATGGGAGTCGACTTTGTGTACCCGATAGCAGTGTGAAGGAAGACATTATGAGGGAAGCTCATAATGCGAGGTATAGTGTTCACCCAGGAGCCACCAAGATGTATCAGGATCTGAAAAGGGTCTATTGGTGGCCAGCCATGAAGAAAGAAGTGGCGCAGTTTGTGACAGCCTGTGAAGTTTGCCAGCGGGTGAAACTAGAACATCAGAAACCAGCTGGAATGCTTAAACCATTACCGATTCCAGAGTGGAAATGGGAGAACATAGCCATGGATTTTGTAGTGGGTTTACCAGCAGCGTCCAACAGGATAGACTCTATATGGGTGATTGTGGACAGACTCACGAAATCTGCTCATTTTCTTCCAGTTCGGAGTAACTATTCTGTGGATAAGTTGGCATAGGTATATTTGGATGAGATAGTGAGATTACATGGTGTTCCAGTGTCGATAGTCTCAGATAGAGGACCTCAGTTTACCTCCAGATTTTGGCGAAGTCTGCAGAGTGCGATGGGCACGAGGTTAGATTTTAGCACTGCTTTCCATCCACAGACTGATGGACAGTCAGAAAGGACCATCCAGACCATAGAGGATATGCTTCGACTGTGTGTGTTAGACTTTGGCGGTTCTTGGAGGCAGCATCTACCTTTGGTGGAGTTTGCCTACAATAACAGCCATCATGCTAGCATAGGGATGGCTCCTTATGAAGCTTTGTATGGGAGGAAGTGCAGATCCCCTGTTTGCTGGGAAGAGGTAGGAGAGAAGGCGCTTGCAGGGCCAGAGTTAGTAGAGATTACCAGTAGAGTAGTACCCATGATCAGAGAGAAAATTAGAACAACGCAGAGCAGACAGAAAAGTTATGTAGACGTTCGCAGAAAGCAGTTAGAGTTCCAGGAGGGTAATTGGGTATTGTTGAAAGTGTCTCCAATGAAGGGAGTGGTTCGTTTTGGGAAGAAGGGTAAATTAGTTCCACGATACATTGGACCCTTTGAGATTTTGCAGAGGATCGGAAATGTGTCGTATAAGCTGGATTTACCTGCTTCTATGGAAAGAATTCACCCGGTATTTCATGTTTCTATGCTACGGCAGTTTGTGTCCGATCCGAATCAGGTTCTGAGTGAGCCTGAGGTGGAGATTCTTACAGATCTCACCTATATAGAGCAGCCAGTGTGGATTCTGGACACACAGATCAGACAGCTAAGGAACAAAGAGATCCCAATGGTGAAAGTTTTGTGGAACCATCATAATCTAGAAGAGTGCACCTGGGAGACGCGGGAGTCGATGCTCCAGCAGTATCCATATTTATTTTGAGGTTAGTTTCCTCCTTTTTATGTGTTACTTGTTTGTTTTAGGACATTCGAGGACGAATGTTCTTAAGGGGGGGAGAATGTAATACCCGGCTAGAGTCCGGCATCGGAATTCTACTTTCCGATGGAGTTCAGGATGTCGGAAGTCTCTAGATGGGTTAGATTTATGTTTTTCTATAAGGTTTTGGTATGTTTCATAGGTTTAAAGCATAAGGAAATGAGTTTTTGAGTGAAATGAACCAAGGCAGAAAAGCCAGGTTCGGCCGCCGAAGTTGAGGTTCGGCCGCCGAACATGCATGGCTTTCGGTTTCACGTGTGGCCGCCGAAGGTGGTCTGGCCAGCCACCTATAAATGGCCCTCAGTCGGTTGAAGCGGTAAGAGCACCGTTTCTTTCACTTGCTGAGGTGAAACTCTGTCCTTTGTGAGTATTCTTTTATGTTTTCATGACATGCAAAGATTTGATTAGTTTTTATGATCTTTTGAAGGTTTTAAGCTAAAAACTCAAAGGTGTGAAGTTTGGAGAGTTTGAAGAAGAGTTGCTTCAAAACTCCACGTGAGGATCATTCATCTACTTGTTTTTACAAGGTAAGTGAAGATCCTGAACTTGTTTTTATGTTTTCTGAAGGTTTTATGGGGTTTATGGAGAGAGTTGCATGAATAGGTTAAAAAGAGAGGTTTTGATGATTTTGTGAGCTTGTTTCTGTGTTGTTTGTGTTGTATGTTTGGGGTTTTTAGGTAGTTTTTGACCCCTTTGAGCATATACATGAGTGTATGCAAGTGGAAGTATTGAGGTGTGTGAAGTGGAGTGAGTTTTGTGCATTGGGCGAGAGGTAGGGCAAGTTTCTGCCCTGCTGATGAACTCAGGTTCGGCAGCCGAAGGTACATTCGGCCGCCGAACCCCTGAGGAGAAGAGAGGAGGTGGCTTCGGCTGCCCAAACTTGCCCCCGAGCTTTTGGACTTTCGGCTCTGGAGGGAAGTTCGGCCGCCAAAGGTGCCGCCGAAGGTTAGAGACTTTCGTCTCTGGAGTGCCTTTCAGCCTCCGAAACTTGCCCCCGAAAGGGTTCGGCAGCCGAAAGTGGAAGTTCGGCCGCCGAAGGTGCTTGAGTTTCGTCTCTGGAGAGGACTTTCGGCCGCCGAACCTGCCGCCGAAAGTGTCCTGTCCAGCTTTCCTTTGCATGCTTTGCATAGATGTTAGAGTGAGTTTAAGGGGATTCTTGGGGAGTTTAATAGAGTGATTCATAAGCTAGTTTGGTCCCTCATTTGAGTCCATCTGTATAGGTACAGACCAGAGGAACCAGAGAGAGCATCAGTGAGTACTGCTCCAGAGTGTTCAGAGCCTGCAGAGTCAGTCCAGTTAGCCAGAGGTGAGTGGAACTAAACTTAACTCTTTTACTTGCACAATGGAATGTTTTAGCATATCTCATGCATCATGATTATGCAATAGGTTGATTGCATTAGTATCCACGAATATGTTGCATTGCATCGTTATTTGGTGATGTGAGTGAATGCTGAATGATCCAATAGTCTCAGACAGGAAGTCCAGGAGCCTTTGACTACGCCCTGGCAGGTATAGTAAAGACCAGGAGCCTTTGACTACGCCCTGGCAGTTATAGTAAAGACCAGGAGCCTTTGACTACGCCCTGGCAATGGTAAGTACAGAGGTGTTATATACACATATACATATATAACAGGAAGACCAGGTGCTCGATTCTACGCCCTGGCACAGAGTTACTGGGACTATGTGGTGACAGGTTTACTCTTGATGTGGCTTGTCTGTGATATGGTGCATTCCATGGGATCATATTTTACTGAGATGTTTTACTGTTCTACTCACTGGGCTATAGAGCTCATCCCACTCCCTTAACCCCAGTTTTGCAGGTTCAGTGTACAGTGTACAGGGACAGTCCAGCAGAGTACAGAAAGAGTAAAGAGATTTGTAATAGCTTAGAGTGGACATGTAATATTAAAGAGATGTACTAGTTGTGTATAAAGTTAGAAATGTGCTTGACTTAGTGCTGTATGTTTTGTACATGATCTGTATATGTATATATGTTGTACTGTGTGTGAAAAACAAACCAGGCTTAACAGGTATGAGTTAACCCATCTAGAGCAAGCTCTAGTCAGGGGTACAGAGTACAGAGATAGTGCATGCACAGGTTAAGCCTTGGTTCAGAAAAGAATTTTTATTTTCACAGAAAATGTATGATCATGTATGAGTTTACAGGTTCACAGAGAGGATAGCAGGCTTGCTACGGGTTCTGGCGGCCTTAAGCCGACCTGAATCCTAGCGCCGGTGACGGTCCATTTTGAGGTCGTTACAGATTGGTATCAAAGCCCTAGGTTCATATGGTCGGACCTATAGAGAAAGTGTTGGGGTCATAAAGGGTAGAAGTGGTCAAGCACAATAAGAAATCACGTCCACTAGGATAGGGTGTTGAGTCCTATCTGTTTAATGCCATGAGTTATGCATGTGCCTTATTGATATGTGATGTTTATGTGCTAAAGTGCTATGTTATGTGTTGTTTTCCAGAGCGTAAAGATGAGAGGAACTCGTCGATCAGCTCGATTGACTGGAATCCCACCAGAGAGTGAGAGACCAGCTGCTCGTCCTCCTGCATTGCCGAGGGCAAGGTCTTAGAGATCTAGCAGGGAAAGTACGTCAATAGACCCTAGAAGGTCTGTCGACGAGAGCAGAAGAGGAACAGCTAGGGGAGAAAGATCAGAGGAAAGGAGGGAGGCTATGGAGAGTGATCAGTCTAGAGATGATAGTATGGGTGTTGGCAGATTTGAGGAAGGTATGGGAGAGTCGCAGGGAGGTGCTCAGGCCTCAGGTTTTGGTTATCCAGCCTTTCCGCAGGACCCAGAGTATCCGATGGGAGGTATGTCGGAGTACTCGAGTTTTGTCCCATATCCCCCTTACATGCCATATATGCCGTATCCTTCTTATTATCCACCATATCCTATGTATCCACCCTCCCCTACCCATCCAAGTGCAGCACACCCAGAGCTAAATGACCCAGTACCACCACCACCAGAACCAGTAGCCCCTGTTGTTGACAGATATCAACCTAGCTCATCTGGAGGTAAGGTACAAATGACGGAGTACTTGAAATTGGATGCTCCTAAATATAACACGGGAGATGATCCATTTGAATACCTCAGATCAGTGAGGATGATAACCAGTGAGTTGGGCGCTGATGATAGTAGAGCCATTGAGATGGCAGGGTTTACACTTAAATGCAAGAAAGCCAGAGAATGGTTCAAGAATTATGTGGAGCCTAGAAGGAACAATATGTCTTGGGGAGAGTTCGCCAATGAGTTTGCAGGGTGGGCTTTTCCTGACAGTTCCAGGGAGATGAAAGTAATAGAATTTGAACAGTTGCGACAAACAGACGAAATGAGTGTTGATGAATTCACAGATAAGTTTCTAGATTTGCTTCAGTATGTGGGTCAAGCCTATGATACTGATCAGAAGAAGGCAAAGAGATATACTATGAGACTGCATCCCAGGTATTCTTCCTTGATTCTTCCAGCAGAAAAGGAGAGTTTCCACACTTTAGTGGACGCAGCCAAGAAAATGGAAGCTAGTGCCAATATTCAGAAACAGTCAAAGGCACAGGCTTCGGGTTCTAAGGCCCCCAGTTCAGGCAGCAAGAGATGGGATAGAGCAAAAGGAATAAAGAGTAAGTTCTGGAATAAAGTCAAGTCAGGTCTGGGAATAGGTAGTGGCTCAAGCTCTGGCACAGCTTCAGTATGCAGAAGATGCAGAAAACCACATGGGGGAGTTTGTCGGTTGGGATCTATAGCTTGTTTTAGATGTGGACAGGAAGGGCATATTGCTCGGGATTGTCCTCAGGTGACTTTTGCACCATCCCAGCAGATGAGTTCAGGCAGTGTGGTACAGCCAGCAGCTCCAGTCATGCCTCAGAGTAGTGGCAGAGGTAGAGGGAGAGGGGCAGCCTCTACTTCAGCAGCAGGTTCCCGAGGTGGAAATCCGGTAGCCCCAGCACGGATTTTCACTGTGACACAAGAGGAGGCTAACACGTCGAACACAGTGGTGTCAGGTAATCTCATCATTGGGTGTTCAGATATGTATGCTTTGATGGACCCCGGTGCTTCTCATTCCTTTATTGCTTCGAGAGCCATAGAGAGATTGGGTTTGATCAGTTCTGAGTTAGAGTATCCTCTCTGGGTCAGTGGACCTAAATGTGACCCATCAGTGGCAGTGTCAGTCTGTCGTTTCAGTCCAGTGTTCATCAAGGGTAGATGCCTTCCAGCTGACCTTGTGGTTCTAGACTTGACAGATTTTGATGTCATTTTAGGGATGGATTGGCTATCTTCATATAGTGCTACTTTGGACTGTAGAGAGAAGATAGTTAGTCTCAAAGACCAGGATGGGTCAGAGTGTGTCTTCAGAGGAGACAGGAGAGGTACACCCAGAGGTTTGATTTCAGCCCTTCAGGCTCATCGTTTGCTTAGGAGGGGTTGTCAGGGGTTTCTAGCTCATGTGAGAGAGCTAGATAGTCAGGTTAGGGAACCAGCTATAGTCCCAGTCGTCTGAGAGTTTCTTGATGTTTTCCCAGACGAACTTCCAGGACTACCACCCGGTAGGGAGATAGAGTTTGAAATAGAATTGCTGCCTGATACCAGACCTATCTCTATTCCTCCCTATAGGATGGCACCAGCAGAGTTAAAAGAGTTAAAAGAGCAGTTGCAGGACTTGGTAGATAAGGGTTTCATCCGCCCTAGTACCTCACCTTGGGGTGCTCTAGTGCTCTTTGTCCGAAAGAAGGATGGATCCCTCAGACTTTGTATCGACTACAGACAGTTGAACAAGGTCACTACCAAGAATAGGTATCCTCTCCCTAGGATTGATGATCTATTTGACCAGCTAGCTGGAGTAGGTTGTTTCTCGAAAATAGATCTGAGATCCGGGTATCATCAGTTGAGAGTCAGAGAGGCAGATGTGCCAAAGACAGCGTTCAGAACTAGATATGGGCATTATGAGTTCTTAGTGATGCCGTTCGGGTTGACTAACGCCCCTGCAGCATTCATGGATCTCATGAATAGAGTTTTCAGTGAGTTTATGGATCACTTTGTCATTGTTTTTATCGATGATATTTTAGTGTATTCCAGAGATGCAGAGGAGCATGCCCAGCATCTGAGCATAGTTCTACAGACACTGAGAGAGCATGGTTTGTATGCCAAGTTCTCGAAGTGTGAGTTTTGGTTGAGGAGCATTTCCTTCTTGGGACATGTAGTATCAGTAGAAGGTATTGAGGTAGATCCCAAGAAGATAGAGGCTGTAGCTAACTGGCCCAGACCCACGACAGTGACTGAGATTAAAAGCTTTCTGGGACTGGCAGGTTACTATAGGAGGTTCGTTCAGAATTTCTCAAAGATAGCGGCTCCTATGACCAAATTGACTCAGAAGAACCAGAAGTTTATCTGGTCAGACCAATGTGAAGAAAGCTTTGAGGAGCTCAAGAGGAGATTGACCACAGCACCAATATTAGCTCTGCCTGTCAGTAATGAGGATTTCACAGTGGTCTGTGATGCATCTCGAGTGGGCTTGGGTTGTGTTTTGATGCAGAGTGATAAGGTGATAGCTTATGCTTCTAGACAGTTGAAGAAGCACGAGTTGAATTACCCCACCCATGACCTAGAGATGGCAGCAGTTATCTTTGCACTTAAGATGTGGCAGCATTACCTCTACGGGGTTAAATGCGAGATCTTCACCGATCACAAGAGTTTACAGTACATCTTGAGTCAGAGAGAGCTGAATTTGAGGCAGAGAAGATGGGTCGAATTGCTCAGTGATTATGATTGTAAGATCCAGTATCATCCGGGTAAGGCGAATGTTGTGGCAGACGCCCTCAGCCGGAAGTCACTAGGCAGTTTAGCCCATATAGCAGCCGAGCGGAGACCAGTAGTGATGGAGCTGTATAAGCTCTTAGAAGAGGGGTTACAGCTAGAGTTGTCTGGTACAGGTGCGTTGATAGCACAGATGAGAGTGACACCTGTGTTTCTAGAGCAGATAGCTCAGAGACAGCACGAGGACCCAGAGTTGATGAAAATTGCCAGGACTGTTCAGTCAGGCAACAGTGCAGAGTTCAGATTTGATAGCAAAGGGATCCTCCGCTATGGGAGTCGACTTTGTGTACCAGATAGGAGCAGTGTGAAGGAAGACATTATGAGGGAAGCTCATAATGCAAGGTATAGTGTTCATCCAGGAGCCACCAAGATGTATCAGGATCTGAAAAGGGTCTATTGGTGGCCAGCCATGAAGAAAGAAGTGGCGCAGTTTGTGACAGCCTGTGAAGTTTGGCAGCGGGTGAAACTAGAACATCAGAAACCAGCCGGAATGCTTAACCCATTACCGATTCCAGAATGGAAATGGGAGAACATAGCCATGGATTTTGTAGTAGGTTTACCAGCAGCGTCCAACAGGATAGACTCTATATGGGTGATTGTGGACAGACTCACGAAATCTGCTCATTTTCTTCCAGTTCGGAGTAACTATTCTGTAGATAAGTTGGCACAGGTATATTTGGATGAGATAGTGAGATTACATGGTGTTCCAGTGTCGATAGTCTCAGATAGAGGACCTCAGTTTACCTCCAGATTTTGGCGAAGTCTGCAGAGTGCGATGGGCATGAGGTTAGATTTTAGCACTGCTTTCCATCCACAGACTGATGGACAGTCAGAAAGGACCATCCAGACCATAGAGGATATGCTTCGACTGTGTGTGTTAGACTTTGGCGGTTCTTGGAGGCAGCATCTACCTCTGGTGGAGTTTGCCTACAATAACAGCCATCATGCTGCATCGGGATGGCTCCTTATGAAGCTTTGTATGGGAGGAAGTGCAGATCCCCTGTTTGTTGGGAAGAGGTAGGAGAGAAGGTGCTTGCAGGGCCAGAGTTAGTAGAGATTACCAGTAGAGTAGTACCCATGATCAGAGAGAAAATTAGAACAGCGTAGAGCAGACAGAAAAGTTATGCAGACATTCGCAGAAAACAGTTAGAATTCCAGGAGGGTAATTGGGTATTGCTAAAAGTGTCTCCAATGAAAGGAGTGGTTCGGTTTGGAAAGAAGGGTAAGTTAGCCCCACGATACATTGGACCCTTTGAGATTTTGCAGAGGATCGGAAATGTGTCGTATAAGCTGGATTTACCTGCTTCTATGGAGAGAATTCACCCGGTATTTCATGTTTCTATGCTACGGCAGTTTGTGTCAGATCCGAATCAGGTTCTGAGTGAGCCTGAGGTGGAGATTCAAACAGATCTCACCTATATAAAGCAGCCAGTGCGGATTCTGGACACACAGATCAGACAGCTAAGGAACAAAGAGATCCCAATGGTGAAAGTTCTGTGGAACCATCATAATCTAGAAGAGTGCACTTGGGAGACGCGGGAGTCGTGCTCCAGCAGTATCCATATTTATTTTGAGGTTAGTTTCTTCCTTTTTATGTGGTAATTGTTTGTTTTAGGAACATTCGAGGACGAATGTTCATAAGGGGGGGAGAATGTAATACCCGGCTAGAGTCCGGCATCGGAATTCTACTTTCCGATGGAGTTCAGGATGTCGAAAGTCTCTAGATGGGTTAGATTTATGTTTTTCTAACAGATTTTGGTATGTTTCATAGTTTTCAAGCATAAGGAAATGAGTTTTTGAGTGAAATGAACCAGGCAGAAAAGCCAGGTTCGGCCGCCGAAGTTGAGGTTCGGCCGCCGAACATGCATGGCTTTCGGTTTCACGTGTGGCTGCCGAAGGTGGTCTGGCCAGCCACCTATAAATGGCCCTCAATCGGTTGAAGCGGTAAGAGCGCCGTTTCTTTCACTTGCTGAGGTGAAACTCTGTCCTTTGTGAGTATTCTTTTATGTTTTCATGAAATCATGCAAAGATTTGATTAGTTTTTATGATCTTTTGAAGGTTTAAGCTAAAAACTCAAAGTTGTGAAGTTTGGAGAGGTTGAAGGAGAGTTGCTCCAAAACTCCACGTGAGGATCATTCATCTACTTGGTTTTACAAGGTAAGTGAAGATCCTGAACTTGTTTTTATGTTTTCTGAAGGTTTTATGGGGTTTGTGGAGAGAGGTGCATGAATAGGGTTATGTGTGAGGTTTTGATGATTTTGTGCATAGAACCTGTTTCTGTGTTGTTTGTGTTGTGTTGTTGGGGTGTTTAGGTAGTTTCTGATCCCTTTGAGCATATACATGAGTGTATGCAAGTGGAAGTATTGAGGTGTGTGAAGTGGAGTGAGTTTTGTGCATTGGGCGAGAGGCAGGGCAAGTTTCTGCCCTGTTGATGAACTCAGGTTCGGCAGCCGAAGGTACATTCGGCCGCCGAACCCCTGAGGAGAAGAGAGGAGGTGGCTTCGGCTGCCCAAACTTGCCCCCAATCTTTTGGACTTTCGGCTCTGGAGGGAAGTTCGGCCGCCGAAGGTTAGAGACTTTCGTCTCTGGAGTGCCTTTCAGCCTTCGAAACTTGCCCCCGAAAGGGTTCGGCAGCCGAAAGTGGAAGTTCGGCCGCCGAAGGTGCTTGAGTTTCGTCTCTGGAGAGGACTTTCGGCCGCCGAACCTGCCGCCGAAAGTGTTATGTCCAGCTTTCCTTTGCATGTTTTGCATGGATGTTAGAGTGAGTTTAAGGGGATTCTTGGGAGGTGTCATAGAGTTGGTCATAGAGTTGGTCATAAGCTAGTTTGGTCCCTCATTTGAATCCATCTGTATAGGTACAGACCAGAGGAACCAAAGAGAGCAGCAGTGAGTTCTGCTCCAGAGTTTTCAGAGCCTCCAGAGTCAGTCCAGTTAGCCAGAGGTGAGTGGAACTAAACCTAACTCTTTTACTTGCACAATGGAATGTTTTAGCATATCTCATGCATCATGATTATGCAATAGGTTGATTGCATTAGTCTCCACGAATATGTTGCATTGCATCGTTATTTGGTGATGTGAGTGAATGCTGAATGATCCAATAGTCTCAGACAGGAAGTCCAGGAACCTTTGACTACGCCCTGGCAGGTATAGTAAAGACCAGGAGCCTTTGACTACGCCCTGGCAGTTATAGTAAAGACCAGGAGCCTTTGACTACGCCCTGGCAATGGTAAGTACAGAGGTGTTATATACACATATACATATATAACAGGAAGACCAGGTGCTCGATTCTATGCCCTGGCACAGAGTTACTGGGACTATGTGGTGACAGGTTTACTCTTGATGTGGCTTGTCTGTGATATGGTGCATTCCATGGGATCATATTTTACTGAGATGTTTTACTGTTCTACTCACTGGGCTATAGAGCTCATCCCACTCCCTTAACCCCAGTTTTGCAGGTTCAGTGTACAGTGTATAGGGACAGTCCAGCAGAGTACAGAAAGAGTAAAGAGATTTGTAATAGCTTAGAGTGGACATGTAATATTAAAGAGATGTAATAGTTGTGTATAAAGTTAGAAATGTGCTTGACTTAGTGCTGTATGTTTTGTACATGATCTGTATATGTATATATGTTGTACTGTGTGTGAAAAACAAACCAGGCTTAACAGGTATGAGTTAACCCATCTAGAGCAAGCTCTAGTCAGGGGTACAGAGTACAGAGTACAGAGTACAGAGTACAGAGATAGTGCATGCACAGGTTAAGCCTTGGTTCAGAAAAGAATTTTTATTTTCACAGAAAATGTATGATCATGTATGAGTTTACAGGTTCACAGAGAGGATAGCAGGCTTGCTACGGGTTCTGGCGGCCTTAAGCCGACCTGAATCCTAGCGCCGGTGACGGTCCATTTTGAGGTCGTTACAATATCTATGCTGCAAAGAGAAAAGTTTTCATCAGGATACTTAATTGCATCATAGACATTAAACTTTACCTCTTCTTCATCAAACTCCATTTTGAGCGTGCTTTCATGTACGTCAATCTTCGTTCTAGCTATGCTAAGGAATGGTCTTCCTAGCAATAAATCTGTGGAGTTGGATGAACTGTCATCTTCCATATCTAGGACAAAGAAGTCTGCTGGGAAGATTAATTTTCCCACTTGGACCAAAACATCTTCCAACATGCCCTTAGAATAGACTATTACTCTATCGACGAGTTGGAGCGTGATTCCTGTTTGTTTCAAAGGGCCTGCATCATAAACTGATAGAGGCATAACATTTATGGAAGCTCCTAAATCACACATTGCCTTTTTTATTTCAAGGTTTCCAACTTTACATGATATCGCAAACATGCCTTTGTCTTTACATTTTTGTGTAATTTTTTTTTGGAGTATAGCTGACACATTCTCCCCTACTTTAATCTTTTCATGCCCATACAATTTTTTTTTATTAGTGCAAAGGTCTTTTAGAAATTTCGCGTACCTGGGTATTTGCTTTATAATTTCAAGAAAGGGTATGTTTATCTGGACTTTGCGAAAAATCTCCAAGATCTGTTTCTCTTCCTTTTCTCATTTTGATTGAGAAAATCTTTCGGAAAAAGGTGGACGTATTACCTGCATTGGGGATTGTTCTTCCTAAGATTTCTAGGGTTGTTTCTCTTCTGGAATCTCTATTTTTGCTTCTGCCTTCTGGTCTGCCGTACTACCTTGGGCAAGCCTCTTCGGGCTGGCAGATTCTAACTCCTTCCCACTTTGTAGCATAATTGCACTTACGTTCTGTTTTGGATTTGGTATGATTTGGGAAGGTAGTTTCCCTTGAGATTCCAGCTTGCTCACTGATGTAGCAAGTTAGCTCATTTGATTCTCTAAATTTTGTATACTCGATTTTGTTTCATGTTGAAAAGCAAGAGTGCTATTAGCAAGGGATTGAACAAGGTCTTCTAGAGACATACCTAAATTTGCAGCTTGATTGTATGCTCTTGGCTGAAAGTTTTGTTGTCTATTCCCATAGCTAAGGTTTGGATGATCTCTCCACCCCGAATTGTAGGTACTTGAAAATGGGTCATACTTCCTTTATTGTACATTGAATTTGTAACAGCCCGGAAACCGGTACCCTCTCTGTAACGGCCCAAACTGCTCGGCACTAGGATCCAGATCGGCTTAAGGCCGCCTAGACCCGTAGTAAGCCTGCTATGAACTCTGTGTACCTGTGACAATCCCATACATGATCCGACTGGACTATTAACTGTTAAAACTTTCTTTAAAACAACCAGACTTAACCTTTAAAAACTCTCTGTAGGTCCAATCATAAGAACCAAAATGCTCAGATATACTAATCTGAACTAGCCCTCGGCTAACTATCATACACCAGTGATGCTTTACCAAGTAACCTCCATACCCTATGCGCTCTGCAGCATAGAACCCACTCTGTAAGGGTCAGCATATCATAAGTTAACTTGGCTACCATAGAGTCACAGGAATCAAACCTGGTCTTCTCTAATGGTCTACTCTGTGGATCACAGGAATCGAACCTGGTCTTTCCTTTGCACTGGTCTTGGGTCAAGGAAGCCCTCACAGTTATCATTCACTGGGTTTTCGAAACACAACATATATTAAATCTGGTTCGACTCATTTCTCATCAAGAAGTAAAACTGGATACATGCATATACAAAGGATTTACACATACACTAGGCAAAGCACATTCTAAACCATCTCATACTGACTTACTAGCCATTACATGCCTTTACATATATTGCTTTAATTTACATCATGTCCATACTAAACTATTACACACATACTGAAGCCAACACTCTGATGCTTTTGACTTCCCAGCTAACCCTGTACCTGCAAAACTGGGATTAAGGGAAAGGGATGAGCTATAAAGCCCAGTGAGTAGAAACACTTAAAATAGTTCGTTCATACACATCTTTTATGACAATGCAACACAACTCATACATTCCACATCATTGATTGGACATGACAGCAAAACTCCCTCGACGGGCTATCGATGTCGCCTGGGTCCAATCATCTGGAATTAGACATGACCTCAAAACTCCCTCTAAGGGCTATTGATGTCGCCTTGGTCTAATTCCCACTATCACTGAATAAGGCAATGCACCAACTTCGTGATTCTAATGCAATCATCCTAATACATATCATGGCATCCATGATGCATGAACTATGCTACAAGCATTCTGTTTCTTTAATAAAAGGATTAAGTTTAGTTCTACTCACCTCTGCTTCTCAAGCAGAAACCTGACTGACGCTGCAACTGCTAATCCTGACGACCTCCCTGCACTGTCGGGTCCAATCCTACACAAATGGACTCGATTGAGGTGTCAAACATACTCTTAGTAACTCATAAACAATTTCCCAAAACCCCTCTAAAAGCTCATAAAACAATCACTCAAAGCATGCAAAAGAAGGCTGGACAGAGCACCTTCGGCGGCACCTTCGGCGGCCGAATGTGCATGACAGAGCCGAAAGTCCATTCTTTCGGACGCAACCTTAGGCAGCCTAAACTGCCTCCACAAGGGTTCGGCGGCCGAATCCTCCCTTCGGCGGCCGAACCTGAGTTCATCCAGAACTCAGCTTCGTGCATGAACAAGCCTGCCGAGCACCAACCCCACTCTATACATGCATAACTTCTCCTTCACTCACATATACTCAAGTATATGCTCCAAGGGGTCCAAAACTACCTATCAACCCCAACAAACAACACGCATAACACATAATCATACTTACACCATGAAAACATCAAAACTAAACCTAGATACATAACTCTACCCTTACCCTCTTTAAAAGCTGGTATAAATCATTAAAACAAGTTTCACGACTTCCCTTACCTCTTGAAAACAGAAGAGGAACAGCCAATCTCAGCAACTCCTCCTCCAAAGCTTCAAACCCTCACAACTCTTCTTTTCTCTCAAAAACGTTCAACTCCTTGGCAAAAGACCAACCCTCTGCATAAGCTGATTAAAGCTTGCAGATGAGTCAAAGGGAGACGTGGCTTAACCTCAGATCATGATCTGGAGGTAAACACCTGGCCAAAACACGGACTGCGGAGTGTGCACCACGAACCGACCTCCTCAGCTTCGGCTGCCGAAACTGCATGCAAGACCATGCAACGTTCGGGGGCCGAACATAAACTTCGGGGGCCGAACATTGGGCACTTTCGGCGGCCGAACTTACATTCGGGGGCCGAACCTGACAGAAACTCCTTTGGCCAATTCTCCTCAAAACTTAACTCTTTTCTTAATCAAAAGCTTAAAGCACTTTAAAACATTTTAGAAAACCTTCACTCTATCCTCAGGAAACCTCTGACATCCTTGAATCCCACCGAACGGTAAGAATTCCGATGCCGGGTTTAGCCGGGTATTACAGAATTGTTGTCCATTGAACCCTTCAATGGTGTTTACCTATTGCTCTCCTTCTTGAAGGATAGGACACATATCTGTGAGGTGATCTTCTTGTTTGCAAATGCCACAAGTTCGTGCATTATTCTCTGCAGCCAATTGTTGAATTGCAGCTGTTAGTTGTGAAATTTTAGAATCTAAAGATGCAATACTTCATTGACATTTCTTGGAATTTCCTCCTCTTGGCCATACTGTCTAGAGTTGGCAGCTAATTTAGAGATTAAAGTTTTACCTTCTTCAGGTTCTATTTCCGCAATGGCTCCTCCACTAGCAACGTCTATTATTCTTCGTTCTAATGGCAAAAGTCCTTCATAGAAGTGAATATTAAGTTGTTTTGGAGTAATTCTATGTTTTGGACAACTTGCAATTAATTTTTTATATCGTTCCCAATATTCATGTAAAATTTCATTTTTTCTTTGTTTAATTCCACTTATTTCCTTTCTTATTGATGATGCTTTGATCGCTGGGAAAAACCTTTCTAAAGTTAAGTCTTTAATTTGCGCCCAAGTGGTGATTGAACTTGGGGGCAAATAGTAGAGCCAATCTTTAGCGGATTCAATTAAAGTGAAAGGAAAAGCTACCAACTTTATTTGTTTGTCAGTTATACCTTGTGCTCTCATACTTGAATAAACCACATAAAACTCCTTTAGATGATGATGGGGTCTTCATTCTCCAAACCTTGGAATTTTGGTAACATTTGAATCATACATGTTCGTAATTCCAAGGGTGCATTCAATACTAGATATGTGATGCAAAGGGGTTGCTCTTCAGCGGCAGCAGCTGTGGCCATATTGTCTCTTTGGTTTGTGTCAATTGGAGTGTAATACCCGGCTAGATTCAGACATCGGAATTCCTACCGTCCGGGGGAGTTCGAGGATGTCAGAGGTCTCTGGAAGGGTAAGAGAAAGTTTTCTAAAATATGTTCAAGTGTGTTAAAGGTTTAGCGTAGAAAAGGATTGAGTTTTGAAGAGATATGGCCAAGGAGGCATTTTGCCATGTTCGGCCCCCTAAGGTTAAGTTCGGCCGCCTAAAGTTCCCTAGTTTCGGCCCCCGAAGGTTAAGTTCGGCCGCCGAAGGTTGCATAGTTTTGCATGCGATTCGGCAGCCGAACCTGAGGCGGTTGCTCATCTATAAGGGCACCGAGTGGCAGAAAAAGGAGGAGGTTTCTTCTCTCCTTCTGACCTAGGTGAGGTCTTGATCTCCTTAAAGTCTTTTCACGGTTTTTCTTCAAATCTTTCACGGTTTTAATGAGTTTTACCCTTGTTTTGAAGAGTTGTGAACTTGAAACAAGGTTTTGGAGTTTGAAGCTTTTGAAGCTTGGTTTCTCCATATCTTTGAGTTTGGATCATCTCAGCCTTTGTTCTTCAAGAGGTAAGTGTTGATCCATGGTTCTTATGATGTTTTTATGAGTTTTGTAAAGGGAAAAGGGAGCTAGGCATGAGTTTGCATGAGATGTGCATCATAGGGTTTATGAATCCTTTATGTTTGATGTGTGTCTTGTGAGCTTGTTGTTGGAGTTTAAAGTTATTTGAAGCTCCCTTAGGCTTGTTGAAGTGTTTATGCATGTTTTAGAAGGGTTAAATGCATGTGTTGAGGTCTGAACAGGTGATGGAGGGACTGGCAGGCGTCCTTGTGCACGAAACTGAGTTCTGGCTAAACTCAGGTTCGGCCCCCGAAAGTCCAAGTTAGGCCGCCGAACATGCCTGACTTTCGTCTCTGGAGGAGACATTCGGCCGCCGAAGGTGCTGCCGAAGGTGCCCTGTCCAGCCTTCCTTTGCTTGTTTTGCATGCATGTTTTGTGATGTTTTAGAGGGTTTTTGGAGAGATGTTCATAGTTATGTTAGAGTATGTTTGGTACCTCATTTACGTCCATCTGTGTAGGATTGGACCGAGGAACCGAGGAGGCTCCAGAGTTAGAGTTGGCCCAGAGTTAGCCAGCATTGGCTAGAGGTGAGTGGAACTAAACTACATATTTTCTCTTGAGAAATGACACGATTCTAGCATGATCCATGCATCATAAACTGCCATGTTATGTATTAGGTTGTATTGCATTAGACTTCACGACGATGATGCATTGCATATACGTTGTTGTTTATGTGGATGAATGTTGGATGATCCTTAGCCCTTGACAGAGAGCAGATACAGATTTATGGCATGAGATAGCCATACCAGGTCGCCCCTGGATAGTCCAGGTCGCTCCTGGTACTATGAGTGAGACAGCTGGGCTGTCAAATCAGAGTTAAGTGTAGACCAGGTGAGACCTCGTCTCCTTGGCACAGTTGGTCATGTTATGATATCAGAGTAGAGATAAGAGTAGACCAGGTGATGACATCGTCTCCCTGGCACAGTTGGTCAGATTATCACATGTAGTTGAGGGCTATTGGTGACAAGGTCATCCTTGAGATGATATGTTTGTGATGTGATGCATTTCATGAAAGCATGTAATGAATGAACTGTTTTTATTGTTCCTCCTCACTGGGCTGTAGTAGCTCATCCCACTCCCTTAACCCCAGTTTTGCAGGTTCTGAGATAGCTATGGGAAGTTAAAGTCAGCAAGAGTACAGAGGGAAGATATGCATGAATGTATGGTTGTAATAAAGTAGTGGACATGATGTAACTCAAAGATTAGTGGTAATGTAATGTGTATAGATATGTACTGTCGTATACTGGATAGACTTGTGCTTTTCCTAGTATCCTTGCTATAGTGTGAAGTATGATTAATCCCTTGTACATGAATCCTGTTTTACGTTTCTTGATGAGAAATGTGTGAGTTAGGCTTAATGTATGGCTTTGATGTGATACCAGTGGATTGTGTTACAGAGTAAAAGGGTTTTAATCCCTTGATCCACAGCAGATAGTAGTCCCTGGTATAGGCCCTGAGGGCCATTTCAGATGTTAAGCCTACAAAGTTTTACAGGATTGTTGAGTATCTTTGTATCATGTATGGGATTTATCAGGTACACAGAGAGTATAGTCGGCTTGCTACGGGTCCCGGCGGCCTTAAGCCGATCTGGATCCTAGTGCCAGTGATGGTTCGGACCGTTACTGAGTGGTACCGGTTTCCGGGTCATTACAGATTGGTATCAGAGCATAGGGCCTCTAGAGTACGATGTGCTGAGTCAGTATACTCCGGGATCAGAGCTATCTCACATCGGAAAGAGGTTAAGATGTCAGATTTGTAGATCTTCGAGTACGGTGTGTTGAGCGAAGATGCTCAAGGATCAGATTCCCACATCGGAAAGAGGTGTTGTCTTGTATAGGAAGGAAAGCACAATAAGTTAAAATCATGTCCACTAGGATAGGATGTGGAGTCCTGTCTTGCATGCTGATGTGAAATGCCATGATGAGTTGCATGTGCATTATTGATATGTTTGATATGTGTTAAGGATTCATGTGTTTTCACATGGATCATTTGATGATATTGTGTGTGCTGTTGTGCTTTTTCAGAGGCAGGATGAGAGGAACTCGTCGATCTGCTAGATTGACAGGAGCTCCGCCGGAGGATGAGGACATGGATGCTCATCTCCCCGTTCTGCAAAGGGCAACATCAGATAGTTTAAGCAGAGAAGGTACATCAAGGGACCCTAGAAGGTCTGTTGATGAGAGTAGAAGGGGAGTTGTTCAGAGTAGTATGTCAGGGTATCGGAGAGAAGGAGAGGAGAATGAGCAGAGTAGAGATGATAGCTTTAGTAGAAGTAGGTTGGGAGGAGATATGGGTGAGTCCCAAGGAGGCACTCAGGCCTCGAGGTTTGTTCCACCTCAGTATTCACCCTATTAGTGGGGGGCAGAGTACCCGATGAGAGGTACATCAGAGTTTCCTAGATATAACCCATATCCCACCTTTATGCCTTATCCTTCCTTTTACCCGTCATATCCACAGTATACCATGTTTCCACCCTTCTTTGGTTACCCAGGGTCAGTAAACCCTAACCTAGGGCATGTTGCATCTCCTCCACCACCAGGAGAACCAGTAGCCCCAATTGTCCAAACACCCAAGCCTAGTTCACCTGGGGAAAGTATGGTGCAGATGACAGCTTATTTGAGGTTGGATGTTCCCAAATTTGAGACTGGTGATGACCCTGTTGAGTATCTTAGAATGGTTAAGCTGATAACCGATGAGTTGGGAGCTAATGAGAGTAGAGCCATACAGATGGCAGGGGTTACATTGAAATGTGAGAAGGCAAGGGAATGGTTCAACCAGTATGTGGACCCGAGGGTAGAAAGCTTATCCTGGGAGCAGTTTGCTACAGAGTTTACAGGATGGGTTTGTCCAGATAGCCCAAGGGAGCGTAAGGAGAGTGAATTTGCGCAGCCTGAGCAGACAGAAAACATGAGTGTAGAAACTTACCCAGAGACTAGTGATCATTTTCCTTTGGGTGAGGCTGCTGCAAAGAATAAAAAGAAAGTGAGAGGCCTGAAAGGGTCAAAGAAAAGAGAGTTTTGGAATAGGGTAAAGTTTGGCATAGGTTGTCGCGAGGGTTCGAGTTCTGGTTGAGATAGTTCTAGATGTGTGAAGTGCGGTAGGAGGCACAAAGGCGTATGTCGGGCTGGGACAACAGCATGTTTCAGGTGCGGACAGGAGGGGCACATGGCACGAGAGTGTCCCATTACGGTCATGTCAGCACAGTTCCCACAGACATCCGCAGACAATATAATTCCACCAGAAGCTCCAACCAGAGATAGAGAAAGAGAGGTAGTCCCTTCTTCAGGAGGTTCCTTAAGTGGAAGTCCGTTAGTTCCGGCTCAGATTTTCACCCAGGATCAGCCAGAGACAGACACACGGAACACAGTGGTGCCAGGTAAACTCACTTTTGAGTGTTCTGATGTGTATAGACTATCAGTTGATGTGAAAATAGTAAAGTGTAATAGAGTGAGATGGTCAGAGACGAGTGAGTCGTTAAAGGTTAGTGCGCCGGGAAAGAACTCGAGAGCAATAGCCGTGGATTATAGCAATCCAAGTAGAGAGAGAGTGATCTCTCATCTCTGAGGGTAGACCTTAAGTACAGAAATAAGGCAGAGCGTAGGTGAAAAGTAAGAAAAAGAATAAAGGTAAGTAAGAGAAAAGTAAGCAAAGAGAAGAGTATATGAGGGAGAAGAGAGCAGAGAATAAATAGAGATTTCAAGTTAGTCTGGGATTAGGTGGCGATTGAGCTCTAATTCAGATTGGTCTGGATACGTGCGGCATGGAGTGTACACAAAAGTAGTCTGTTGGTATGGGACTACGGCATGTATAGATGCGAGCAGGAAGGACTCATGTTATGTGAGTGTCCTACTGCGGCCCTGATTGGCACAGTCCTAGCAGATGACTTCTAGTAGTGTAACTCAGCCTGTAGCTCTAGCCATGTTTTAGGACAGGGGTTGAGGCAAGAGAAGAGAGTTCTCCTTTTCTTTGGTCGGTTCTCGAGGGAAGATTCGTTAGCTTTAGCTTGGATCTTCATCCTGACTTAGTAGGCGGTTAACACATTGAACACGGTGACGTTAAATCCGTTCACTTGTGGGTGTTCAGATGTGTAGATTATAGTGGACCCTGATGTTTCTTTCCCTATTGTTTTGAGAGCCATAAATAGAGGAGGGGTTGATAACTTCTGGCGTAGAGTGTTCTCTTTGGGTCAGAGGGCCCAAGAGTGTGATCCATCTATGGCAGAGTCAGTCTGTCGGTTCAGTTCAGAGTTTGTTGAGAGTAGTAGATGCCGTCCAGCTGACCTTATGGTTCTAGGGGTGACTGATGATGTCAACCTAGGGCGGATTGGCTAGCTACTTGAGGTACTACCTAAGTCTGCAAAGACAAGGTAGGACAGTTCAGAGTTCAGAGGCTCGGATGGGTCAGAGTTAGTCCTTAGAGGGGGACAGTTTAGCATACCCAGCAGTTTGATATCAACCCTACAGGCTCGTGAATTCGTTAGGGAAGTTAGTCAGGAGTTTTCTTGCTCTTGTTTGAGCGCATAGCCAGGTCAGGGAACCAGCCTCAGTATTCATAGACAGGAAAAGAAAAAGAGTGTTATATGTTATCCCAGACGAGTTAGCAGGTTTACCATTAGTAAACCCAGTAGGAGTTGCAAGTTAAGTGAGAATGGAGACTAGATGCATCTTCACCTTTTCCTTTGGAATGATACCTGTAGCATGTAAGAGTTGAAACCTATAAGAGCTAGAAAAGCAGTTACAGACTGAAGAGCGATAGTAGAACAATGTGCACTTGGTAGTAAAGGCTTCTATCCGACTTAGTACCACACACCCTGGAATGTTCCAGTATCGTTGTGAGAAACGGAGGATGAAACCTTGAGATTTTATCACAACTATGAATAGTTGCACAAACTCACTACCACGGTTAGGTAGCTAGTAGAAGCCGGTTGTTTTCTATAATCGATCCGAGAGTTGGGAACTATCTGTCGAAAGTTAGAGAAAAGTCAGTTAACAGTTGCGTAGAGATGAGATTGTGATTGTAATGAAGAGTTTAAACCAGAGGGAAGGGGTAAAACTGCTCAGCGACTCTGAGTATACAAGACAGGAGTTACTGGGTAAGGCTTAGCTGCCCTCAGTCAGATGTCGCTTATCAGTTTATCCTATAGAAACAGATAGCTAGAGAGCTAGAGATAGTCCAGTGTAGTTAAAAAGGGATCAAAAGAGAAGAAGCCAGTATAGTAAAGAAGAAGAAAAGCGGGCAAGGATCAGAGTGCGCAGCAAAATCGTAGAATAGTTTAGAGAAACAGAGAAGCATGCCCGTTATCTACGAAATGTTGTAGATTTTCAGAGAACATGGCATAGAGGTCAAGTTCTGTAAGCTGAGTGCAATTTCAGGGCATGTCGGTTTCATTGTGATGTGTCACAATATAACATTGAAAGTAAGTAGAGAGAGAGAACGTGATAGCCAAGTCATCTAGCATTTCCGTAGAGTTATAAAGCCGAGAAGCATCAAAGAGAAAGGAAGATCCGTAGTCAGATGAAAGATTCAAGTCAGTTGTTGTGTACTGACAGAAGTGATAAGTAAAGAGAAGTAAAGGGTAGTATAACCAGAGGAGTGTGAATAAGCTGAGAAAAGGCAAAGAAAAGGAAAGTTAGTAGTCATATGAAAGAGTCAAGTCGATTGTGTACGTGGTAACCAATTAGTGTAGACACAGCTTAAGCAGTGAAGGGTCAGCAAAGTCAGACAGTATAGCCAACCCGGGAGTTTTACTCCAGGGGTATCTGTGTCTCTTGGTAGAGAACGATGTTAGGCTTTCTTTTTGTTTCCCTGTATGTTTATTGTTGTTGTTTTAACATTCGAGGACGAATGTTTTTAAAGGAGGGAAGAATGTAATACCCGGCTAGATTCAGACATCGGAATTCCTACCGTCCGGGGGAGTTCGAGGATGTCAGAGGTCTCTGGAAGGGTAAGAGAAAGTTTTCTAAAATATGTTCAAGTGTGTTAAAGGTTTAGCGTAGAAAAGGATTGAGTTTTGAAGAGATATGGCCAAGGAGGCATTTTGCCATGTTCGGCCCCCTAAGGTTAAGTTCGGCCGCCTAAAGTTCCCCAGTTTCGGCCCCCGAAGGTTAAGTTCGGCCGCCGAAGGTTGCATAGTTTTGCATGCGATTCGGCAGCCGAACCTGAGGCGGTTGCTCATCTATAAGGGCACCGAGTGGCAGAAAAAAGGAGGAGGTTTCTTCTCTCCTTCTGACCTAGGTGAGGTCTTGATCTCCTTAAAGTCTTTTCACGGTTTTTCTTCAAATCTTTCACGGTTTTAATGAGTTTTACCCTTGTTTTGAAGAGTTGTGAGCTTGAAACAAGGTTTTGGAGTTTGAAGCTTTTGAAGCTTGGTTTCTCCATATCTTTGAGTTTGGATCATCTCAGCCTTTGTTCTTCAAGAGGTAAGTGTTGATCCATGGTTCTTATGATGTTTTTATGAGTTTTGTAAAGGGAAAAGGGAGCTAGGCATGAGTTTGCATGAGATGTGCATCATAGGGTTTATGAATCCTTTATGTTTGATGTGTGTCTTGTGAGCTTGTTGTTGGAGTTTAAAGTTATTTGAAGCTCCCTTAGGCTTGTTGAAGTGTTTATGCATGTTTTAGAAGGGTTAAATGCATGTGTTGAGGTCTGAACAGGTGATGGAGGGACTGGCAGGCGTCCTTGTGCACGAAACTGAGTTCTGGCTAAACTCAGGTTCGGCCCCCGAAAGTCCAAGTTAGGCCGCCGAACATGCCTGACTTTCGTCTCTGGAGGAGACATTCGGCCGCCGAAGGTGCTGCCGAAGGTGCCCTGTCCAGCCTTCCTTTGCTTGTTTTGCATGCATGTTTTGTGATGTTTTAGAGGGTTTTTGGAGAGATGTTCATAGTTATGTTAGAGTATGTTTGGTACCTCATTTACGTCCATCTGTGTAGGATTGGACCGAGGAACCGAGGAGGCTCCAGAGTTAGAGTTGGCCCAGAGTTAGCCAGCATTGGCTAGAGGTGAGTGGAACTAAACTACATATTTTCTCTTGAGAAATGACACGATTCTAGCATGATCCATGCATCATAAACTGCCATGTTATGTATTAGGTTGTATTGCATTAGACTTCACGACGATGATGCATTGCATATACGTTGTTGTTTATGTGGATGAATGTTGGATGATCCTTAGCCCTTGACAGAGAGCAGATACAGATTTATGGCATGAGATAGCCATACCAGGTCGCCCCTGGATAGTCCAGGTCGCTCCTGGTACTATGAGTGAGACAGCTGGGCTGTCAAATCAGAGTTAAGTGTAGACCAGGTGAGACCTCGTCTCCTTGGCACAGTTGGTCATGTTATGATATCAGAGCAGAGATAAGAGTAGACCAGGTGATGACATCGTCTCCCTGGCACAGTTGGTCAGATTATCACATGTAGTTGAGGGCTATTGGTGACAAGGTCATCCTTGAGATGATATGTTTGTGATGTGATGCATTTCATGAAAGCATGTAATGAATGAACTGTTTTTATTGTTCCTCCTCACTGGGCTGTAGTAGCTCATCCCACTCCCTTAACCCCAGTTTTGCAGGTTCTGAGATAGCTATGGGAAGTTAAAGTCAGCAAGAGTACAGAGGGAAGATATGCATGAATGTATGGTTGTAATAAAGTAGTGGACATGATGTAACTCAAAGATTAGTGGTAATGTAATGTGTATAGATATGTACTGTCGTATACTGGATAGACTTGTGCTTTTCCTAGTATCCTTGCTATAGTGTGAAGTATGATTAATCCCTTGTACATGAATCCTGTTTTACGTTTCTTGATGAGAAATGTGTGAGTTAGGCTTAATGTATGGCTTTGATGTGATACCAGTGGATTGTGTTACAGAGTAAAAGGGTTTTAATCCCTTGATCCACAGCAGATAGTAGTCTCTGGTATAGGCCCTGAGGGCCATTTCAGATGTTAAGCCTACAAAGTTTTACAGGATTGTTGAGTATCTTTGTATCATGTATGGGATTTATCAGGTACACAGAGAGTATAGTCGGCTTGCTACGGGTCCCGGCGGCCTTAAGCCGATCTGGATCCTAGTGCCAGTGATGGTTCGGACCGTTACTGAGTGGTACCGGTTTCCGGGTCATTACATGGAGGCTCGGTTGGTGTTGAAGATGAGGTCTCTTCGGTGCGTTGAGGTGATCGGGCAGATGGTTGAGAGGCTCTTGAATTGGCCTGTTTTTGCAATTTGATTGCTTTCATCAACCTTTTAGTTGTCTTCTTGATTTCTGGATCAAACTGAATTCTGCTATTCTCAGATCTGATCATAAAAATAAAAATAAATTGTTAGAGGTCTCCGGCAACATCGCCAAAATTTGACGGATGTCGAATCCATCAATTTAAAATTTACTTCCCTTTTCTTAATTGGTAAGAACTTCTAGATAGGGTGAGTGAGTATCGATCCCACATAGACCTCAATTCTATTTAATTTAAATGATCAATTTGAAATAGAAAAATAGTTTGATATGAAAAGTGAGAAGAAGAGAATTTTTTATGAAAATGGTTGTGCCTTAGACAAACCAATAAAAATAAACTTAAAAGAAAATAATAATAATAAACAATGCAATTGAAATTTGAGAAACAAATAAATAGTTAAAATTTTCAGCTGAAAGCAATCAAATTAAGGTGTTTTGCAGTTGATCATTGGTTAGAAAAATAATTCATGTTATTATCTATTGTTTGGTTATAGTGGTCAAACACATGAATCCCACCGATTCTTTCTTATGAATAAATTAATCTGCTTCGCTCTTGAATTAATTTCTAGTTAACTAATAACCCCAACACGTATGTAGATTTAATTAGTCAGCTGCATTAAAAGAGAAAAATCCAAACTTGATCAATAAAAACACGCGTTTTATTTAAATTAAATCTACCAATTTCTTAACATAAACTAATATGTTAATTGTTACTTGTTAATAACTCAATTAAACAATTACGGATTTAATTAGATTAATTAGTTATAGGTTGTTTTCCCAAGAGATTCAATAGACCTCTTAGATTATCAAGAAAACAACAATGGAGGTGGTGTTCTTCGAAATCAGAAATTGACAGTAAATAGAAATAAGAGGAAGAGAATTAAAGTGCATAGCATCACAACTTGAACAAACCTTATTTTAATTTAACCTTCAACTGAAAATAAATATTTAGTCTCTCATTGCCCTAATAAAATTATAATATAAAGTAAAAGAAGAAGAAAAGAAAAAAATGGAAAAGAGTGGGGGGCAGCAAGAGAGTAAATGAGAGTGAGAGCTATAATATTATTCCCTGGGTTTAATGCTAGGAGACTTTATATAGGCATAAAAAAATAAAACTTAATAGTTTAAAATAAAATTTACTACTCTCATCTTATCTCTATTCTAATCTTATCTCTATCCTAATTTGATTGAGTTTAATTCAACTTTGAAACTGATCTTATCATTACTCAGGTGGTAAAATCTATCTTATCTCCCCATCACCTTGCGCTACAAGTTTGGTCAAGGTTGTAGCCTCCCAGTATAAAAATCATTTAATTCAGTTTTTTTTTGTTCATTTTCTCAACTTCTACTCACAAACCTGTCTAAAATTAAATTCAAATTAAATATTTATATCAAAATTATAGTAAAATCAAAAAATTAAATGAAAAAAAATTGTGAGTTTTGCAACTCATCAATAATTCATATAAAAGTTTCCCTACTCTTTTTATTCTTCTCATTTCTAAAATTTCTGTCTTTGATATTTTTCTCCTTAATGAGTTCATTGCATTCAATTTTTTTTTTATCAATTTTCGTGCCTCATAATTAGTCCATTAAAAGAATCCACATTCCTAATTCTCCACATCCACAAAACCACAGATGAAAAAATGGATATCAACACATTAATTCTCAATAAATCTAACAACTTCATTTCAATATTACTTACCCTAATTTGTACATCCAAAGAATCTCCTGTCTGGATTTAATTCTCACTACACGTTAGGGCTGTGCACAATTCTTAGGGATTCTGAATTGAATCGAACAATCGTACTGAAATCGAAAAAGAATTGATGTTGCAAAAACTGAACCGAACTGAACTGAATTTATTTAGCTATTTGATTCTGGTTTTGGTTCCTTGTCAAGAAACATACTGAAACCGAATTGGAATTGAAACCATACCAAAGATCTGATTTTATACATATGTTTTTTTAAATGATTTTAATGATGTTATGGTTATATTATATATATAATTTAATGTATTTTATATTTTATATAATTTTAATATAATCTTATAATTTATATCACTAAAATTATAAAATTTTATTTAATGAATTCAAATTTTAATTTTATAAATTATTAAATAATATATAATAGAAAATTATAAATAAGTAAAGTTATAAATAAAATAGTTATTTGAGAGTTATTCTAAACTTAATAAAAGTTTAATTCATTTTATTAATTCATTATGTGTGTATACACTCTCTTTGATTATTTTTATATTTAATGCTACCTAATTACTTTTATAAATTAAATTATAAAAAAACTACTATTTAGTTTCTATGAGAAAACTCACTAGTTAGTCTTTTGATTTTGAAAAACATATTAAAACGTCCCTAACATTTTAAAAAATCTATTATTTAGTCTCTCCGTTAATTTTATCGTCAAGTATTTTGCTATTTAGTCTTTATGGTGTTGAAAAATTTATTAATTAGTTTCTCAGACTTTTAAAAAATTTACTAATTAGTCCATCCATATTAGGAGCATTTTAGACTTTTTTGCAATCCTAGTTAAAACCAACGAAGGGACTATGTAGTAGACTTCTTAAAATGTCAAGAATATTTTAATGCATTTTTTCAAAAAATGAGAGATCAATTAGTGAGTTTTTTCATACTATAGAGACTAATTAGTAATTCTTTCTTAAATGATTCATATAATTTGAATATGACTCTCTCTCTTAACTATTAAATAATTACAAAAAATATTAGAAAATAATCATATAATCTAATTAATTATTAAAAATTTCTAACAATATAATTTAAATAATTTAATTAGTTAGACTCCATTTATTTTACATAAAATATTTTACTAAAAGATTTTTTAGGAAAAAATTTTTTAGTGTTTGGAGTATTAAAAAATTTAATGAACGAAAAATATTTTTATAGTCAAAGAAAAAAATAAGTCATTTTTTATATTTTGAAATTTTTATTAAAATTTTTATATATAAATTTATTAATAAATTTATTAATAAATTTTATTTTTAAATTAAAATTAAATAATAAAAAATAAGTTATTTAAGGCTAATCATAATTTATTCTATTTAAATAGATTATATATATATATATATTATTTCAACTATAAATATATTAATCACTTTAAAATTTTTAATTATATTATACGAGCGAATCACATATTAATAATATAATATATCTTTATATATTAATTACACATATATTTTTATATTAAAAATAAATAAATAATAATTGTATATAAAATAATATAATATTTTTATTGAAAAATATATAGAATATGATTTAATATGGATATTATTATTTAAATGTTAATATTATTATTTTTATTATTATTTTAATATTAATTATTTACCATTTTAAAATAAATATAAAAATATTATAATTTTATTTGTAAAAATTAAGACTTAAATTGAAATTAAAATTTAAAAAAATTAAAATAAAATTTAAAATTAAATCAAAACTTACTGAAATTATTTAGAATCATATCAAAATTATACAAAATTTAATTTTAAATATAGCTCTTAAAAATTAAAGAATCAAAATTTTAATTTTTAACAAAAATCATACCAGAATTAAAACCGAACCTACATATCTAAATCTTAGCATAAACATGACAAAAGCACATTATATTTGGTGTATTATCGTCCAAATATATTTTCATCCATTATTTTACTTTTTCGAATGCCATTCTCCTCAATCCACTTTCAAAATCACCACCATGCAACCATAGCAAGAGAGATGGAGAAAAAGAAAGTGAGAGAGAGAGGGAGTCCACTTCTGTTGATAAGAATTAATGACATATATTCTCAATTAGTGATCATTCCCGTCACGTCAAATATGAGTTTTTTAACCTATTTATAGCATTTTTGGGCTTTTTATTTGACATTTTGAAACTTAGGAGCTTACATGGCCCATTTAGTTTGATTAGGTCATAAATGACTATTTCATAAAATCTTCGAAAGCTCCAAACAAAAGAACATGGGACTGACATGGGTTCTTGATCTGATTACTTGATGTGCGGTGAGCTGATTTTTAAAACCTTAATATATTTTTAAAATTGAAAAATTAACCAGTAAATTTTCCATTTTCCAGTTATAAAGATTAAGTACCTAAATTTTTAGGTAATATTATTTATTATTTATTAATTATTATTGTTATTATTATACACTAATCAAATCATATTCTCAACTCTACATGGTGGCATGTCATTCTATATTTCAAGGGAGTGCCCCTCACGTAGTTTTCCACCTAACCCAATGAATAAAATATACAACGCGATTATTCACTCACGGCTATGTCATCCATTATATAAACAATTATCACTATACGCAGATGTTAGGCCCAAAAATCTCTGCATTTTTTATTTAATTAATCTGCAACCTCAGGATGAAATCAGTCAATTCCTTCATCCTCCTCTTTCTTGCTTTTCCTTTGATTTCAGCCTCAGATTATAACTCTGCTGGAAACAATGAAAATGAAGCACCATCCCTTATTGTTCCGACATTGCTGGATAGCTTACCTTCAGAAGATGACTTGCTGTCTTTTGTTTACTATCATCAAAGATGTCCTGAAGCTGAAGCCATCATCAATAGAAAAGTTAGAGAATGGGTTAACAAAGACTACACCCTTGCTGCCAGTCTCCTCAGGCTTCACTTTCATGATTGTGCTGTTAGGGTAAGACACTAAATTAAAGATTTCATCCAACAGAATTTTATGATTACATATTAGATTGCTGCACTGTTTAATTTTTGTTACTAAATTAAATACTTATCTCTAGATTTATGCTGTAATTTTTTTTTTTTTAAATTCTTCTGTACTTATTATACACATTTTAATTAATTTTATATAATATTTCAAAATAAAATTTTAATTTAATAACTATTGAGCTCTTTCCATATGAAATGGAAAATGTTTTTCATGATAAAAATTAATTTTTTTAGGTGTTAGGTGGTGGTATTGCTGGTTTTTTAATTTTTATTTTATTTTCAAAAATTAAATTTTAGAACAAAATATTGAGATTTTATCCTAATCTTTTAACACAGTAAAATTTTCTTTTTAACAGCCAACTAAAGGGTATACCTTGGGCCCAGGGGCCGATACACTACCCCTAAAAAAATTCTTAATAATTATTTTTATATGTAGGGATGCGATGCCTCCATTCTCTTGAACTATGAGGGAAGTGAAAGGACGGCAGACGTAAGCAAAAGCCTAAGAGGATTCGACGTGATTGACGATATCAAAGCAGAGATTGAGAAGAAATGCCCGAAAACGGTCTCCTGTGCCGACATTCTTACAGCAGCTTCTAGGGATGCTACAGTTTTTCTTGGAGGTCCTTACTGGACGGTGCCGTATGGAAGGAAAGATGGGAAGATTTCTATTGACAAGGAAGCCCAATTGGTGCCAATGGGTCTAGAAAACATTACTACTCTCATCGAGTTCTTCCAATCTCAGGGCCTTGATGTGCTTGACTTGGTCGTTCTCTCAGGTGATTCCTCAACCTCATCCCATATATAGCTTTATAATTATATGCCTCTCAAGCTAAAGATTTCTCGGATTTTGCTTGGAGTAGTTTATTTCCCTATAAAAAATTTTAAATAATTACATATGATTTTTATTTATTTTCAAATGAATTTTTTTAAAATTAAAAATAATTAATTATTTTGTTTTAAATATAAAATTAAAATAATCTATTAAATTAAATACTTATAAACTTTTTTTTTATTTCAAATAAGAATACAATTAGCAAAGTTTATAGCACAATAAGAAATATTTGTGATTAATATTTTTACTTTTCCTTAAAAATTATCAATAATATAATAAATTTATATTTAATTGATATAAATTTTTACAAGTTGCAATGTAAATAGCTTAAAATTTTAGTTTAAACACTCAATGCGTTAATTTCAATTAATATAGAGATGTAAGTATATATTTAACTATTAATTTATTCTTAAAAATGAGATAAAAGATAAAAATTATGTCCTTTAATAAAAAATTTTGCGTTTAATTTTTGAATATGCAGTTCATTTTAAATTTGAAAGAGAGCGCTTTATCTTTTAATGAGATTATATATCATAAATCCATATTAAACGAGTATCGTGAATTTCAAATTTTGAATAGTATTTGCCAAAAAATGTAAATATATTAATTTAATGGGTAATTTATATGAATATTTCTTAGATTTGATAAAATTTACATAATAGTCCCTTATTAAATTTTCAGTAATAAATTAGTTCCTAAATTTAATTTTTATCTAACAAAATAGTTTTTCATTAATAGAAGATATAATTTTTATTAGTTGACCATTAATTTTAATAACCAAAATATAAAGAATTGGTCAATTTTTTAATTAAAAGTTATTTTTATTTATTATTTTAATAGTAAAAATTAAAAATTACTATTTTAAAATTTGAAAATTAGTGAATATATGAGTTTTATTTATTATTTTTTTAATTGTTATTATAGTAAATAATTTAAATTTTTAAAATACAAAATTAATATTTTGCATAAAAATTAATAATGAATAATTTTAATTTTTCTTAAAAATTAATTTTTATATTATGTAAGTATAAAAATGACAGATTTAAAAATTAAAAATTAATTTTTATATTTAATTAAAAATTAAAAATTAATTTTTATATTTAATTAAAAATTAATTTTTATATTTATATATTTAATTAAAAAATAAAAAATTAATTTTTATGTTTACAAGTCCGTCTAAATTGAATTTTATGCGTATAAAATTTTTTATACTTAACTAAAATTAAAAATTGATTTTTATACTTACATATTATAATTGGAATGTGTCTAAATTGATTTTTACAAGTGTAAAATTTTTTATACTATAGAATATCAATTTTATATTTTAAAAATTAAAATAATTTATAATGATAATAGATAAAAAAAATAGTAATAGATAATAATCATAAATTCATTAATCTTTAAAAATTAAAATAAAAATTTTTCAAATTTTTATTATTAAAATAATAAATAAAAATAACTTTTTATTAAAAAAATATTAACCAATTAAAAAATTATTTTAATCATTAAAAAGATAAAAACTCTATTCAATAGTTAACTAATATCAATTTGTACTTTTTATTTACAAAAGAATTATTTTATTAAACAGAAATTAAACTTAAAAATTAATTTATTATTGAAAATTTAATAAAAAAATTATTGTGGGTTTTGCAAATGTCAGAGAGATTCATGGAAATTATACTAATTTAATAATATTGGAGTAGTAGTATGGACTATGGGGCTATTTCTTAAGTCGTGTTGAAATTTAATAAAGAAGGGTAAGAATTGCAATATTATAGTAATTGGTAATAAGTATTTAAAATTCGTCTCTCAGGAGCACATACCATTGGGAGGGCCACGTGTGGAACAATACAACATCGGCTATATAACTTTGAAGGAACAGGAAAACCAGATCCATCTCTTGACGCCAAGTATTTAAACTTCTTGACAAGGAAATGCAGATGGGCCTCTGAGTACGTTGAGCTTGATGGCATAACTCCGAAGACCTTTGATGCTGAGTACTACAACAATCTCCAGAAAAACATGGGACTTCTCTCCACAGATCAATTGCTATTTTCTGATCCAAGGACTGCTCCTCTTGTTAATACTTTTGCTTCTGCACCTTCTGTCTTCTATCATCAGTTTGGGGTTTCCATGGCCAAGCTTGGCAATATTCTTGTCCCTTCTGTTCAAGACCAAGGAGAAATTCGAACCATTTGCTCTTCCGTCAATTCTTACACAAACTAGGTGTTTTTCTTCTTCTTCTTCTTTTTTTTTTTTTTTTTTTTATTTCATTTTGTTGGATCACTTTGTCCTATAATTTTCCAATGTTTTAGTTACCTTCTTTTGCTTTTTTATTCACAAATATGAGCAATTAATGTTAATGTTGTTCATCAATCTGTAACGCGTCAATTTTTCAAATTGTCATGACATTATTTAAAAATAACAATTTTTATTTTCTTTATGTTCCGTTTGTTATGAAATGTTTTTTTTTTTTAAAAAGTATTTTCTAATAACTAAAAAATTACGATTGTTTTTTATTAGGAGTGTAAGAAAAGTTCAAGTGTAATAAGATTAAAAATAACTAAAAATTCAAATACTAGTTCCTCCATTTACACCTAGAAAAAGGGTTAGATAAAGGAGAAAAGATAGGAGATTTAACCTATGAAATAGCCCGAAAGTTGGGGATAAGGGGAGCTTTGGTCCCCTAAACTCTCCCAAAAATATTTTTATATATATAATTTTTAATTATTTTATATTGATTTTTCTAAAATTAATAATAAGATTTAAAATATAGTGAATAATAAAAATATTAGTTCCTAAAATATTTTAATAAATTAATATAATTTGATTTTTTTTATTATTTAGTCTCCTATCCACCATAAACTAAAACACAAGAAATATGAATCCTATGTAATAAAACCTACTTCTTTGTATCTTGGATCCATAGTAAATCAGGTCATAGATGAGTTTTTATATTGTTTTTATTTATTTAGTCTATTATATAGGTGTACATCACCTCCCTAAGAAAAAACTTCTGATTCTACCTCTAATTGCCATGTTTGAATTGAATGATAGTAAGAATTGGATCTATAAGTAAAGAAACAAAGGAACTGATGTTTTTTTTTTTTTTTTTTTTCATTCTGTTATCTTCTAATTTCTCTCATATTGCTCATCCATTTTGAAAAATTTACTGGTGGTTGAGGCTGAGTAAAGAAACAACAAATTCCTCAGTATTATGAAACATGATCGAGTTGTGATACAATCATTCACATAAGTGGGCAGGTGAGGTGATGATTTATCTATTCCTAACTAGTAGCTCCCTATTTTTCTTCTAGCACTTGGACTCCTATAAATAATCCTAGTCACTAATCAAAATTATTTTGTAATTATTTTGTAGTAATATAAAATTCATAATAAAAACTCTACATACTTCAAATATTTCTAACTTCTATAAAATTTTAGGCTAATTTAAATTCATTTTATATGAATTTTAATCAATTTTTTGAACCCTAACTTGAATACTACTCCCTCCCTCTCATAATTTTTATTTATATTTTATTTTTTAGTTGTCTCAAAATTATTGTTCACTTTTTTTAAATTATAATAACATATAAATTGACTATTATAACCTTATAATATTATCTTATTTTCAAGAAATCTCTCAAAAATTTTAATATTTTAAGATGGTATAATTGGAAAGTCAATAAAAAAATTTATCTTTCTTATTATGTGTAAAAAATCGAAGTGGACAAAAATTATGAGGCGAAAGAGTATATAAAAAAAATCTGAAACAATGAAAATTGAGTAATAAAAATAAGTTGATCCATTTGACCCGAATGCAAACACAAAAAGTTGAAGCAAACCTAAGAACTATATTGCTATAATGAAAAGAGGAATAGAAAAATAAATAATAGATTGAATTGAAAATTGACTAAACTTCGAAGAAAAAAGTTACTGTGACAGAATATATAGAAAAAGAAGGACATAAATAAAAAAAGTAGAAGAGAATAACCTATAAAATATTATCAATCGGATCATACAAATATATATAAGTAGCCATTAATGATCATTAAGGTCTCTAGAGTGAAGAGTCTTTGGATTACAAGCTTTGGGTTGGAGAGTCTATAAGTAACCAATATTCATCTCTAGAAGTTGCAAAATTGTAGATGATATACTTAGTGTTAGAAGTTTTTGCATTTCATTGGTATTCATTAGATAACTTTTAATGATTGAAGGAAAATAAGAATATAAATTATAACAAACTCAATCTAACCTGATTTGTACTTAAACCGAAATTATTGGTTTGGTTGTGATTGGATCGGTTGGATCCGTTGCTTTAATTCAAAATTTAAACAACCTTAATACTTACACATCTGAATAATTAGATTTTTTTCCAAGTACCTTTTTTCATGACCTAATACATAATTAAATGTTAAAAAATTATTACTACTAAATATAATTTGCACTTTTAAATTGAAGTTAAATGCACGTGAGATTTACATGTTAATTGCATGCTAAATTCTAACTTTTGATGTGATAAGGCATTGTTAGTTAAGAAAACAGCCAAATACTACTTTTTTATTTTGTCTCAATTTTGTCTTTCTCCCCATAATATTTTTACTCGCTAAATCTTTCTCTTCATGCTCACAACCCCATGATAAGGTCTCTCTCGTGTGTATGTGCTTGTATGTTTGCTATAGTGTTTGCACAAGTATTTGTTTTCCCTACACTTGACTTACCTTATTTCCTTCTCTCTTTATATTCTTTAACTACCATCCTTTCCTCATTTGAGAACTCATTTGAAGATCCACCACCTTCCTTGAGGTCCAAATTCTCCTCCTACATCTTATTTCCTTTTTTATCCTTTATTGTGAAAGCTAAAGATGGTGGATTTGGACTTACTTTTGAGTTCGTAATTGTATTAATTATATTAATAATATTTGAACCAAATAAAAATAAAAAGCAAATATATTTTATTCGATGGAGGAAATACATTTTTAAAAGAAGCAACATATGTTTGAGGAATCCTATACCCGTAGACCAATGAGATCGTTTCAAATTGGAGTTATCAGGTCATCAACTTATTAATAATATGGTTAGTGCTCTGGATCCCAAATTTTGCTTTGACTGAAAATAATTAATTAAAAATAGTTAATAGGTATAGGATGATGAACAAAAAGCCACAACACTCATATCAAAATTAAGCAAGTTAGGGACCAAACTTATTGTAGGTTTAGTGTTGCACTATCAATGAATATGTTAAAGTTTAATAATTTGTTTAAGACTCTCAAGTCTTGGAGTGATTTGTAGGATATTTTATAAAGTTATTAGAAATACATGGTTATCCTTCTTTTAAGGATTTTGTCTGTCCACAGTAAATGGGTTAAGTTTGTAGCAGGTCTGACTTCTCCATATTTCGTGTAAAACTCTCTTTTGTACTTATTGATACGGATCCAATAGGGCAAATTTCTAACAATGGTGTGGAGCAAACTTATGTCATTCAAATGGATCTAAAAGGAGTTCAAAATCATATTCATATGATCCATATATATTTGGGGCGTGCTTCAACTCATATGGGACAGATTTGGTGCAACACTTGCAATCATAGGCTTAGGGAGCCTAATCAAACCTATGGGCTAAAACTACACAAAGGGAAGCCTAAAGTGAAGATCAAGTAAGGCTTTTGTGAAGATTCAGCTTTGTTATGATGGACTTGCTATGTTTTATTATTTAAACACTTATTTTATTTTAGCTTTCTTTGGGCTTGTATTCTGGCCATATTTTATCTTTTAAGTTTTAGAGTGTTGGGCCATGTTTTGGGCTTATGTTTTAATACTTATGTTTTATTTTAGTGTGTGATTGGGCTTGGACCTTATGTGTTTAAGTCAGGCCCAAGAAGAGTGTCTTAGGGTTTTATTTGTTTTTCTCCTTACTATATAAGGATAAGAAACAATTGTAAGAGGCAGCTTTTAATCAAACTTTTCAGAATTTCTTTCATGCCTTTGGCGTGTATTGCTTTGAGTGAGAGTGAGGATTTGCTTTCATCAATTGCACCAGGAATCTTGGCTAACTTATCAACTATTCGTTGTGGCGTTTGTCGGATTCTCATCTAAATCCTTCGATCATTGGTGTTTCAGCTTCTCTAAGTTTGGGGTGCCATAGGAGGTGGGTTTATCAGATCTTTGGATTCTGTATCTACTTGTGCGTGTGAGTTTGAGGCTTGTGCCATAGGGTTCCACGTCAGTTGGTATCAGAGCCAAAGTGAGGTAAATTCTTATTTATCTTAGGATCTAGGGGTTTTTGAGTTTTCCTTGTCTTTCTTGTTCTTTTCGGTGAAAGCTTGTATGTCCATGGCTGCACCTTCTTGATTATTAGTTATAAAAAAAAAAAAATCGAAATCCAAAAAAAAAAAAATCAAAAATCAAAAATCGCCTTTACCTTATTTATCTTGATCTGGCCGAAATTGTGGTATGTTTCCTTTTTCGTCCATATTGCCTTACCTATCTCAATTGATTGCTGTAATTTATGGGAATCAATTTTGAATTTTGAATTTGGTTGAATCCAGATTAGGAGATAAAAGAATTTCTGCCTATTTCCTAAAGTGCACATTTAGGGCAATTGCATCTAAATTGATTTGATGTGAAATCCTTCTTTTAATACCAGAATTTTCGTCCATGTTTCTGATCTGAGAGAAATTTACATTTTTCTTTTCTGATTCTATTTGTGGGGTTTTGATACTTTCCTTTTTGGGTAGATTTAAGTATATCCATATTTAATTTGCGTTGAAGTGAATTAAATGCAATATTTTTGTCCAGGTTCGTTTTTATTTGATTTCTAAGTTTCTTTTTTTTGTTTAAGCTTGCTTTTGCTTCCTTGACATTGCTGGAGTATTGTTTGCTTGTGTCTATACTCCAGGTGATATTTTTCAAGTAGCACAGAACCTAGTTCATGTGTTACTTTCCAAATTGTCAGTGTCTTCTTTCTAGTTTTTGCGCGCTTCCTTCTTTCTTTAGGATTTCTTCTTTGTTTCATTAAACGCACCTTGTGGTTAGTTGGTTGACCTTAGTTTCTGATGTGCAATTGAAGAATGAGCAAAAAAAATGGTAAGAGTGCAAACACTTGAGTACTTTCTTTTTTTTAACGCAATATTTGCTAGTCCTTTTTGTTCTTTGTTGATTTAAGGTAGGATGAGTAAAGACAAGAATGTGGTGGATCGTACTGATAGAAGTGAATCGAATATGGGTAACGATTATAAGCTCTTTAAGAAATCAGTCAGTGGTGAGTTACAAAGGCTCAATAAGACTCTCGAGAGGTTAACTGAAACTATGGAGAGTTTGAATGTCTCACAAGCTTCCACTTCTACAAGAATACCTCAAAAAACTCCTAATTGCAATAATGACTGTGATGATTCGGATGTGTTGGTTAATAATGTGTTGCTTGCTGCACATTGTGAGATGCTTGTTGCTAGGCGTGCTCTGAATATGCAGGTTAAGGAAGAAAGCCTAGAACAACGGGAAAACATATTTCACACTAGGTGTTTGGTTAATGGAAAAGTGTGTACTCTCATTATTGATGGAGGTAGTTGCACAAATGTGGCTAGTGTGTATATGGTGGAAAAATTGGGCTTGGCTTCTATTAAACACCCTAAGCCATATAGATTGCAATGGTTGAATGATTGTGGAGAGGTTAGGGTTACACGCCAGGTGGTTATACCATTTTCTATTGGTAGGTACAAGGATGAGATCTTATGTGATGTGGTACCTATGCAGGCAAGCCATATGTTGTTGGGTAGACCGTGGCAACATGATAGAAAGGTGCAACATGATGGGTTCAATAACAAGTACTCCTTCACTCATGAAGGACAAAAGGTTATACTCGCCCCTTTATCACCTCAAGAGGTATATGTTGATCAAATAAAGATGCTGAAGAGGGAGAAGGAGGCTTCGGCCTTGGCCACAAAAGGAAGTGAGAGCTTGAATTCTGCGGAAAAGATGAGAGAAAAGAGTGAGTTTGAGCGTAAAGAGGCTGGAAAAGAATCAAGACTAGTTCAAGGAGGGAAGGTGGAGAAAGAAAAGGAGGAAGAAGAGGCTAAAGTTCCAATCTCAACTTCCATAGAGATTGAAATTGAAGAGGAAGTTGTAATGCATGAATCTAATGTAGTTGTTGTTGAGAATTCCATCAATGAACTTATAGAAGAGGTTGTGAATGATGAAGGACATGGGGAGCACGTGATTGATGAGGTGGAGGAGGCGAATGAGACTGTTCTGGAAGTTGTAGAGAAGAATGGGTCACATCCACAAGATCTATCTATGACTAATATTTTTATGCCTAGTTCATTTGTTCTTGATGTGCAGGTTGTTGATGAAAACAGTCATAACGAAAGTTTTATCCTATTTCCACCTATTCAAAAGGAGGTCTTTGAAGATACATGGGTTCCTAAAGCTTCCCTTTTTGACATAAATATCAGCAAGATTCGAGGACGAATCTTTTCTAAAGAAGGAGAGAATGATACGGATCCAATAGGGCAAATTTCTAACAATGGTGTGGAGCAAACTTATGTCATTCAAATGGATCTAAAAGGAGTTCAAAATCATATTCATATGATCCATATATATTTGGGGCGTGCTTCAACTCATATGGGACAGATTTGGTGCAACACTTGCAATCATAGGCTTAGGGAGCCTAATCAAACCTATGGGCTAAAACTACACAAAGGGAAGCCTAAAGTGAAGATCAAGTAAGGCTTTTGTGAAGATTCAGCTTTGTTATGATGGACTTGCTATGTTTTATTATTTGAACACTTATTTTATTTTAGCTTTCTTTGGGCTTGTATTCTGGCCATATTTTATCTTTTAAGTTTTAGAGTGTTGGGCCATGTTTTGGGCTTATGTTTTAATACTTATGTTTTATTTTAGTGTGTGATTGGGCTTGGGCCTTATGTGTTTAAGTCAGGCCCAAGAAGAGTGTCTTAGGGTTTTATTTGTTTTTCTCCTTACTATATAAGGATAAGAAACAATTGTAAGAGGCAGCTTTTAATCAAACTTTTCAGAATTTCTTTCATGCCTTTGGCGTGTATTTCTTTGAGTGAGAGTGAGGATTTGCTTTCATCAATTGCACCAGGAATCTTGGCTAACTTATCAACTATTCGTTGTGGCGTTTGTCGGATTCTCATCTAAATCCTTCGATCATTGGTGTTTCAGCTTATCTAAGTTTGGGGTGCCATAGGAGGTGGGTTTATCAGATCTTTGGATTCCGTATCTACTTGTGCGTGTGAGTTTGAGGCTTGTGCCATAGGGTTCCGCATCACTTATCATATATATAAAGAATGAAATGAATTTATAGCATAATATACAAGGAAGTTTTTTTAATTTTTCTGTGCTTTGCCAATTTTCTAAACACCAATAATTATTAGAGCTGTATTCTTGGGGGATCGGTGAGAGGAAGATTTATGAGGGAGTGAAAAATGGCTTCTAAAAGTTATCAAGGATCTCGTCCTCTAATTTTTACTGTTAAAAACTATCACATACTAGCAATTAAAATGAAAGCATAATTGAAGGCTTTGAGTTTGTGGGAAGTGATGGAGCAAGAAGAAGATACACTAGCACTGCGTGCAAATCCAACTATAACTCAAACAAGAAGCATGAAAAAGATTTGGTAAGGAAACCAGGGGCTCTCACATGTATTCATTTTGCCCCTTCAGAGGAGATTTTCACAAGAACAATGGCATGTAAATCTCCTAAAGAAGCTTGGGACAAGATTAAGGCAAAAATTAAGGGAAGTGAAAGGGTAAGGTCTACAAACTCTTGACAATAAAAATGGACTTTGAGTTGTTGAGAATGAAGGAGGGGAAATCCATCAAGGATTATTCTGCTAAACTATCAGACTTAATAAAAATAAATCAGGTTGTATGGAGAAGAGTTTCTAGAATCTAAAGTGGTAGAGAAGACTTTGATTAGTCTACCAGCAAGGTTTGAGGCAAAAGTGTCAGCAATAAAGGACCCTTGTGACTTGAAAACATTAACAGTAAACTTCAAGCACAAGTGTAAAGAACTAATACAAAGAAAGGGGAGATGACAGAAGGTTCTTTTCAAGCTAAATACAAGAGTAAATAACCTACAAAGAATTACAAGAAGCAAAGTGGAGATAAAGCAGACAAAGAAAAAGCTATATCAGGATTTAAAAATTAAGCTAAAAAAAGGAAGTTTTCTCTTTGTAAGTTCTATCAGAGGGACAATGATGCTGAAAAAGACTGCTAGTTCAAAGATATACCTCCCATTTAGTGCAGATTTTGTAAAAAGCTTGGTCATGTAGAAAACAATTAGAAGATAAAGCAAAACCAAGAACAAACCAGGTCACAACAACAAGCAAATTTCATTAAAGAAGAAGAGGAAGACTCAAATAAAGCAAGTCTATTTATGGCCTCATAGAATCTATTTGAAATTAGTGAGCATACCTTGTTTATAGACAATGATTGTACTAGCCATATGGCCAAGGAAAAGGAGATTTTTAGCTAGGTGAAATTAGAAAATGGTGAAGTTATTAAAGCTCAAGGGAAAGGGTCTGTGGCTGTAACAATAAAGAAAGGTACTAAGTTATTCATGATATTTTATTTGTGCCATCTTTAGCTCAGAATTTACTGAGTATTTCTCAAATCCTACAAAATAGCTACTCTTTATCTTTTAAGTATAAATGTTGCTTTATTTATGATTCTAATGATGTGCTGATTGCAAAATAAACTATGGTTGATAAGAGTTTTCCATTAAGTTAGAATTCAATTGGTGAAAGTGTCAAGTTTATAAGAACTAATGAATCTTAGTTATGGCACAAAAGGTATGGTCACTTCAACTTTGCAGCATTGTGTACCCTGTATAGCCAAGGGTTAATTAGAGACTTGCCTAATATTTTAAATTCTAATATTATTTTTGGATCATGTCAAATGGGAAAGCAACATATGGAAGTGTTTTCTTCTAGTTTCTCTTAGAGAGCTAAGGCAAAATTAGAGTTTGTACATACAAACTTATGTGGGCCAATGAGGATTGAGTCATTCAATAAAAACATATACTTTGTGTTGTTTATTGATGACTTCACAATGATGACTTAGGTATACTTTGTGAGAAAGAAATCACAAGTACTTTTAGTGCAAAGATTCAAAATGATGGTTGAAAATCAAAGTGGTTACAGGTTAAAGACCTTGATGTCTGATAATGGAATGGAATATAACTCAATAGAGTTTGAGAAGTATTATGAAAAGATTAGGGTTGGTCATCAACTAACTATTGGATAGTCAGCTGAGGAGAATGGTGTCTTAGAAAGAAAAAATAGGACTATGATGGAAATGGCAAGGTGTATGATAACCGAGAAAAGTCAGTTCATAAGTTCTAGGCTGAGGTACATTTTAGGCTATTTATTAAGTAGGCTTCTAACAAGGGCGGTAAATTGTAAGACATTGAGGCCTGGAGTGGAATAAAATCAACAAAAAATATTTAAAAATCTCTGGCTCTATTTGTTATATTCATATACCAGCAGTCAAAAGGAGCAAGTTGAACCATAAATTAGAAGTGAAAATCTTTATGGGTTATGCCTCTAAAGTAAAAGGATTCAGAGTGTATGATTTGCAATTCTAAAAAGTTGTTACTTGTAGATATGTAGTAGTTGATGAGTTGTTTTACTAGAATTAAGATAAGGGAAGGGTTGAGCAGCAACAAGATTAGTTTTAACATTGTATTCCTTAGCAACTACCTCTAAATTGCAAAGTTTAAATGCAAAAAATAAGAATGAGATTCAAGATGATGAAGAAGATGAAGACGTCTCAGCCGCTGAAAAGGTAAAAACCTTAGCTGAAATTTATGAAAGTTGTAGTCTTGCTATTAGTGAAGATGTAGATTACGTTGAAGCTTCAAGGTCTAAAGAGTGGATTGAAGCTATCAATAAAGAAATGAGAATGATAGAAAAAAAAAACAAATAAAACATGGAAGTTGAAAGACCTGAGGGAAGAAATGTCATAGTGTTGATTTGGGTTTACAAAATTAAGATGAACCCTAATGAATCAATCCATAAATTGAAGCAAGGTTGGTTGTTAAGTGTTATGCACAACAACTTGGTGTAGATTTTAGAGATATTTTTTCACCAATTGCTAGGCACGACACTATAAGATTTGTGGTGGCTTTAGCATCTAAAATGAAATGGAAAATCATCCGCTTGGATATAAAGTCCACCTTTTAAATTTGTAGGCTTTATAAGGCCTTATATGGTTTAAAATAAGTTCTAAGAGCATGGTATATGAAAATTGATCCTTATCTCACTCACTTTAGTTTTTGGAGGAGTGACAATGAAGTTACCTTGTACGTGAGAAGTTTAGAAAATTGATCCTTATCTCACTCACTTTAGTTTTTTGGTGTCACTTTATGTTGATGATTTACTGGTGACCGGAAGTAACCAAGAACAAACTAATAACTTTACAAAGGAAATGGAATGGAAGTTTGAGATGAGTGATCTATGGGAGATAAAACATTTTTTGGTAATGGAAATCTCCTAATGTTCAGTTGGGATTTTTACTTCTCCATAGAAATTTGCTTTTCATATGTTATAAAAAATTAAAATGGACAGATGTAAACATGGTGACACACATTTGGTGCTCAATGAGAAATTTTCAGAAGTTAATGGTGGTGAAAAGGTCGATGCTACTTTTATACAAGATTTTGATTGGTAGTTTATTGTACTTAATAGCTAATAGAATTAACTTGATATTTGTAACAAGCTTATTATCCAGGTTCATGCATTCTCCAAGAAAATTTCACCTAGTAGCTGCTAAAAGAGTACTTAGATATGTGAAGGGAAAATTTGAGTATGGAATATGGTTCTCAGCTGTTGAAGATGGTTTTTTGCAAGGATACTGAGACAATGACTGAGTAGGCAACATTGATAATATGAAGAGCACATCTACTTACGTGTTTTCATTTTAGTCAAGTGCTTTTTCATGAAGTTCTAAAACATAAGAAGTAGTACCACAATTCCCTATTGATGCAGAGTATATTGTAGCAACAGGTTTAGCAAACCAAGCAATTTGGCTCAAAAAATTAGTCAGTGATTTGCAGACGAAACCTACTATGCTACTGTGATCAAGCTAGACATTGAGTCAGCAATTTGTATGGCTAAAATCATGTGTTCCATGGCAGGTCTAAGTACATAAATGTCAAATTCCATGCAATAAGACAAGCTGAAAAAGAGGGTGAAGTGCAACATATTCACTGCAATTTTGAAGGCCAGCTTACAGACTTGATGACAAAGGCTTTGCCAAAAAGGAGACTAGAAGTATTAAGGGCAGCACTAGGAGTCTTAAAGAAAAATATTAAGGAGGATTGTTAAAGTTTAAGAATTTTTCTTGAAGACCCTTAAGCCTTAGAGTGATTTATGGGATATTCTGTGAAGTTATTAGAAATATATTGTTATCCTTAATTTTAAGAATTTTATCTGTCCACAGTAGATGGGTTAGATTTGTTGTAGGTTTGACTTCTCTATATTTTGTGCAAAGCACTCTGATGAGTTGTAAAACTCACAATTTTCTCCATATTAATTTTCATGATTTTGAGGTAAATAATTGAATTTTTACTTGAATTTTGATTCTGTACAGGTTTGGAGCTGAAAATGTGAAAAGGAATCAATAGAGACTGTTTTAGAACTGCTTTTAACTGGAAGGTACTGCCTTACCCAAAGCTAAGACCCAAGCTTGACAAACAAATTGTACAGTTTTTGTTTAGACAATTGTACAAAATTTAAATTATTTTAGATAGTTACAAATACGATCAGATTAAGGATTAGGATAACAAGCATAGAAAGATTTTTTGATTTATTCCATTTCTTTTAAAATTTGAATATTATCTTTTATCTTTTTGTTAGAAAAAGCCTATATTAGAAGTAGGATTTGATAATCTCATTTCTCCACACATCTCATCTTCCCCCAATTCTCTACCTCTCAATTCCTCTAGTCGAACCCCTTTCTCTTTTTTTTTTTTTTCCTTTTTTTTTTTGCAATTTTTGTTATGGTCCTTAGTGGCTAAACACACTTTTCAGTGAAGATAGATTTTATTTACGTTATGAGATTTGTCCTTAATTTTTTTTATTTTAATTTCTATTTTCATTTATTTTTATTTTCTAAAAACACTACCTCTATTATTGTCTTTTTAGGAATTTAAGAGTCTTCAAATTAGACATCATATTACTAATTAACTAAGTAAATACGTAATTATTTAATTGGGTTAATACAAGTAGCAATTAATATATCTATTTATGTTAAGAAACTGATTGATTTGGTTTAAATAATTCGTTTATAATTGTTGATCAAGTTTGGGTTCATCTCTTCTTAAAGCAATTAGTTAATTAAATATACACACTTTATGGGAGTTGTTAATTAAATAGAAATTAATTTAGCGCTTCGCAAATTAATTTAATATTAAAAAAAAATTGGTGAGATTCACTTGTTTAAATACTGTAACCAAACAATGAAAAATTAAATGAATTATCTTTTGAATCAATAATGAACGGTTAAACTTGTCAACTTTAATTACTTTTAGCTGAACTTTCAAATTAATTATTTATTTCATTGTTGAATCAAATTTTTTTTTTAAATTTTATTGAAATTAAATCTCCAATAGAAACTTCCTTTTCTCTTTTCTGTTTTAAATATTTTTTTTTACTTGATATAATAATTAAATAAATTTAAATTTTCTATGAGATCGATATTCATTTGCGCTATCTATAAGATATATTAAATTAAAATAAAGAATCAATTTTAATTAATTCGATACTGTCACTCTATTTTTCTAATTTTTTTTGTCCTTTGCTAATTTTCTAAATACTGACAGAATCAAACCCTAGAGATCGATCACCTGTTTCCCACTAGAATTTGTCAATGTCAGCCTCATGCCTTTTACTTCCCACCAATGGAGCAGTTGTTGAGCACGAAACACAATCTTTTGCAGTGCATATAATTTTTATATTCATTTATGATTAGTAATTACAATCACTAGGATCATAATCAGACTGTGTCGATCTTTTCTGGGTCTTGCGAAGTTGGGGCCTTTCACATCCACGGGTTCTCTCGGAAGTTCGATCTCAGTCTAGAAATACCCATTGCCAGTCTAAGTGATCTTGCTGTTGTGTCCTCCCTTCTCGAGCTATCCATTCATGCTGGTGGTTGATTTCTTATCTCTCCAAACATTGTAATTCGTATTATTATTGGTTTTAAAACTCTTCCTAGCATCCTTCTTCCTCGATCTAAGTGTGGCATGTAGCTTTTTGATTTTTTTTTCCTATTGATAATATTGGATAATATAGTTGATGTAGCCATTAGTTAAGTTATTAGTTAAAGGAAGTTTGTTGGTTACAAATTTAGTTGCATTCATTCGTACAACTCAGCTTCTAGTTGCAACTCTTCTTCTTAGCATATAAACCTACTATTATAAATAAGAACATAAAATTCTCATTTCCTCTCAAATCATTCTTGTAATAGGTAAAAATCAAAGCTGATATAATATGTGCCATGTCAACAATTTTTAGGCTCTTCACTTGCATATTGGCATGTGACTACATGCTCTCTGCTGAGAATGTAATTTAGTATTTAAATGTTTATTTTAAGTGTTTGTTAGGTTAAGGAATTAGATGAAGTGTGTAATAGATAAATTCTAAAAATTACAGGTGTCTAGATATATATTTGGCCGATATTATAATTACTAATTATACATAATGCTAATTTAATAAAAAGACTTAAGCATTATAAATTTAATAATTTTTATTTAATTATTATAAACCCATCCACTACTCTTTTGCAAGCTCTTTTCTTCTTTATAGGTCCATTTTTCCTTAGAAACCTACTTATCCTTAAGGCCCAATCATGATTCCAATAGTTGAATAAATTAGATATAATCATATATCAAATCTTTAATTCATCTCATATAGAGCTGACTCTTGGAGTGCCACATACTGGCATTGAACTTTCTTTTCCATTTTCCTTAGTAAATTGCTAGGATAACAAGACCTCGAGTTTGGAACATATCCCATGAAGGTGCAGGTTGGGAGAGGGAGAGTAATTTTGCAATCAACGAAGCTATCTCGAGACTGTCTCTTAAGGCATGGATTTAGGAGAGGGCTTCCATAAGGATGGTAGCAGATGAGGAGCTAAAGGCAAAGCCATGTTCCATTCACCTTGAAGATGGCAAAAGAGGAGGAAGAGTTCTGCTTTTCTTTTCCACAACTATAAGTGGGTGGACTAGATCGGTTACCGAATGAGGAGTGCTTGAGTGGCATTAAAGAGCCCTTTTTGGCATTAATCGCTTTAAGGGAGGGGGGGGGGGGGTTCTCCTTAATAGCTGCCCTTCTTCTAGGTCCTATTTTACTCCATGATGCTCCTATTTTCTCTAGTCATACATGTAAGCAAGAAAAATTTAGTATGTGTTATAATAGAAGGTGATGACCGCTGGATTTCACTACCCCGGACCAAGGCCAAGTCCACGATGACAGCCCATGACCTGAAGGCTTCTAAGTCTCTCGCGTGAGACAGGTCCAGCTCGCTCAGTTTTAAGACCGGGCCCTATGTAGATTTCTCAATCAGGCTGGCCCTGCCTTTTCCGGCCCAATGATCAGACCTCCTTTAAGCTCAGCCTTAATCTTCTCTCCTAGCCCAGTCCAAAAGAAGGAATATGGCCAGCCCATCCGCCTGGTGGGTCCCTCGACATGCATGCCAGAGGAGAATTAAATGGCTATTACGCATGAGACAGAGATCTGATACTCTCGTACGTTCGTATCAGTATGGTAGAGACAGGTGGCCCAATGAAAGCAAGGTCGCTACACGTCACTGACAGGCAGAGGAAAGGAATAAAAGGAGAAGAACACCCTCTTCTCAGACTAAGCTTACAGAACACATTGTAAACCCTATTTTCTGGATCTCAGATTATCAATTGGCGCCGTCTGTGGGAAACGAAGGAGATCTTTTCATCGCCGGAGTTCCACTCTTACAAAACCCACTGAGATCCACAATGACCAATCATAATGAAAACAACATCGCTAACACCCCTAATGACCTGAGCTCTGTCTAAGAGGGGCAACAGTTCTCTTTTTCTAGCCCCACAACCCCAAACAACCAAACACCAATCCCCTTCAACCCCTCGCTGAGTTTGGCAGGGAATGCACCCGGAGCTGCCTTATCCAACCAGGACCTCCAAGCCATGGCTCTCCAACTACAAAACACCGCCCACTAGCTGGGAAAAATGATGCAACAGAGGGGCCTTAGCACCCCAATGAATGTGACGCCGGTAGTAGAAGAAGCCCGAACCAATGAACCCCAGCCCACTTTCAACCACCCCCAAACTATCAGCCAAGAAACCGGAGAAAGGGGGCGAAGAATAGGAGGAGAAGATGAACCTGAAGCTAGAGTCCATGCACTACAAAAAAACAAGGTATCAGTGATGGATTTAGTGACGGAATTTACTTCCGTCGGGAAAAAAAAATTAGCGACGGAATTAGCGACGGATCAGCGACGGAATGTTCATGTTTAAATTTCTGACGGATTCGCGATGGATTAGCGACGGATTTTTAAAATATTAGCGACAGAATTTATTTCGTCGCTAATCCATCAGAAAATGAGAATGATATAAAAAAAAACCCTAATCCCTAATTAATTTTTTCATCTCTACCTCTATCCGCCCTCTATCTGTCTCTCCCCATCGGCGCCCTCTCTCCCTCTCTATCCGTCTCTCCCTCTCTATCTGTCTCTCCCCATCGGCGCCCTCTCTCCCTTTCTATCCGTCTCTCCCTCTCGCTCTCTCGAGACTGCACCCAGTCAAATACAGCTGCTCGTCCGTCGTTCATCTTCGATGACCTGCGGCCAGTCACGCTCAGCTGTAACGTCTGCTTCGTCCATCGCTCGACTGCAACCAGATTTGATCTCTCTTTTTTTTTTTTTTTCAAATTTGTTGTGCGAAATTGAAAGGGGGATGGGGAAATAATTGCTCTCTTTTGGACAAAACCTGTCCTTACTCTCTGGATTGATTTTAGATTTTTTTTTTTTTGGGTATGAGAAATCCATAGTATTGAATCTTTAGGATTTGGTACACTTCATTTATAACATTAACAGAACTTTTAAGCTTAATCTGGACAAAAGTGCAAGATAAGTTCTTAAATGAAAACCATCAGAATCATAGATAAGTTCTTGAATGAAAACTATCAGAATCAAAACTGTTTGAGTGATTGCTTAGATCCACAATACTCAGACTAATATGTAATAATACTTGGAATTATCAATGTATAACAAAACCAGGATGATTATTTTGAAAGTGAAAAGAAATCAAGGGATAGTTCACCAGACCCAAATTAATGAAGTGCTTGTGATTTGAGTTGATTAGGCACAATGTCTTAATGGTATCATATGTCTTTTTGGGTAATGAAAATCCTAAATTGATCCCCAAAACTGAAGAGAAATGACTACTGAAAAATTTAGGTACCAAAATGATTGCATAGATTTTCTGAAATCTATATACTGACCTCTGTATCTAAATCTGATGAGGAAGTTGGAGAACCATTGAGTGAAGAAAAATACTCTAGTACCATCATTTGTATTATTAGTCTCTAATGTAACAGTTTAAATGTATATCTTATTTATAGAATTAAAATAATTCATACAATTATTTGATGAGAGTTTTCAAATGCCAAACAACCTTTTCTCACTTCCCTTGTTCAACAGCTTAAAGAACTTTTTTGCATTCATATAAGTAATTTATAACTTTGGATTTAACACATATAGATAGAGAGTTCTATAGGTTACAATAAAGACATATAACCAAATGAAATTAGGTTGATCTACATGGATGAACATTACAATTTCCTACAGTGAGTAAAGTATTAAATGATAATGATCCAGAAAATTCACCATTTATCATTTCTTTATAATGATAATGCTTCTCTTAGTTGATAGTAGTAGAAGAAGTCACAATGAGGCCAACTTCAGGACCCAGAAATGAAATTATAATAATAAAATTTCGTTATAATTGTATAAATGAATTGTGTTTAAATGAAAGTTTATTATTATAATGAATCAATTAGAATAATAAAATTATTTTAAATGAAACTTTATTATTATAATTGTATAAATGAATTGTGTTTTTCATTATTTTTAGATAGCACTTGAATTTGTCCATGTACTCTATATATGCTCTCACAATCATGTAGGACCCATAATTCCATAATTTCTTTGATACTGTTTAACATAATTTCTCAGTTATTTATTTATTTCCCTTTACCTTAGATCTGTTCCTGATAAAAGAGGTGCTTTTGTGTGTCTCTTCTTGTATTATGTTTTTATTTAAAAATCTGTACTCAGAAATCAAAAAATTACTTTACTGTTTTGTTTCTATTTTTCATTTTCTTTAATTATTTTCAGTAGTAATCAGCTGATGATATTGCTCCATCTGTCTAAGGTATTTTTAGTAGTAATTATTTTCACTAATTTATAGATTAATTCAATTCGTGAAGCTAAGTGATTGGCAGTCGCAATTCAACAATCATAACAGATTCAATCTGAATCTTGTCCTTTAATTCCGATATAAATAGACCAGGTGTGCTATGAGCTGTCCACATCTTTTAATTGTTTCTTCAGCCTTTCTACGCATAAATTGTTCCTAACAGCAAGTTTATTCGGAAAATTTATCCTGCTCATTGGACAGATTTGGCTTTCACCAGCCTCCACTAAATAGCGTTGACGATTTACATCTCCATTGTCTGGCATTACCTTTCCAGCCCACGTAAGTTATCTTTTCCTTGGCAAGTATCATATGCTTAAACAATTGTTTTGATTTTCATAGATTAAAACTGGAAAGATTTTAATTCATAAGGAGCTTCAACAGATGGAAACATATAAAATACCTGTCTTTGGGACCACTTGGGTTATTGAAGCTGAGAAATTGCTGGAGAAGATAAAGCCCACATAACCAATTACTGCTTAGATGTGATTGCATCCTATTCGCTTTGTTTTGTTTTATTCAGTTAAAAATGTAATTGATGTTGTTGGTTTCTTACTTTGAATATTGTCAAGCAAAGTTGATGTCTTTCCTTACTTGTATAAATCTCAAACATTATTTAACAAGCACATCTTATTTGATTGTCTTTTTGCCCCTGCTGGTAATTTTTTTCCCTGCTGCATGTGAATTATATATGCAGGGTGTGGATCCAATAATATCGTAATCTACCCTCTTCATTGGTACTCCTGCTTCAGGTAATAATGCTTGATGCAGTTAAATCTTATAGTCCACATGATGAATGCTAAGAAACCATTGCTTAAGAAAGGCTCAACCGTTCTTTTTGTTAGTTAAATAATACTCCACTAAGCTTCTTAAAAAACAGAATTTTGTTCCTATTGGGTTGTCTAATCACAGGTAATATGCCAAATGTCTCCTGTTTTAATATTTGATTATGGTTTTATATATTGTTTGTCTTTATTGTTAATTTAAACTTATGGACTATTATTTTTTCAGATGCCTCGAAGAGCAGTATCATCTAGAGATAGAGGACATAGTCAGCAGCTCTCTATGAATGAAACAGATGAGGCAGTACAGGTGCAAGAGGAAACAATGGAGCACACTCCACAAGCATTAGGGGTGTAACGACCCGAAATTCGGACCGCTACCGGCGCTAGGATCCAGGTCGGCTTAAGGCCGCCGGGACCCATAGCAAGCCTAACATGCAACCTGAAAACCTGTTTAATCCCATATATGATCAAGAAAATACATAAAAATTTAAAACTTTTCTTTCGTTCATACACCAAACTCAACCTGTGCATGCACTGTACATAATCATAATCATGACCCCTCTGTGGGATCTCATCAATGCCCCAATGGGCGATACATCATAAGTTGAGTTGGTTTGCATAATCACCATAAAATATCTAAGATCATGTATTAAAAGGGATACCTTATACATATAGTCAAGCACAACCTCTAATCTTCAAAGTCATTACATGACTAAAACTGTACTTTTACATAACATTAATACATTTATCATGTCCATACTATCTATTACATACACATGACTTCATTACTCTTACGGACCTCCCGGTCTACCCTGTACCTGCAATCCTGGGGGAAAATGGGAGAGGGGTGAGCTACTAGAGCCCAGTGAGCAGAATAATAAAAACATTTAAATCATATGGCATCATGCAATGCATCACATCACAGCTAATCACATCAAAGATGAACTAGTCACCAATAGCCCTCTACATAGTCCAACTGTGCCAGAACGTAGAATGGGTCCTGGTCTTTCTCTTACATAACATAGCATAACATAACAGTCCAACTGTGCCAGAACGTAGAATGGGTCCTGGTCTTTCCCTTACATGGTGCCAGCGAACGTAGAATGGGTCCCACTGGTCTTACATTCCGTACTGTACATATCACATCGTCATATCATAGATCGAGGGCTTTGGATCATCCAATGTTCATCCACATCAATCAACAATAAAGTATGCAATGCAACATATTCGTGAATTCTAATGCAAACAACCTAGTACATCTCATGGCATTCATGATGCGTGAAACATGCTAAAAAGTCCATTATTTGCTTTAAAACATAATGAGTTATTCCACTCACCTCTGGGTAGCTCTGACCAGACACTGGAGCAGCTGACTCACTACTGGGGTCCTCGGGTCCGAACCTACACAGGTGGACTCAAATGAGGGACTAAACAAACATGAACATAACTCTAAACTACTCCCCAAAAACCCCCTAAAACATCATGAAATAATCATAGAAAAACATGCAAGAGAGGGCTGGACAGGGCACTTTCGGAGGCAGGTTCGGCGACCGAAAGTCCCTCCAGAGCCGAAAGTCAGGCAGGTTCGGCGACACCTTCGGCGGCCGAAACTCCCAGACAGAGGCGAAACTCATGCATGTTCGGCGGCACTTTCGGCGGCCGAAACTCCCAGACAGAGACGAAAGTCCTCTTTCGGGGGCAAGCTTCGGCGCCGAAGGCTGCCTCCACAAGCATGTTCGGCGGCCGAAAGTTCCTTCGGCTGCCGAACCTGGTTTCTCCCATAGTGGCAGAAACTCAGCTCTTCTACACACATTGCCTCCAAAACTACCCAATCATGCATAAACCTATTCTACAACATTCCCAAACATACACAAACAAGCATACAAGTTCCTAGGGGCATCAAACCAACAAAAACCCCAACTACAACACAACAAGCAACTCACATTGTTCATAAACACATATAAAACCCATAAACCTAACCATGAGCTAAACATGCATTCTACCCCATAGATCCACTTAAAACCTACTTAAAACATGCAATGAGCTTAAGATCGGCTCTTACCTCGTGGAGATCGAGAGAGAGACGACCTAAACTTGGAGATGGGAGGGGTTGAGTTCCCTTGAACCTCAAAGCTCCAAAACTTTGCTCAAAGCTTGAAAATCTTCAAAACAAAGTAAAAACTCATGAAAATCGAGTAGGATTGGAAGGAAAGAACTCAAGATCGGTGAGGGACGGCGGAGAGCTCACCTTGGCCGAAAATGGGGAAAAAGCTCGCCCGTTTTCGGCTAAGGGACCCTTTTATAGTGGCTGGCCAGGCCACGTTCGGGGGCCGAACGTGCCTCCGCATGCATGCCATGTTCGGCGGCCGAACTTGAGGTTCGGCGGCCGAACCTGGACTTCCCTCACTTATGCTTTCGGGGGCCTAAAGGCGCTCCCGAAGGCATGCATGTTTGGCGGCCAAACTTGAGGTTCGGCGGCCGAACCTGAGTTTTCCTCCAAGGTTGTTTTTATGCAAAAACTCATTTCCATTTTACTTAAAACCATGAAATACCTTAAAACATTTTATGAAAACATGTTTCTACCCTACTAGAGGCTTCCGACATCCGAGATTCCACCGGACGGTAGGAATTCCGATACCGGAGTCTAGCCGGGTATTACATTCTCCCCCCCTTAAGAACATTCGTCCCCGAATGTTCCTCAACTAGCACATAGCATGGCATAAAACATAACATACATACATAGCACATAAACACATAGGGATCTAACCTTAGAAGAGATGAGGGTACTGCTGGAGCATAGACTCCCGTGTCTCCCAAGTGCATTCTTCCAAATTGTGGTGGTTCCACAGGACTTTCTCCATCGGGATTTCCTTGTTTCTTAGCTTTCTGATCTGGGTGTCGATGATCCGTACTGGCTGTTCAACATAGGTTAGATCCTCTTGGACCTCCACATCAGGCTCACTAAGAACCTTGCTCGGATCTGACACAAACTTCCTCAACATTGAAACATGGAAAACCGGATGGATTCTTTCCATTGAAGCAGGTAAATCCAGCTTGTACGACACATTCCCAATCTTTTGCAAGATTTCAAAGGGTCCGATGTATCGTGGGGCTAGTTTACCTTTCTTCCCGAAGCGAACCACTCCCTTCATAGGAGACACCTTGAGCAATACCAGATCCCCCTCCTGAAACTCTAACTGTCTTCTGCGGATGTCTGCATAACTCTTCTGTCTGCTTGCAGCAGTTTTGATCCTTTCTTTGATTATGGGTACTACCCTGCTGGTAATCTCTACTAGCTCAGGCCCTGCCAAGGCCTTTTCTCCAACCTCTTCCCAGCAAACAGGTGATGTGCCCTTCCTTCCATATAAAGCTTCATATGGAGCCATCCCGATGCTAGCATGATGGCTGTTATTGTAGGCAAACTCCACCAAAGGTAGATGCTGCCTCCAAGAATCGCCAAAGTCCAGCACACACATTCTAAGCATATCCTCTATGGTCTGGATGGTCCTTTCTGATTGTCCGTCCGTCTGTGGATAGAAAGCAGTGCTAAAATCCAACCTAGTACCCATGGCATTTTGCAGACTCCGCCAAAACCTGGAGGTGAACTGGGGCCCTCTATTGGACACTATCGAAATAGGAACCCCATGCAGCCTGACGATCTCGTCGACATACACCTGCGCCAACTTGTCCACAGAATATCCACTCCTGACAGGGATGAAGTGAGCAGATTTGGTGAGTCTGTCCACAACCACCCATATGGAGTCCAATCTGTTGGACGTCGCCGGTAACCCCACTACGAAGTCCATAGCTATATTTTCCCATTTCCACTCTGGAATAGGTAGCGGGTTAAGCATTCCAGCCGGCTTCTGATGTTCCAGCTTCACCCTCTGACACACTTCGCAGGCTGACACAAACTGTGCCACTTCTTTCTTCATAGCTGACCACCAATAAACCTTCTTCAGATCTTGATACATCTTGGTGGCTCCGGGGTGAACGCTGTATCTTGCATTATGAGCCTCTCTCATAATGTCTCCTTTTAGCCCTATGTCATCTGGTACACATAGTCTGCTCCCATAGCGGAGGATCCCTTTGCTGTCGAATCTGAACTCACTATCTTTGCCTGACTGAACAGTCCTGGCAATCTTCACTAACTCTAGGTCCTCATGCTGTTTCTGAGCCACCTGCTCCAGAAACACAAGTGCCACTCTCATCTGGGCTACCAAAGCACCTGTACCAGACAACTCCAACTGAAGACCTTCTTCAACGAGCTTGTAAAACTCCTTCACCACTGGCCTCCTCTCTGCCGATATGTGGGATAAACTGCCGAGTGATTTCCGGCTTAAGGCGTCTGCCACAACATTCGCCTTACCCGGATGGTACTGAATCTTGCAATCATATTCACTCAGCAGCTCCACCCATCTTCTCTTTCTCAAGTTTAAATCTCTTTGACTCAGGATGTACTGCAGGCTCTTATGATCTGTAAAGATCCCATAGAGGTAGTGCCTCCACATCTTGAGTGCAAAGATTACTGCTGCCATCTCTAGGTCATGTGTGGGGTAATTCAACTCATGCTTCTTCAACTGCCTAGAAGAATAAGCAATCACCCTTTCATTTTGCATTAACACACAACCCAGTCCCACTCGGGATGCATCACAAAAGACCGTGAAGTCCTCACTGCTAGCTGGCAAAGCTAACACTGGTGCCGAAGTCAACCTCCTCTTAAGCTCTTCAAAACTCTCTTCGCACTGGTTGGTCCACACAAACTTCTGATTCTTTCTGGTTAACCTGGTCAGAGGAGCTGCAATCTTTGAGAAGTCCTGAACGAACCTCCTGTAGTAACCTGCCAAACCCAAGAAACTCCTGATTTCTGTCACTGTCGTGGGTCTAGGCCAGTTAGCCACAGCTTCTACCTTCTTGGGGTCCACCTCTATTCCATTCTCTGACACTACATGCCCCAAGAATGAAATGCTCCTCAGCCAGAACTCACACTTAGAGAACTTGGCATACAAGCCATGTTCCCTCAAGGTCTGCAGAACCAACCTCAGATGATGGGCATGCTCCTCTGCGTTCCTGGAATACACTAAGATATCATCTATGAAGACAATAACAAAGTGATCCGGGTATTGGCTAAATACTCTGTTCATGAGATCCATGAATGCTGCAGGGGCATTGGTTAACCCGAACGGCATCACAAGGAACTCAAAATGCCCATATCTGGTCCTGAAAGCTGTCTTTGGCACATCTTCATCCCTTATCCTTAGCTGATGGTACCCCGATCTTAGATCTATTTTGGAGAAACAACCCGCTCCTGCTAGCTGGTCGAATAGATCATCGATCCTTGGCAGAGGGTACCTATTTTTGGTAGTGACTTTGTTCAACTGTCTGTAGTCGATACAAAGTCTGAGGGACCCATCCTTCTTCTTTACAAACAAGACTGGAGCACCCCATGGTGAGGTACTCTGTCGGATGAAGCCCTTTTCTACCAGCTCTTGCAACTACTCTTTCAACTCCTTCAACTCAGCTGGGGCCATCCTGTAGGGAGGGATAGAGATCGGTCTAGTTCCAGGCACCAACTCTATCTCGAACTCTATCTCCTTAGCAGGTGGTAAACCTGGAAGCTTGTCTGGAAAGACATCCCGAAACTCTCTGACAACTGGCACCGAGGCTGGCTCCCTGACCTGACTACCAAGCTCTCTCATATGAGCCAAATACCCCTGACATCCCTTCCTAAGCAACCTACGAGACTGAAGAGCTGATATCAGACCTCTAGGTGTACCCCTCTTGTCTCCTCTGAAGACGACCTCTGACCCGTTCTGATCTCTGAACCTGACTACCTTGTCCCTGCAGTCCAAGGTTGCACCATGGGTAGATAGCCAATCCATCCCTAGAATGACGTCAAAGTCTGTCAAATCTAGAACCACAAGGTCGGTAGAGAGGCATCTTCCCTCAACAAAAACTGGACTGTACTGGCAGACTGACTCTGCCACTGACGGGTCACACTTGGGTCCACTGACCCATAGGGGACACTCTAACCCAGAGACTATCAGACCCAACCTCTGAACGGCTCTCGGAGCAATAAATGAATGAGATGCACCCGGGTCCATTAATGCATACACATCAGAACACCCAATGACGAGATTACCTGACACCACGGTGTTGGATGTGTTAGCCTCCTGCTGAGTCATGGTGAAGATCCTGGCTGGAGCTGATGGACCTTCACCTCGGGAACCAGAAGAAGAGGCTGCCCCTCTCCCTCTACCTCTGCCACTGCCCTGAGTTGTGGCTGGAGCTGCTGGCTGTGCCACACTACCAGAAGCTGTCTGCTGGGGCTGGCCCATAAAAGGTGCTCTAGGACACTCCCGAGCCATGTGTCCCTCCTGTCCACATCTGAAACATGTATTAGTCCCAGCTCGACACACTCCTTTGTGCGGCCTCCCACACCTTTGGCATTCTGTACCGTCTGAACCTGAGCTCGAGCCACCGCCGAATCCCAGACCGGATTTCAACTTACTCCAAAGCTTATTCTTCTTCGGTTTCTTGGTGGTGTTATTCCACCTCTTGCTACTTGAGCCCTGAGAAGAGAGACCTGGCCCTCCTCTGCCTGGGGTCTTAACCCCTGAAGACTGGGTCACTGACTGCTTCACTGACCCCTCAACTATAGCACTCGCCTCCATCCTTCGAGCCATATCCACCACAGTGTGGAAACTTTCCCTCTCGACTGACTGAATCAAAGAGGAGTACCTGGAATGCAGCTTCATAACATATCTCTTGGCTTTCTTCAAATCGGTATCTAGAGCTTGCCCTGAAAAAGGCAATAGCTCCAAGAATTTATCCGTGAACTCCTCCACACTCATGTGTTCTGTCTGCCTCAGCTGTTCAAACTCAATCATTTTCAGTTCTCTGGAACTGTCTGGAAAAGCCCATCCAGCGAACTCATTTGCAAATTCTTCCCATGTCATGCCGTCTAGTCTCGGGTCCACATAACACTTGAACCATTCCCGTGCCTTCTTGCACTTTAAGGTGAACCTTGCCATCTGAATGGCCCTGCTATCATCCGCCCCTAGCTCATCAGTTATTGTCTTCACTACTCTCAGATACTCAAAGGGGTCATCCCCTGACTTGTATTTGGGAGCATCTAGCTTAAGGTAATCTGTCATCTTTACCTTGCTCCCACCGGCTGAGCTAGGTCTAGAAGGTTGAGTAACTGGGGCTGCTGGTTCTGTAGGTGGTGGAGGTGGGGGTGCAGCATTGCCCGAGGTGGGGTTTGCCGGGTTTGGATAGAAGGGTGAGGGTGGATAAGCTGGGTACTGTGTGTAAGGTGGATAGAAAGGTGGATAAGGCATGTAGGTAGGGTAGGGGTTAAAGCTGGAATAATCCGATGTACCTCCCATCGAATACCCTGAACCCTGTGGGAAGGGTGGATAATGGGGTGGAAAACCATACCCCGAGGCCTGAACGCCTCCCTGTGACTCCCCTGTCCCCTCTTCCTCCATGCTGACATACAGATTCCCATCCCTCCTCTGATCATCTTCCATAACCTCCCTCACATCTGAAGAACTTCCTCCTCTATCTGTTCCCCTTCTGCTCATATCAAAAGACCTTCTAGGGTCCCTTGACACTCTTTCTCTGTTTGCTCTACATGACATTGCCCTAGGCAATGTAGGAGGACGGGCGCTCGTGCCCTCATTCTTAGGTGGCACTCCAGTCAATCGTGCAGATCGACGAGTTCCTCTCATCCTGTTTTCTGAAAAACAGTACACATCACACAAACATTAGCATCATATGGTTCATGTGGGCACACATGAACCCTCATCATATATACATCATTCATATCATAGCATCAATGCACATGTATATAATCATGGCATTTCACATCATCATACAAGACAGGACTCCACATCCTATCCTAGTGGACATGATCTTTCCTATTGTGCTTGACCTTCTATAACATCTATGAGCCCGAAACTCTAGGTCCGATCCTATGAACCTAGGGCTCTGATACCATTCTGTAACGACCCGAAATTCGGACCGCTACCGGCGCTAGGATCCAGGTCGGCTTAAGGCCGCCGGGACCCGTAGCAAGCCTAACATGCAACTTGAAAACCTGTTTAATCCCATACATGATCAAGAAAATACATAAAAATTTAAAACTTTTCTTTCGTTCATACACCAAACTCAACCTGTGCATGCACTGTACATAATCATAATCATGACCCCTCTGTGGGATCTCATCAATGCCCCAATGGGCGATACATCATAAGTTGAGTTGGTTTGCATAATCATCATAAAATATCTAAGATCATGTATTAAAAGGGATACCTTATACATATAGTCAAGCACAACCTCTAATATTCAAAGTCATTACATGACTAAAACTGTACTTTTACATAACATTAATACATTTATCATGTCCATACTATCTATTACATACACATGACTTCATTACTCTTACGGACCTCCCGGTCTACCCTGTACCTGTAATCCTGGGGGAAAATGGGAGAGGGGTGAGCTACTAGAGCCCAGTGAGCAGAATAATAAAAACATTTAAATCATATGGCATCATGCAATGCATCACATCACAGCTAATCACATCAAAGATGAACTAGTCACCAATAGCCCTCTACATAGTCCAACTGTGCCAGAACGTAGAATGGGTCTTGGTCTTTCTCTTACATAACATAGCATAACATAACAGTCCAACTGTGCCAGAACGTAGAATGGGTCCTGGTCTTTCCCTTACATGGTGCCAGCGAACGTAGAATGGGTCCCACTGGTCTTACATTCCGTACTGTACATATCACATCGTCATATCATAGATCGAAGGCTTTGGATCATCCAATGTTCATCCACATCAATCAACAATAAAGTATGCAATGCAATATATTTGTGAATTCTAATGCAAACAATCTAGTACATCTCATGGCATTCATGATGCGTGAAACATGCTAAAAAGTCCATTATTTGCTTTAAAACATAATGAGTTATTCCACTCACCTCTGGGTAGCTCTGACCAGACACTGGAGCAGCTGACTCACTGCTGGGGTCCTCGGTTCCTCGGGTCCGAACCTACACAGGTGGACTCAAATGAGGGACCAAACAAACATGAACATAACTCTAAACTACTCCCCAAAAACCCCCTAAAACATCATGAAACAATCATAGAAAAACATGCAAGAGAGGGCTGGACAGGGCACTTTCGGCGGCAGGTTCGGCGACCGAAAGTCCCTCCAGAGCCGAAAGTCAGGCAGGTTCGGCGACACCTTCGGCGGCCGAAACTCCCAGACAGAGGCGAAACTCATGCATGTTCGGCGGCACTTTCGGCGGCCGAAACTCCCAGACAGAGACGAAAGTCCTCTTTCGGGGGCAAGCTTCGGCAGCCGAAGGCTGCCTCCACAAGCATGTTCGGCAGCCGAAAGTTCCTTCGGCTGCCGAACCTGGTTTCTCCCATAGTGGCAGAAACTCAGCTCTTCTACACACATTGCCTCCAAAACTACCCAATCATGCATAAACCTATTCTACAACATTCCCAAACATACACAAACAAGCATACAAGTTCCTAGGGGCATCAAACCAACAAAAACCCCAACTACAACACAACAAGCAACTCACATTGTTCATAAACACATATAAAACCCATAAACCTAACCATGAGCTAAAAATGCATTCTACCCCATAGATCCACTTAAAACCTACTTAAAACATGCAATGAGCTTAAGATCGGCTCTTACCTCGTGGAGATCGAGAGAGAGACGACCTAAACTTGGAGATGGGAGGGGTTGAGTTCCCTTGAACCTCAAAGCTCCAAAACTTTGCTCAAAGCTTGAAAATCTTCAAAACAAAGTAAAAACTCATGAAAATCGAGTAGGATTGGAAGGAAAGAACTCAAGATCGGTGAGGGACGGCGGAGAGCTCACCTTGGCCGAAAATGGGGAAAAAGCTCGCCCGTTTTTGGCTAAGGGAACCTTTTATAGTGGCTGGCCAGGCCACGTTCGGGGGCCGAACGTGCCTCCGCATGCATGCCATGTTCGGCGGCCAAACTTGTGGTTCGGCGGCCGAACTTGGACTTCCCTCACTTATGCTTTCGGGGGCCTAAAGGCGCTCCCGAAGGCATGCATGTTCGGCGGCCGAACTTGAGGTTCGGCGGCCGAACCTGAGTTTTCCTCCAAGGTTGTTTTTATGCAAAAACTCATTTCCATTTTACTTAAAACCATGAAATACCTTAAAACATTTTATGAAAACATGTTTCTACCCTACTAGAGGCTTCCGACATCCGAGATTCCACCGGACGGTAGGAATTCCGATACCGGAGTCTAGCCGGGTATTACAAGGGGGGCAAGCAAATGCATCCTCATCATCATCAGTTCGAACTAGAGGTCCGAACTTGGGACATCCTATCCCATCAAACCCGTCTGATCGACAATTGATTAGATTGAAAGGAAATGTGTAAGTCATATACAACTTTTTGCTATTGATTTAATATGTATTATTACTTACAACTACTCATTATATATAAAAATATTGTAGTTTTTTAGATTCCACAGTTACTAGATCAATCACTAATGACATTAAGATGCGCTACACTGCTCCATGGAAAACTTGGTCAGAAATACCTTTAAAGACAAAAGACGAGCTCTTCAGACTTTTTCGGGTAAATACAACTTATATTCTAAAATTTCTAATATGCATTTTAAGTTTATTAAATTTACATAACACTGATTGTTATTTGTAGAGTCGATATATATGGGATGAGAGTGAAGAAGATATGGTTTGAATTGCTTGGGAAAAAGTAGGTAAAGAAAGACTGCGAGACATTCTTAATAGAGTTAGGAGCGAATTGTTGCGCAAGCACAAGAAGACAGATGTTGCTTATCTATACAATTTAGGACCAGATTGGATGGAGGCAGAGATATGGAATGAACTTGTTACATATTGGAGTACACCAGAGTGGAGAAAGAAATCAAAAGCTGGTAAAGCAAATAGAAATATAGAAAAAGATGGGACTATTACGAAACACTCTGGTGGTTCAATAAAACTGGAGGTTCATGAGAATAGACTGGTATAACTCTTTTGTTTCTTACTTTTATTTATACAATTATGTTTTTATATAGATGGTTAGAAATTATTTGTGCATCTTATGTTGTGTGATTATTTCTTTTTTTGTAGGCAAAGAAGTTAGGTAGGCAACCAACTCAACTTGAACTATTTCGTGCCACTCACACAAAAAAGGGGAGTCAAGGTGTTTTCATTGATGGAAAATCACGACGAGTTGATGTAAGTTACTTTTTGCTTATTTATTGTTATCACATTATTCTTTTATTTGTTATGTTATCATTAGTTGTGTATGGTCAATGAAATATTTATTATGTTTTCTTTTTTCACTTAGGGAGCTTATTTGAGTGCCATTGCTGAGAATGTGAATGACAATTGTGAGAGTCAGTCTACTTTTGATTTGAATAAGTGGATTGAAATTTCTGGAAGTAGTAAAGGGAGGATTTATGGTTTTGGATCTTCTGATATTGCAAAATCAGGAACTCCAACTACCTCTTTCTCATGTACATCAGCTCATCCTGGAGGACCTTCTCAAACTATGTTTTCTTTAGAGGAGGTTGAACAAATGTTAGAGCAAAATCGGATTAAAATGAAAGAAGACATGAAGCAAATGCAAGAGCAAATGCAAGAGCAAATGCAAGAGCAAATGCGAGTGCAGATTGAAAAGCAAATAAAAGATCAGATGAAATCATTGAAGAACAAAAAAAGATCTTCACCGCATAACACAACTGCAGCTTCTACTTCCATATCAGATGGTTCAACAAATTCATAGATTAGTTTTAAATTTTATGAACATTGTTAAGTATTATAGATTTATTTTAAATTTTATGACCATTGTTAAGGATTATGAATTTATTTTAAATTTTATGAACATTGTTAAATATTATGGATTTATTTTAAATTTTATGAATATTATTAAGTATTATGAACATTAATTATAATTATTATGAATGATATTTGATTCATATTAAATATGATTATTAATTATAAATTATTTGATTATACAGTGAATATTTAAATAAAAGCAGGAAATTATTTTTTGTGATCGAATTAGGGATGGATTTGTGAGGGTATTTGTTAAAATGTGTTAATATTTCCGACGGATTTCCGACGGAACTTTTCCGTCGCTAATTATTAGTGACGGATTATGCATCACGTGAATTAGGAATTTTCGACGGATTTAGCGACGAACTAGTTCGTCGCTAAAATTTCTGACGAAATTATCCGTCGGAAAAGCTGTTGCAAAATTATCCGACGGAGTTCAGATCCGTCGGAAATCCGTCGCTACTCTTTCCGATGGAATTCTGATCCGTCGGAAAAAATTAGCGACATGACTTTAAGCGACGGATTTGAGTCCGTCGGAAATCCGTCGCTGAAAGCTTTAGCAACGGATTTTTGACTTTCAGCGACGGAAAAATCCGTCGCTGATAGTCTGTTTTTTTGTAGTGATGGAAGAAGAGTGAGGGAGTTTATAGAAAATGATGAGGCCAACAGTTATTCTGCCAGAACAACCAGGAGAACGGGAAGTGAAGCAGGGGAAGAAGAATACTGTCTGGAGAAGAGACCCAGACAGGAGGAAGAAAGTGTAGATCAAAAGCTGCAGAGAGATTGAGGGAGCAGCTCTTAGCTAAACTGGGAGAGAAGGACCCCAACCAAGCCCTCTTGCCCACCTCTTCACCTTTCTCGAAATGGGTGCAACAAGAGACTGTCCCTAAGAAGTTTATGATGCCACCCATGGCGGCTTACGACGGAGTGGGAAACCCTAGGGAGCACATCTTGAACTATAAGACTTTTATGGAGTTGCAGACTTTGTCAGATGCCTTGATGTGTAAGGTATTCCCAACGACACTTATAGGGCCAGCACGGGCATGATTTAACAGCTTGGAGGCCGGGAGCATCCGAAGTTTCGGAGATTTGGCCAACGCCTTTATTAGCCGGTTCATAGCCGGAGTGCCAGCAGACAGGAAGACCAGTTACTTGGAGATGGTCAGACAAATAAGGGATGAATCATTGAGGGAATACGTTGCTCGTTTTAATACAGAGGCCCTGCAGATCCCCGAGCTGGATGAGGGGAGAGTGGTGGAGGCCATGCAGAAGGGGACGACCTCTGCCGAGTTTTTTGGCTTGTTGAGTAGAAAGCCCCCTACCACATTGGTGAAACTGATGAAGAGGGCGGAGAAATACATCAGGCAGGATGATGCCTTGATGACGAGTAGGTTCGCCAAGGGAGCGGAAGACAGAGGAAAAGCTTTTGAAGAAAGAAGGTCGAAGAGGCAGGAGAAGAAGCAGAGCAAGAAACCTGAGCCCTACAAACAGCCCTGGGACCGGAGAGAACAAAGATCTTTCCCTCCTCGGGTTCAAGAATAAAGGTCATTCCCTCCACGTATTCCAGAGAATCTGACCCCGCTCAACGCCTCCACAGCCGAGGTGCTCATGGCAGTGCAGGATAAAGAGTTCCTACAATGGCCCAGGCCTATGAGGGCAGAGGCGGACCAGCGGAATCCTGACAAGTATTGTCAGTATCATTGCATCCACGGCCATGATACCAATAACTGCTACCGGCTGATTAGAGAGATCGAAAGGCTAATAAAGAGGGGACACCTTAAGAATTTTGTGAAGAAGCCAGAGGGACAAAGGCCTCAGCCGAACCCAACAGCAGAAGTACCCAGGAGGACGGGAGGAGGGCCAGTGAATGATGGCTCCAGTGGAACCATCAACATGATCGTTGGGGGAACCGGAGGTCGGATGAGCCGAAGGGGGAAGAAGAGGGGTCGAGATGGAGAAGGCAGTAGTGCCGAAGTCATGCAGGTAGTTGAGCTCTCTCCAATAACCATCACCTTCTCTTCGGAGGATGCCTTAGGTGTTCAGATGCCTCATGACGATGCCCTTGTTATTGAAGCCGTCATCCACAACTATCGGGTTAAAAAGATCTTGGTGGATGACGGGAGTAAGGTGAACTTGCTGCCGTACAGGGTCTTCCAGCAGATGGGAATCCCTAAGGAACAATTGGTTCGGGACCAAGCCCCAGTCAAAGGGATCGGGGGAGTCCCAGTACCTGTGGAAGGGAAAGTAAAGTTGGCCCTCACTCTAGGAGAAGCGCCAAGGACTCGCACGCATTATGCGGTGTTCTTAGTGGTCAAACTCCCCCTGAGCTACAATGCGATATTGGGAAGACCGGCGCTGTTTGATTTCGAGGCTGTCACCAGCATTAGATACCTGGCTATGAAATTCCCAACAGAGGCAGGAGTGGGAGTAGTCAGAGGAAGCCAGGAGGAGGCAAGAGCGGTGTACCTGGCCACAATATCAAAACCGAGCTCGGCAGGAGAGAAACTTGACTCGGAAGTTCTGAAGGTCCGGGATGAGAAAAAAGAGGCTAGAACGGAGCCGGTCGGAGAGCTGGAGACCTTTCCCTTATCAGAAGCAGAGACAGATAAGGTCTTCAGTCTTAATGCCGGCCTCACTGAAGAGCAGAAGATGGAAGTTATGGCCCTGATTCGAGCTCACGAGTCAAGTTTCACCTGGAAGCCTTCCGACATGCCTGGGATTGACCCCAGAGTGATGACGCACAAGCTGAATGTCTTCCCAGTGGCCAGGCCGGTGAAGCAGAAGAAGAGGGTGGTAGGAAGGGAGAAGCAACAGGCCACCAGAGAGGAGGTACAAAAGCTAGAGGAAGCTGGGTTTATTAGGGAAGTGATGTATCCCTAATGGTTAGCAAATCCTGTATTAGTTAAAAAAGCCAATGGCAAGTATAGGATGTGTATAGACTTCACTGACCTAAATCAAGCGTGCCCCAAAGATTATTACCCCCTCCCTAATATTAATAAAATGGTCGATTCTATGGCTGGATTTGATTATATGTCGTCTTTGGATGCTATGTCTGGCTATCACCAAATTCCAATGGACAGGTCGGATGAAGAAAAAACCTCGTTCATAACGGAAGATGGGACCTACTGCTATAAAGCCATGCCCTTCGGGCTGAAGAATGCCGGGGCAACATACCAAAGATTGATGAGTAAAATCTTCAAAGATCAAATCGGCAGGAATGTCGAAGTATATGTGGATGATATGGTGGTGAAGAGTCCAACTTTCCAGCAGCACTTGGTGGATCTGAGGGAAGTGTTTGAGGTGCTAGAGCAGTACAGAATTAGGCTGAACCCAGCGAAGTGTGCCTTCTGTATTAGGGGAGAAAAGTTCCTGAGATACATGGTGAGTGGAAAAGAAATTGAGCTCAATCCGGAGAAAGTGGAAGCTATCCTGAATATGCCCGAGCCGACCTGTGTGAGGGATGTCCAAAGGCTTACTGAAAGAGTGGTGGCACTCAATCGTTTAATGTCGAGGTCGGCAGAAAGATGCTTGCCGTTCTTTAAGAAGTGGAGGAAAGTGCCGAACTTCGAATTGACCGAGGATTGCAGAAAAGCTTTCAAAGAACTCAAAAGCTATCTCAGCTCGCCTCATGTGCTCAGCAGTCTGCTAGAAGGAGAAGAGCTCCTGATTTACTTATCAGCCTCAGAACAAGCCGTCAGTGCTGTGTTGGTAAGGGAGGAAGGAGGAGAGCAGAAGCCTGTTTTCTATGTCAGCAAAGTGCTTAAAGATACCGAGATAAGATACCTGAACATTGAAAAAATAGCATATGCCCTGTTACTGGCAGTAAGAAAATTCAGGATCTATCTCGAAAGTCACCAGGGAGTAATGATGACAGATCAACCGCTGAAGAAGATTCTCCACAGGCCGGAAACATCAGGTCGGATGCTTGCCTGGTCCATCGAGATTAGTCCCTACTATTTAGAGTACCGACCTCGGACCACCATAAAATCTCAAGCCTTGGCTGACTTCATAGCAGAATGCTCATTCAACGAAGAACAGATGGAACGGGGTGAGTCATCTTTAGAAGAGTTGGGGAAGGAGAAAGAAGGGCAATCCTCCCGAGAGTTCAGTTGGAAGTTGTATGTCGATGAGGCATCTGGCGCTGGAGGCAGTGGTGCCGGAATAATGCTGAAGGGACCTGAAGAGTTTAAGGGTTGTTACGCTCTACGCCTAGAATTCAAGGCCTCTAATAATGTAGTAGAGTATGAAGCCCTAATAAATGGAATGCTGATAGCAATGGAGGTAGGGGCAACCGACCTCGAGGTGAATAGTGACTCCCAGTTGGTGATTAATCAGATAACAGGGGCATATCAGGCTAGAGACCCTACCATGCAGAACTACCTAGTGAAGACGAAGGCTATAGAAGCCGAGCTAAAGAGTCGGGGAATCACAGTTAGGTATCAGAGAATACCTCGGGAAGAGAATGAAGAGGCAGACCTGCTCAGCCGATTGTCTAAAGAGGAGCTAGAACAACTCCCTGACGAGGTATACATACAACACATTAGTACACCTGCTTTTGACAAAACGGCCACTGTATTGTAGGTGGAGCAAAACCAGAGCTGGATGACCCCATACCTGGAATATCTGGAGAAGGGAAAGCTCCTTGAAGACAAGGATGAAGCAAAGAAGATAGCAGCTCGTGCCGTTAATTACCAAGCAGTAAGGGGGACTTTATACAAAAGGGGGAAATCCAGCCCGTGGCTCCGATGTGTGAGCCCGGAGGAGGCAATAAAGGTGATGGAAGAGATACACAGGGGAATGTGTGGAGCTCATGAAGGGGCAGGAATGCTAGCCAACAAGATATTCAGGCAGGGATACTACTGGCCCACTGTTAAAAAAGAGGCTGAAGAGTTCGTCCAGAGATGCGATGTATGCCAGAGGTTTGCCAATGCCATCAATGTTCTAGCCACTCCTCAGTCCAGCATATCCAGCCCGTGGCCGTTCTCACAGTGGGGAATAGACATCTTGGGACCCTTTCCCAAAACCACGGGATAGAAAAAGTTTGTAGTGGTGGCTGTGGAGTACTTCTCAAAATGGCCAGAGGCAAAGACAATCCCCACAATTACAGCCCGTAAGATGATAGACTTCGTATGGGGCAACATCATCTGCAGGTTCGGAATACCGAGGGTACTCATCTCAGATAATGGCAGACAATTCGACTGTAGTGCCTTCAGAGCGTTCACAGCAAACATGGGCATATGGCACAAGTTCTCTTCGGTGGCTCATCCGTAGACCAATGGCCAGACAGAGGTCACTAACAGAGCTATCCTTCAGGGATTGAAGAAGCGGCTGGATGGGGCAAAGGCGAATTGGACAGAAGAGCTCAATAGCATCCTGTGGGCACTCCGAACTACCCCCAGGACGTCCACTAAAGAAACGCCTTCTGCGCTCGTATTTGGCACTGAAGCTGTGGTTCCAATCGAGCTGCAAGTCTCCACCCATTGAGTCCAATTCAATAGCGAGAGCACCAACGCCGATAAGTTAAAAAGTAACCTGGACGCTCTGGAAGAAGTTAGGGAGGAAGCTCAAACCTGAACTGCCGCTTATCAGCAAAGAGCTGCCCGTTATTACAATAAAAGGATCAGAGAAAGAAGCCTGAAAGTAGGAGATCTGGCCTTGAGAAACCTAGAAGCTACTGGAAAGAGAGCGGCAGTAGGAAAGCTGGCTCTGACCTGGGAGGGCCCCTTCAGAATAGCAAAACTGGTCAAGCCGGGGGTATATCGAATTGAGGATATGCAAGGAAGCCCTGAGCCTCATGCCTGGAATATCCAGCATTTAAAACGATACTTCCCCTAGGATGTTATCAAATTTAAAAGATCAATTGTATCTTGACGCATGATAATAAAATAGACGTTGTCATTGTCCAAATGCCTTATTCGCTACGACTCATGTTCTTTTCGTGAAAGAAATAAAAGAGAAAACTAAAACAGGCATCAATGCCCAAAGTCTCGGGGAGGCACAAGACCTCCTGGCGCCATAAAAACGAACTGAGATGATAAGGCCCCAAAAAACAGAAGACCGGGATCCCCAAGATCTCCTGGCACCTCAAGACCTGGATCCCCAAGATCTCCTGGCAACGGAAGACCGGGATTCCCAAGATCTCCCGGCACCTCAAGATCGGGATCCCCAAGATCTCTTGGCAACAGAAGACCGAGATCCCTAAGATCTCCCGGCACCTCAAGACCGAGATCCCCAAGATCTCCCGGCAACAGAAGATCGGGATCCCCAAGATCTCCCGGCACCTCAAGACCGAGATCCCCAAGATCTCCCGACAACAGAAGGCCGGGATCCCCAAGATCTCCCGGCACCTCAAGACTGGGATCCCTAAGATCTCCCGACAACAGAAGACTGGGATCCCCAAGATCTCCCGGCACCTCAAGACCGGGATCCTTAAGATCTCCCGACAATAAAAGACTTGGATCCCCAAGATCTCCCGGCACCTCAAGACCGGGATCCCCAAGATCTCCAGGCACCTCAAGATCGGGATCCTAAGATCTCCCGGCACCTCAAGACCGGGATCCCTAAGATCTCCCAGCACCTCAAGACCGGGATCCCCAAGATCTCCCGGCACCTCAAGACCGGGATTCCTAAGATCTCCCGGCATCTCAAGACCGGGATTCCTAAGATCTCCCGACACTGCAAGACCGGGATCCCCAAGATCTCCCGGCACTGCAAGACCGGGATCCCCAAGATCTCCCGGCACCACAAGACCAGGATCCCCAAGATCTCCTGGCACCGAGCTGAGACAACAAGAGCTCAGTTAGAAAGGCGACCAGGATCCCCAAGATCTCCTGACGCTGAGCTGATAAGACAAGCAGCATAAAGCAAAAAATATCGACCTGCAATACACAAATATAAGCCTGGAAAAAATAAGCAGGAAAAGAGCCGAACTCAAAAAGCTCAAGGGCAAACCATAGCTATAAGCTCCCTATGATCTTAGAGGAAGCCTAAAGCATAAGCAGACAAGGCTCCGGTCTTGATTCCTATCAGAACAGAACTAAAAACAAGAGGCCAGCCTCTACTCATCACTTTAAAAGGTATATGATCCTTTTTACTTTGGTTATATGAAGGTTATACATCCGAGCCCATATTAATAAAGTAATTAAAAGAGAAATGAGGACGTCCAGTCAATTGTTAAAAATCGAACTCATAGGTGACGACCTGATATGGTTGAGTCCTGCGAAAGATTAGATAAACATGTAGCTTAAAGGTTTTTATCTTTAAGGTAAATCCAGCTCGGAAAAGGCTTGCAGACAGGAATGCCTTGGTGAGATTGGAAAAATTTATAAGTTAAAAGTTTAGCCAATTGGCAGAATTTCAGCTCTGACTGGCTTGAGGGCAAAAGAGGAAAAACGGTATAGTTGATTCCTTGGAAAAATTATGAAGCACATGGTTTAAGTATTTCATTCTTAATATATATGGCTTAAGTATTTTGTCCTTGACACTTTGGGCTTTTTTACAGCATAAGCAGTTCGGTAAAGCCTGAACAGTAAACAAAAATAGAAACAATTCAAACATAAATACAAGTAAAAGTCAAATTTCATTAAATAAAGTTACAATTACAACCTACTCTACTGAAGGGAAAACTGTCCTTAAGGGACTTACATGCCTAGGTAAGTCTACGTTATCTACATCACTATTTCCTACACTACTATCTACAAAGGGGATAATCTCCTGCCCCTGAGGCCCAGCACCTTCGTCCTCCTGCCTCGGCTCGGCAGCTGCCTCAGAAGACCCAGCTGTAGTACGAGAAGCTCTTTTGGATAGGGGTCTATCGTCCTCCCCGTAGAGCACCTCCTCGCCATCAGAGTCTTCCTCAGCGGCTCAGAGTTCAGCCAACGGGATGGAGGGGGCATATCTGGCAGTCCTCAGGCCTCAATTATATCCAGAGACGAACATGCGGAAGCTTTTATTCCATATGGCTATCTTCATTTCGCCAGAAGCTTTAAACTCCGCAACTTACCATCAGGAGCATCTCCCTACTCGTGTCTCCGAGCTCTCCTCGAGGTCGAGACCGGAACGCTGCCTGCTCCCTAGTGGAACTAGCTAGAAGACCAATAAGGGCAAGCAAACGTGGGTCTGAAGCCTCCGTGATCCCATCGAACATCCGCTCCTGCAAGATCTCCGCTACAATGCTCGCCGGAGTCTGGTGAGTGATATCCTCTGCGTTCAAGATATCGTTGTCAGGAGCAGACAACAGGGGCACCACGGAAGCCTCTTTCTTCTTCTCGAGAGGAGGGAGAGCTGGAGTCGGTCTCCTAGAAGCCCTAGCCTTCTTGGAAGCAGGAGCTGGGGCAGGAACTTTGGAAGGAGGGGGACGCTTACTCCCAGCCCCTCCTGCAAGGCCTTCAGAGGCGGCGGACGACTTCTCTGTAGGAGGAGCGACCTCAACCGGACTGGGCTCAACCCTCTCTGTAGGGATTCCCTCAGTTACAGGGGCGCCTTCAGTAGCGACTCCCTGAGCACCCTTACTTACGGGGACGACCTCCAACCCGTCCTCGGGAACCCTAAGTCCAGCGGGAGCAGCTCCAGACCTTTCTTCAGGAACAACGACCGAGGACACGGCGGTATCCATCTTCACTTGCTCGGCGCTCCCCACCGGGCTAATAGTAATCTTCTTTGCCCCCTCAGTAGGAGCCCGTTGGGACTTGGGGGCATGAGAAGATTGAGAGGTGACTCGCGGTTGTCGAAGCCGGTCAAAAATAACCTTTCTGGTTATCAACAATTTACAACTGCAGATAGTGGTGAAAGAATCGAATCCACAGGGAATTGAGAACTCACCTATTTCTCTTTTTGGGACCAAGAAAATAAACTGAAACAATAATAAACTAAAAATGAGATAAAAACTGAAAGTGGGATCAAATGAGATAAACTGAAAATTGGGATCAAAACTGTCAACAAAATAACAGGGGGGTTTGAGATTGATTGTAGTAAACTAATAATGAGAAAAATAATGGAAAACAAATAATTAAATAAAAAGTAATCAATAATGAGAAAGCTCTAGTTGAAGTATTGGATCCACTTTAGTTGTTGGGATTGATCACAGACACTTTGTTCTTTTGGGTTGATTCAATAGATTAGTTATGGAGATGGAAGACGCTTTTCACCACCATTATCTCTCCTTATGATTAAACCAATTAGGGAACATCCTCTAATTAATTACTAATTAACAAATTGCCAAGGAACTTCCTTGGGCCTCAGGCATCAAAACAATTGTCAATTGCATTAAGAAATAGAGAGATCCAATCCTAGCTACCCAAACGTATGGAGATAACGCTATATCATACAATTTCCTTGGGTTTTATCCCAAGTGTTCTCATGTAAGAATAATCTAAGCAATTACGGACTTAAATTATTCAAACTAACTAATAATTATTTTGCAATAAAAAATCAACGTAGATCTCAATAACAAAATAATATGAAAATTAAATATGAAATTGCATGAATATTGAAATCCCAAAAATTAAACAATATTTGATCAAGTCTCACAACCCATTAATCAACTAAACCTTCAACCAATATTCAACTAGATTAAAGAAATCAGCCACTCATTGGCTGAATTACAAACAGAAAAATAAAAGGAAAAAGAAAGAAAAGAAGAACCGAATTCTTCCTTGCGCCGGGCTGCGGAATTGCCGAATTCTAATTGTCTTCTGTCCGTCCACTGAAGAGCCTTTAAATAGGTGCAGAGGAGCCCTAAATTGCCAATTGCTTCATACGTGCACGTGATGCTGAGGTGCTGGTCCATATGCGGATGAATTGATGAGGCGTGAGTGTTGAAGCGGTTTGGCAGAAGCTTGGTCCACGTGAAGAGTTTTGAAGCTGGCCCATGTGTGTGAATGATGTTGAGGAAGTGTGCTGGCCCATGTGAAGAGCTTGGAAGCGGGAGCGCTTCGGCTGGTCCATGCGTGTGAAGATTGTGCTTTGGCAGGGCCCACGTGCGTGAAGTTTGGTGAAGGCAAGCCATTTGCACGTTGGTGAGATGGGAGCATGCCTTGGGCGGGCCCGTGTGCGTGAATTGGGGAAGTGCGGGTCCATGGGCTGTCCATGTGTCCAAGTTGCTTGATTTGGATCCAATTTGACAGGCTTGCTCTCTTTTGCTCCAAATAAGGTAGTTTTAGGGGAATTTTCTCCAAAATGTCCTTTTACACCATTTTCTGCAAAATAATATTATAAGCAATAAATTAAGCAGAAATCATGTAAATATTCATCAATAATATTAATATAAAATGGACTAATTTATGCTCTATCAAGAGGCGGAGCCCGACCTGCTGCGGCTGGAGGGCCTCCCCAATCTGACACCTCGAGAACTTGGCCTGGGAGTCTGAGAAGTAGCTGGAGCTGGAGGAGGAGGTCGGCTAGCCGACCTGGAAGATATAGCTTCGGCCACCCTCTGAGTAGCCTCTCCCACCGATTGGCCAGCTAGAAGGGCATCCAACACGGCATTCATGCTCTCCCGGGACAATGCAAGGTTCTTGGGAGGCTTGATCTGGTCCATTTTCATCTCAAAAGCTGCAAAAATCCAAAATCAGGGCAAGTCAGAACAGTACTCAATAAAAATCATCAAAACCATATTAAAAAAAGCAAATGAAATAAAGTACCCGCGTCCTTGATATCCCGAAGGTTGGACGCATACAAGCACTTCTCGACATCATACTTCTTTTCGACAAAAGTCAGTCGAACAAACCCTACCTGCTCGGTAAGGCTCAACTGGGGCAGGTCGTTGCAACCCAACGAGACATCCTCCCAGTCGAGTCCTAACTCCCAAGCCAATCCAGTCCCCTTCTTCAATTCCACCACAACAAAACCCTCCACCCAACCCTTGATGGAGTCCTTATAACCCGTAAAAATTGACAGCCCTCCGTGGGGGGCAAAATAGTAAAACTTTTGGCTCGCCTTGACTAGCATGAAGAAGGTAACGAACAGACACACCGTGGGTATAAACCCCCAGCTCAGACACACAGATTCAAAGGAAGACATGAAAAGAATAGAATTGGGGGTCAACATCCAAGGGGTAATCTCGAAATACCGGAAGACCTCGATGAAGAAGGGAGAGAAAGGAAAGGACAAACCATATTCCCTCTGCTTAACGAAGAATATTAAGCTCATGTCCTTTTGAGGGTCGATCAGACCAGAAGGAGAAGGATCGGGAAGAACGATCCTCTCATTCCGGTACGGGGTCCGGATATGAAAAAGGGGGGTATCTAGGTCCTCCCTAGGGATGAAGTTCCTAATGTTGGATGGAGTGATGCTAGATTCTAGGTCGACGACATCGGGGAGACTAGAGCGATCCGTGGTGAAAGAAGAGGCGTACTTGGAAAGCAGTTAGTGCGGATGAGCAGAGGAAAGCGAAGCTAACAAGAGCGTGTACAGAGAGCTAAAGAGAGCAGAAGTTTTGAGAAGACAGAGGGAATTCGAAATTTGAAACAGTTGAGAAATGAAAAGATGTCTTGAGGCAGGCTATACTTAGACGGCGCGGTCATAATGACTCTCGGTATTTACCCCCTCATCAGTCGGGCAATAACTAATGAGAAGGTAAAGGGGTAGTTGATGACCGCTGGATTTCACTATTCCGGACCAAGGCCAGGCCCACGATGACAGCCCATGACCTGAAGGCTTCTAAGTCTCCCGCGTGAGCCAGGTCCAGCCCGCTCAGTTTTAAGACCGGGTCCTATGTAGATTTCTCAATCAGGCCGGCTCTGCCTTTTCCGGCCCAATGATCAGACCTCCTTTAAGCTCAGCCTTAATCTCCTCTCCCAGCCCAGTCCAAAAGAAGGAATATGGCCAGCCCATCCGCCTGGTGGGTCCCCCGGCATGCTTGCAAGAGGAGAATTAAATGGCCGTTATGCATGGGACAGAGATCTGATACTCTCGTACGTCCGTATCAGTATGGCAGAGACAGGTGGCCCAATGAAAGCAAGGCCGCTACACGTCACTGATAGGCAGAGGAAAGGAATAAAAGGAGAAGAGCACCCTCTTCTCAGACTACGCTTACAGAACGCATTGTAAACCCTATTTTCTGGATCTCAGATTATCAGAAGGTAAAAGTTTTGTCGGTTTACTTATATCCCTAGTCCTTTTGTCATATACTACTATTTCCTCTGTCCTATAATTGTTTTTAATCTTTTCTTTTTTTATTGTTTCAAATTATTATCTACTTTTCTTTTTTAAATCATACTCTCTCTATCCTGTAATTATTGTCTATTTTGCTTTTTTTTATGCATATTAAAAAATATAACTTTTTTTATTTTTTTTCTAATTACATCCATCTTAAATACATGAAACTTCCCCTTGTAGTTAAATAAAATTCTTTAACATTAGGGTTTACTGTTTGAGTACTAGGACCCACAGGAGTAGGTCTTGAAAAGGTAAAGTCTCGCATGGTGGTGATATCTAGGAAGGGGTGGTATTCTCCTCTCTAGTGGTGGAACTGTTGACAACATATATAGACACCAAGGGGTAGAAGTGGTTTCTTGACTATCATAGAAGGACTCTTGGCTCATTTTCACTGTGCAAAGATAAAAAAGAGGGAAAAAGGACTTCGGATAGAGAAAATAAAATCAATGTCCTGAAACTTATAAATTATTAGTGAAATGGAAGCCATATAAGGAAAAAGAAATACAAGCAACACAAAAAGACAACAAGGAGAGAAAGGGCCACAAAGGAGGCGAAATTGCTGGGTTTTCAAAAGGGTTTTCATTTAATAACATTAAGTATTCAAGGGGTTACATATAGCTTTTCGTATCCAACGATTCAAGTCAACCAGACAAAGAGACGTGATGCGCAGTCAAAACATTAACAAGTAGAATCCTGACACATGACACACAAATAAAACATGGAGTCTTCTCAAATATGAAGATTTGAGACATGCTTAAGGGGAGGAGGGAAGGGCAATATAGCTTGTCACTCTAAACTCGAGGATTAAATTTTAACCAATAGATGATTGGATCTTAGTTCTAGTAATTCAAGCCCTCTAAGCACGTGATTTCTGCACCGAGCCATCTAACATCCTTCATTATGTATAGCTGCCTGGCATGGTTCACATCACCGAATGAGCGAAGGGCTCCATTAATCTTTGCAGGTTTAGGTCCAGCCAACATAAAATCAAAGGATATCTTTAAGAAATCGAGATCCACTAGTTAAAAAGTCCCAAATTCTATAGAAAATGGACTACAAAATCCATGCTATTATAATCTATAAATAGTGTCATCCACACCTAAAATATGCATTTTTTTTTTAAGTCTTAAAAGTATTATTTTCTTTATTTAAAAATCGCTCACTGTTTTCCATTCAAATCGTACAGTTCAGTGGTTGACTAATAGATTCACACCAGTTTATTTCGATTATATATAATTAAGAGTTTTAAATTGAATCGAACCGAATCTTGATCCGATTCCTGAATAAACTGGTCTGACTAATCAGTCCGGTTCAATTTTGACAACTATGTTATTGCTTACTAGTTTAAGTGTTCAAATGGCCGGTATTAGACACCAACCACTTTACTATTTTCTATCTTATGTTAATAATTAAAAAAATATTCAAAGTGTATCAAATACCAAATAATAGTGATGCCTTTCATATTGCCAATTAAGTCATGAATTTTTTACTGTGCAATCCCTATTTTGAAGAACTAATTTTATACCACTGTCTTTATTTTGTTTTATGCTTCATATAAGTATCTCCATATTGATGATAGCTTTCGAATGGTAGGATTGTGTTTTCTGCCAAACTGGAGTTTCTGACGAACTTTCTCAATATATTATAACTAATCCAATTATTTTTTAACACTTGGGCACATTACAAGTATTAATTTCTACAAAGGTATACTTGAACTCTAAGCTATAATTAGGATGATACTTAGTTAAAAGAATATTCATCAGTTGCAAATAACTAAAATAAATTTGAAGGATAGAGACGAACACTTAGGAATATTTTCTTTTTTAATTTTTGAGTACTGAAAATGGTTAATTAGACTACAATGAAGTTTTTGATTTTGGATTAATGAGGGTTTTGATTTTGGATTTGAGTTCACTCATTAGGAAGGTTAGACTCTAGATATAGAAGAGACTCTTGCTAAAATTTTAATAAAAAATTCTAAAATAATTATTCTTGCTTCTTCATCTATTTTTTTTTTCTTTTGAAATAGAGCTTCTTCATCTATTTATTTTCAGTAATTATTAAATTATTTGTAGATATCAATATGTTTTTATAAGTAACAATGTCAATTATTTTCTTTCTTCAACTTAGATCAATAACAGTCGATTCATAATTTTATAAGTTGAATACTAATTATTTTTACAATTGTAATATTATTTTCTCACTCCATTATACAAAGATAGGTTTGTTCTTCTCTTTTATTAATCTAAATTTAAATCTATACGTGTTTTTCTTTTTGAGGTAGTAATTTATTTATTTTTTTCTTAAAATACTCTTATTTAATATGTATTATAAAAGTAAAATTATTAGTTTCAAGAATATTTTAGCTATAGTGCAATAAAAATATAGAGTATATTACGAAAAATAATATAAAATTTATCCTTTAAATATATTAATTACATATTCCTGATCATGTAAAACATAAATATAGGCTTACAATTGTAGAACGAAAAGAGTATACTTTTGGTATACCCATGCATTTGTAATCATATATATATATATACTTTGTTGCCTGTTTATTTCATGCTAATTGTTTGTGTTTGATTCCTAAGAATAATTTGGAATAGTGTACATACACATAATATCATAGCATATGATAATGAAGAATTGAAAGTTAGAATAGGTATCAAATTGAGTTAATATTTCAGGTTCATGTATTACAAGAAAGTCCCACTTGAATTCAAAATAGACATAAAGATGCAAGGAAGTTAGACTAAAAATGTGTTTAATGCTAGAAATATAATTTCATTCCTCACACTTCTGCTAAGAAAAAGGCAGCAATTGAAAGCTTGTGGCATTTCTACCAATGAGACATTGATATTCTTAGCCCATTTCTAAAAGCAAAGACTAAAAGAGGTGTATAATATTTACAATAGATCATTTCACAAAATGGATAGAAGCCGAGGCAATATCAAAAATTACTTCAAACATAGCAATTTCTTTTTATAATAAAAGCTTTTTCAGTCGCTTTTAGAGTCCAGTAGTATTGATCACTAATAATGGAAAGCAATTCATTAGCAAAAAGTTCAAGGATTTCTGCTCAAAATGGAAAATCAATCTAATGGTACGATGAATATCACAAGTAGGACAATCTTTTAAGGATTGAAGAAACGCTTAGATGATGCAAAAGAAAACTGACCAAAAGAATTACAAAGTGTGATTTGGGCATACTGCACCATGTTGCAAACAACAATCAAAGCAACACTATTCTCTCTCACCTATAGTTCAGAAACAATCATCCCAGTAGAATTTCAAGTCCTTAATACCAGAACACTTGATTCCAATCTTTCAAACCAGGATGAAGACATATGTTTCTCCATAAAATAACTTGAAGAGAAAAGGGACAAAGCTTTCATAAATATGGCAATCTATTGCCAAAAGATGGTCCACTTGTTTAACTCCAAAGTCAAATGATGAGTTGTAAAACTCACCACTTTTTCCTTATTAAATTTCATGATTTTGCTATGATTTTAATATAAATAATTAATTGTTACTTAAAATTTGATTTTGGACTGGTTTTTGAGCGGAAGTTAAGAAAAGAAATGAAAAGAGGCTGAATTCGAAGATTTTCAGACTGGGAGGTTATAGCCTTGGGCAACCCTGTAGCCCAAGGCGATGAACAGCTCCAGTTTTCAAAAATTGCCACCTCAGCCCGATTTTGCCATCTAAGTAAGGATAAGATCAGTTTCAAATTGGATCAAACACAATCAGATTAGGATAGGGATAAAATAGGAGTAGTAGAGTTTATTTTAAATTATTAAATTTTATCTTTTTTTTGCCTATATAAAGACTCCTAGAACTAAACCTAGGCATCACATATTTTATTCTCTCCCTCCTCTCCTCTCTTGCCGCGTCCTCCCCCCCTTCTCTCCATCTTCTTCTTTTCTTTTTTTTTTCTTCTTCTTGTCTTTAGTTTTATAATTTTATTATGACCCTTAAAGGCTAAACAATTATTTTCAGTTGAAGCTTAATTTAAATTGAAGTTTTATTCAAGTTGTGAGGTTTTGTGCTCAATTCTCTTCATCTTATTTCTATTTTCTATTAATTTTTTATTTTTAAAAACACCACCTCCATTGTTTTTTTCTTGAGAATTCAATAGGCCTATTGAATTTTTTGAGAAGACAATATATTGCTAATTAATCCAATTAAATCCATAATTGTTTAACTAGATTAGTAACAAGTAGCATTTAACATATTAATTTATGTCAAGGAATTAGTAGATTTGATTTAAATAAATGACGTATTTTTATTGATCAAGTTTGGATTATTCTCTCTTAATGCAGTTGATTAATTAAATCTACATGCATGTTGGGGTTGTTAGTTAACTGGGAATTAATTTAATCATAAGGAATAATATTTGCGTGTTTGACCACTATAACCAAACAATAGATAATAACATGAATTATTTTTCTAATCAATGATCAACTACAAAATACCTCAATTTGATTACCTTTGGCTAAATTTTTAATTAATTATTTATTTTTTAAATTTAATTGCATTGTTTATTATTCTTTTAAATTATTATTGGCTTGCCCAAGACAAAACCACTTTCATCAAAAACTCTCTTCTTCTAATTTTTGTATTAAACTACTCTTCCATTTCAACTAGTCATCTAAATTAAACAGAGTTAATGTCTTTGTGGAATTGATACTCACATACTCTATCTACAAGTCCTTATTAAATCAAGGAAAGGGAAATAAATTTTAATTGATGGATTCGACACCCGTTAAATTTTAGTGCCATTTTCGGGGACTTTTAACAATTTGTTTTTATTTTTATGACCAGATCTGAAATTAGCAGAATTCAGTTTGATTTAGAAATCGAGAAGACTGCAAAAAGGTTGAGAAAAATAATCAAGTTACAAAAACAAGCCAATTCGGAAGCCTCTCAACCATCTGCCCAATCCCCTCTGCGCACCGAAGATATTTCGTCTTCAACACCAACCGAGCCTCCAATTGACACTAACCCAAGAGACACAATGGCCACAACTACAACCGCTAAAAAACAATCCCTTTGCATCACATACCCAGTGTTGAATGCACCATTAGAATTGCGAACAGGTATGATTTACATGTTACCAAAATTTCAAGGTTTGTAGAATGAAGATCCCTATCGTCATCTAAAGGAGTTTTATGTGGTTTGTTGATCAAGTCAAATTTAGACCCATTTTTCATGTTGTTGTTAATGTTAATTTACACATTTTCTATCTAATTTTGTGGTTTTGATCTTATTTTGCAGAAAATAGTGTAAAAGGGTAATTTGGTAAAAATGGCCTTAAAACTGCCCAAAAGAGAACAAATGAGATCAAGCCTGGTTTGCCCAAACAAAGCTGAAGTAGAGACGCAGGAAATTCAAATTTCAAACTTTCGAAGAAGTCTTTCCCTCCCCAAACATGTGAAGACAACTCAGCACTCTATCCCATCTATTTAGGAAGCCAAATCTCAAGAAGATTCAATTGCCTTCAAGAAAATCCAACTCTAAATAGGAAAAAAAAAACTCCATCAAAGCAAGAAACATAGGGCAGCCTATTCAGCTATAAAAAGAGAATCAAACCAGCAACAAACGAGCTTCAATTTTTGGGGAGATTGCACCTGCAGCCGCACGCCACACCAGCCGGCCAATCGGCTCCTTCCTCTCCTTCTTTCTGGTTTTTTTTTTCTTTTATTTTTATGTTAGTTTCAGCCATGAGTGGCTGAAACCCCCTTTTTCTAGTTGAAGATTAGGTAAAACTTCAGTTTGTTTATGGATTGTGAGATATGAACACATGTTGTTTATCTTTTATTTATCAATATTTATGCAATTTCATGCTTAATTCATTGTTGCTTTGTTTTTTAGATCAATAGGGCCTATTGATTCTTGATTGCAAAGTAATAATTTGTTAGTTTGATTAGTTTTAAGTCCGTAATTGCTTGAATTATTCAAATACAAGAATACTTGGTGTAAAAACCAAGGAGATTGCATAATCTAGCAAGATCACCATACGTTTGGGTAGCTAGAATTAGGTCTCTCTATTTCTTAATGCAATTGACAGTTGTATGATGCTAAAAGCTCGAAGGACATTCATTGGCAATGTAACGACCCAAAAATCGGACCGCTACCGGCGCTAGGATCCAGATCGGCTTAAGGCCGCCGGGACCCGTAGCAAGCCTGACATGTAACCTGTGAACCTGTTTAATCCCATACATGATCAACAATCATACATAAAAATTAAAACTTTTCTTTTCATACATTCTATCATCCACCAAACTCAACCTGTGCATGCACTGAACATATACATAATCATAAACTTGACCCCTCTGTGGGATCTCATCAATGCCCCCAATGGGTGGCATAACAAGAGTTGAGTTGGCTAACATGGACATCAATAACATTAAGATCATGTTTCAAAGGGATTACATTATACTATGGTCAAGCACACTTTTAACCTCAATATCATTACATTACATATCTATACATCATTATACAATCTGTCATGTCCACTATCTAACTATTACATACATAAGACTTCATTACTCTTCTTGACTTCTCTGTCTAACCCGTACCTGCAAACCTGGGGAATTTGGGAGAGGGGTGAGCTACTAGAGCCTAGTGAGCAGAATAGTAAAGCATTTAAAACATATGATAACATGAAATGCATCACATCACAACTAATCATATCAAGGATGAACTTGTCACCATTTAGCCCTCTACATAATCCAATCATGCCAGGGGCGTAGTGCAGGCCACACCTGGTCTTTCTCTTATACATAACATAACATAACATACATAATCCATGATGCCGGGGGCGTAGTGCAGGCCACATCCGGTCTTTCTCTTACATAGTGCCAGGGGCGTAGTGCAGGCCACACCTGGACTTCCATATCATATCATCATGTCATAACATATGAGGGCTAATGGATCATTCAACATTCATCCACATCATCAACATATTATGCAATGCAACATATTCGTGATTTCTAATGCAAGCATCCTAGAATATCACATGGTATCCGTGATGCATGAACATGCTCAAAACTTATTTATTTATTTATTTAAAACCATAAGAGTCATTCCACTCATTTCTGGCTAGCTCTGACCAGACACTGGGGCAACAGACTCACAGCTGGGGTCCTCGGTTCCTCGGGTCCGAACCTACACAGGTGGACTCAAATGAGGGACCAACATACTAGAACATAACTCTAAAACATCCCCCAAAAACCCCCTAAAACATCACAAAACATCCATGCAAAACATGCAAAGAAAGGCTGGACAGGGCACTTTCGGCGGCAGGTTCAGCGGCCGAAAGTCCCTCCAGAGCCGAAACTCAGGCAGGTTCGGCGGCACCTTCGGCGGCCGAAACTCCCAGACAGAGGCGAAACTCATGCATGTTCGGCGGCACTTTCGGCGGCCGAAACTCCCAGACAGAGACGAAAGTCTCCTTTCGGGGGCAAGCTTCGGCAGCCGAAGGCTGCCTCCACAAGAGGGTTCGGCGGCCGAAAGTCCCTTCGGCTGCCGAACCTGGTTTCTCCCAAAGGGCAGAAACTTGGTTCAAACATGCACAAATGCCTCCAAACTTTAATCAACATGCATATAGCTCAACCAAAACATACATACAAGCTCCTAGGGGTCTCAAACTACCTTAAACCCCAACTACAACACACATACACAAGCATTGCAAGCCACATTGTTCATGAACATACATTTATACCCATAAACATAACTAAAACCTAAACACGCATTCTACCCCATGAACTTCATAAAACTTGCTTAAAACATACTATAAGCTAGAGATCGACTCTTACCTCTTGGAGATCGAGAGTAGAGGCGACCAAACTTGGGGTTGGGAGAGATTTGAGTTCTTGAACCTCAAAGCTCCAAAACTTTGCTCAAAAGCTCAAATCTTCAAAACAAAGTTAAAACAAGTGAAAAACTTGAAGGATCTAGAGGAAAAGCATCAAAGATCGGTGAGGGGCGGCGAAAAGCTCACCTTGGCCGAAAATGGGGAAAAGCTCGCCCGTTTTCGGCTAAGGGACCCTTTTATAGTGGCTGGCCAGGCCACGTTCGGGGGGCGAATGTGCCTCCGCATGCATGCCATGTTCGGCGGCCGAACTTGAGGTTCGGCGGCCGAACCTGAGCTTTCCTCCAAGGTTGTTTTTATTCAAAAACTCATTTCCTTTTCATTCAAAATCATCAAAAACATTAAAACATCTCATGAAAACATGGTTTTACCCTTCTAGAGGTCTCCGACATCCGAGATTCCACCGGACGGTAGGAATTCCGATACCGGAGTCTAGCCGGGTATTACAGGCAACTTATTGATTAGTGATTAATTAGAGAACGTTTCCTAGTTAATCTATACTTAATGAGGGATATGGTGTGAGAAGCGTCTTCCACCCCTATAACTAATTTATTAAGTCAAATAAAAGGACCTAAGTGTCAATGATCAATCCCAATAACTGAAGTGGATGCAATTCTTCAACTAGAGCTTTTCTCATTATTGAATTCTCTTTTCTTTATTATTTGCTTCACTTTATTGCTTTTAATTATAGTTTAGTTCATCAATCTCAAAATCCCCCCATTTTACTTTTATTGTCTATTTATTTACTTAGTCTTGATAAGGAAAATAGGTGACTATCAATTCCCTGTGGATTCGATCCTTTTGCCACTATCTACAGTTGTAAAATTATTGATAACCAAAAATGTTATTTTTGACCGACTTCGAACCGTACAGTCAAAAATTGACACCGTTGCCGGGGAACCGATTTAACTAGTTTATTTTTCTTTCATGACCAGGGCTGGACGCAAAGATACTCTACTCTACGATCTAGAAATTGAGCGTACAACAAAACAATTAAGGAAGCAAGCCAATTCGAGGAGCCAAGCCTCAAAGCCATCCTCATCAACACCTGCTGTCCAAGAATCAGCACCTGCTGAAACAGAACACAAATCTGCTGAGTTTGTCCAAACAGCCGCTGAGATGGCTGAATTCAATATGCAACCTGCTGCATTTGTCCGAAGACTAGCTGAACCTACTGTCTTTGCTGATATTGAACCAAAAAATAATGCAATAAGGGCACCAATTCCAAGAGAAAGACCATTAAGAGAGTTGGCAGCACCTATAGGTGATCAAGCACCTCTTTGCATCACCTATCCGCCATTAACAACTCCTTTTGAGTTAAAAACAGGTTTGATACACCTCCTACCTAAATTCAGAGGTTTAGAAAATGAAGATCCCCATAAACACTTGAAAGAATTTCACATAGTATGTTCTACCATGAGGCCACAAGGCATATCCGAAGAGCATGTAAAATTAAGAGCATTCCCATTCACACTTGATAATTATGCCAAAGATTGGCTATTCTACCTATCACCCGGATCAATCACTTCTTGGGATGGTATGGTAAGAGCCTTTTTGAACAAATACTTCCTAACTTCTAAAGCCATAGGCATAAGAAGAGAGATACGTGGAATAAAGCAAAAAGAGACTGAAGATCTGTATGAGTATTGGGAAAGATTCAAGAGATTGTGCATAAGCTGCCCTCAACATGACATCTCAAATAAATCACTCATAGAATACTTCTATGGAGGTTTGCTACCATCCGAAAGAAAATTCATTGATGTAGCATGTGGAGGTTCAATTGAAGATAGAACACCTTAAGCAATTAGAGAATTGATTTCAACACTTGCAGCCGCATCTAGACAATATGGAGATGAAAGGCAACTGCCAAGGAGAGTCAATGAGGTAAGTACATCTTCTCTCACTTCTCAAATTTCTGAACTAACCTCTGCTGTGAGAAGTCTTATTATAGGTCAAGTTCAACAACTTCAGCAAATTAGGCCATGTGGGATATGTGCACATGTGAGACATCCAACTGATCAATGTCCTACACTTCAAGAGAATGACCAGCAAGTAAATGCAATTGGAGGATTCAATGGACAGCCAATACATGATCCATACTCTAACACCTATAATCCAGGTTGCAGAGACCATCCAAACTTCAGCTATGCTATGGCTAATAATTACCAAAATTATCAAAGAAATCCAGCCCAAGCAGCACCTCAAAATTCCAACATGTACCTTGAGGAGATGATGAAGTCATTGGCAAATTCTGTGCAAAGTCTCCAATAGCAAATGGGTCAAATAGCCACCTCCGTAAGCAAACTTGAATCTAAAGGGAAATTACCTTCTCAAACAGAGGTCAATCCCAAGCAAAATATAAGTGCAATCATGTTAAGAAGTGGGAAAGAACTTCAAGATGTCATGGCTGATGATAGAGGTTCACAATTGCAAAGACAAGCTGCTGAAGAAAAACTGCCAGAAAGTGAGCCAGCAAATCTGTTTCCCCAAACAGGCGGGCAAACAAGCAGATAGAATGCGCACATGGACAGAAGCTGTTTACCCAAGCAATCAGAAAACTGTTTGCCCAAGCAGACTGGACAAACAGAACCAGTACACTAGCAGAAGGCAGACCAGCAAGCAACATTCAAGATGCCACCTCCCTTTCCAAAAAGATTTGAAAAATCACAAAAAGAAAAAGAAGAAAGATAGATCCTTGAAACCTTTAGGAAAGTAGAGATTAACATACCTTTGCTTGATGCTGTGAAACAAATACTAAGGTATGCAAAGTTCTTAAAAGAATTATGCACAAACTGAAGAAAGCTTGCTGAGAAGGAAAAAGTAAGTGTGGGAGAGTGACTGTGCAATTGTCGAAGCCGGTCAAAAATAATTTTTTTGGTTATCAACAATTTTACAACTATAGATAGTAGCAAAAGGATCGAATCCACAGGGAATTGATACTTACCTATTTTTCTTATCAAGACCAAGTAAACAAATTGAAAGTAAAATAAAAATGGGGGTTTTGAAATTGATGACTTGAACTAGAATTAAAAGCAATAAAGTAAAGCAAATAATAAAGTAAAGAGATTCAATAATGAGAAAAGCTCTAGTTGAAGAATTGGATCCACTTTAGTTGTTGGGATTAATCATTGACATAAAGATTCCTTTATTTGATTCAATCCACCATATCCCTCCTTAAGCATAAATCAATTAGGGAATATCCTCTAAGTAATTACTAATAAACAATTTGCCAAGGAATGTCCTTGAGCATTTGGCATCTAAAAACTGTCAATTGCATTAAGAAATAGAGAGACCTAATTCTAGCTACCCAAATGCATGGTGATATTGCTAGATCATGCAATTTCCTTAGTTTTTACAATAAGAATTACTTGTGTTTGAATAATCCAAACAATTACGGACTTAAAACTATCCAAACTAACAAATTATTACTTTGCAATCAAGAATCAATGGGCCCTATTGATGTAAACAACAAAGCAACAATGAAATTAAGCATGAAATTGCATAAATATTGAAAAACAAAAGATAAACAATGTATGTTCAGATCTCCCAATCCATAAAACAACAAAAGTTTCACCTAATCTTCAACTAGAAAAAGAGGTTTCAGCCACTCATGGCTGAAACAATACACAAAATAAAAGAAAGAGAAGAGGAAAGAAACCAATCAGCGTTTGGAGAGGAAGGAGAGGTGCTGCCACTTGCAATCCCGAATGTGTATCCAAGGGAGAAAAGAGAAGGCATGGGGCGACTCCTTATGTGTCTTTTTATAGTTGAAAGTGTTGCCCTAGATCTCCTTGATGAGGTGGAGCCTTCTTTTGAATTTTGAATTTTGAATCTTGATTACTTGGGGGGCAAGTACGTCTTCTTGAGATTTGACTTCCTAAATAAGCTGAATTTTGAATTTTGAATTTTGAATGTGCATCTTCTTGAGATTTGGCTTCTTCAATAAGGGAAAGACTTTTTGAAGATTTGAAATTTGAATTTCAAATTACTCTGCTAAATGTACTTTCCTTACTTGTCACTTTCCTTATTTAGCACTTTCCTTATTTATCTTCACTACAGCTGCAACTTGACTTGGGCAACAAACTTGTTCTCCTTTATCCCTTTTTAGGCAGTTTTAAGAGCATTTTCTCTAAATTATCCTTTTACACCATTTTCTGCAAAATAAGATCAAAACCACAAAATGCATAAAAAGTGTAAATTAACATTAATAACATCATGATAAAATGGTCTAAATTTCGACTGATCAAATACCCCAATACCTAGCTTTTTGCTTGTCCTCAAGCAAATAAACTTAGTCAAACAAACTGTAATACCCGGCTAGACTCCGGCGTTGGAATTTCAACCTTCCGATGGAATCTCCGTTGGAATTCGGAATCTCGGATATCAGAACCTCTATAAGGGTAAAATATGTTTTTACAAAATGTTTTTCATGATTTTATGGTTTGGTTTTGAATTAAAGTTTTTAAATGAAGAAAAATGTCTTTGGAACCTTGTAATTCCATGTACATATTAGCAATACAATCATCAGTGGCCTTCAATTTCTTCTCAGCCTCTTTAAACTTGGTTCCCAAAGAGATCCCCTCAGCCCATTCAATATATCTCTTAAGAGTCAATCCACTTACTCGAGGCCGAAATTTTTCTACCTCAATTTCAAGGTTCTTGTTGATGCTATGAAGGTTCTCCAACTAAGATGTGAGAATGATATTTTGTGTATGCAATTCATCTTATGCACCCCACAGTTTTCAAAAACTTTCATTCCCCACTTAAACCATAGTCACTATCTCCAAGTTCAATGACATTCCATGGAAGAAGACATCATTGCTTTCATTTGCAAACCACTTTTTGTCATCTAGCAAAGTTGACATGGAACCCTAAGGCACAAGCCTTAAACCCACACGCACAAGTAGATATGGAATCCAAAAATTTGATAAACCCACTGATCAAGCATAAATTAGCCGCATTTTTATTATCCTTTTTATTGCTTATTTACACATTTTTTAGTTTAATTTATGGTTTTTATCTTGTTTTTACAGAAAAGGAAGAAATTAGAAAATTGGAGAAAAAGTGCAGAAAATTGACAGAAAAGTGATTGGGTCAGTGATTTGCCCAAAACACTCAAATCACCGGGCAAATCACTTTGACAGCAGAAACCTAGAGGCAACAGGCAGAAGTGATATGGGCAGTGATTTGCCCAAGACACTCGAAGACACTGGCCAAATCACTCGCAGAAGACAGAGAGCAGAAAACTGGACTGACTCACAGAAAAGTGATTGGGTCAGTGATTTGCCCAATCACTTGAAGAAACTGGTCAAATCACCGGGCAAATCACTTTGACAGCAGAAACTGATAGCAGAGCAGGAAATTGGGCAGAAAACAGAAATCCGAATTTTCATATGTCCAAATCCAACCCAATCACTACCAACATAAAACCAAGAGCCACGAAAGAGCTTCTCATCCAAGACATTCCAATTGCAATTAAATTCAACATCAAAAGAGGAGTCAAACACCAAATCAAAAAGGGATTTCAAAACCCTAGATAGATAGAATTCTTCAGCTATAAAGGAGAGCCTCCAAACCAGCAAAGGCATCTCCTGATCATCTCTCAGCTTCAGAAACTCTCCAGAAACGCAGCAATCTCTTCTTTCTTTTTTTCTTTTGTGATTTTGTCCACCATGAGTGGCTAAACACTTTCCTTTCTAGTTGAAGTTGGAAAATTCAGATTTGTGATGAATTGGGAGATTTAAATCTCCATTGTTAAACTTTTATTTATTTTCAATATTTATGCAATTTGATCTTTCTATAATTGTTGCTTCGCTTTTAGAATCAATTTAGGCCTATTGCTTTTAATTGCTTGAGTAACAATTGTTTGAATAATTTAAGTCCGTAATTGCTTATATTATTTGAACACAAATTTAATCAAGTTGCATGATCTAAACTTGACTACGCGGTTGGCAAGGTTAGAATTAGGTTTCTCTAAGTCTTAATGCAGTTAACAGTTGTTCGATGCCAAAGGCCCCAAGGACGTTCCTTGGCAACTTGTTAACTAGTGTTTGATTAGCGAACGTTTCCTAATCAAACTAGAACTAAGGAGGAATTTGGATTGTGAGAAGCGTCTTCCACATCCTAAACTAATTTATTTAGATAAATAGGAGTATTAAAGAATCAATGATCAATTCTAAACAATCTGAAATAGATCCATACTTCAACTAGAAGCTTTTCTCTTATTGATTTACTCATCTTTAAATTATTGCTTTCTTTTGTTATTTAGTGTTAATCCATCAACTCAAAACCCCCCTCTTTTAATTACTTGTTATTTACTTGACCTAGTCATTATTAGGAAAATCATTGGTGTCAATTCCCTGTGGTTCGACCCTATTGCCACTGTCTACAAGTTTATTGTTGATTGTTTAATAGGTTTATTTTTTACGGCTTCGACAACCGCTTATCAAAAATTGGCGCCGTTGCCGGGGAATTGATTTAAACTAACGTATTTTCCTTTTATGATCAGGGCTGATCGTAAAGAAGCTCTTTTTTACGATCCAGAAATTGAACACACTGCCAAGACCTTACAAGCATGGCTACGGTAAGTATGTCTTTTCTCTCTTCTCAAATTTCTGAACTAACCTCTATTGTGAGAAATTATGGTCAAGCTCGACAAATTCAACAACTTCAACAAGCACATGCATTTGAAGGATTCTATGGACAGCCAAGACATAATCCCTACCTTGACACATATAATACAGGTTGGGGAGACAATCTGAGCTATGGCTATGCTAGGACAGACCACTACCATGACTACCAAAGAGATCTGCAATATAATCCAGGTTAGAGAGACCATCCAAATTTCAGCTATGCAAAGGGAAATCAATATCCAAGCTACCAGCAAAGGAATCAAGCTCAAGCTGCACCTCAGAACCCCAATGCACCTCTTGAAGAGATTGTGAAGAATTTAGCAAATACTGTGCAAAGTCTTGAGAAACAAGTGAGCCAAGTGGCCACTTCAATGAGCAAATTTGAGTCTCAAGGGAAGCTACCCTCCCAAACTGAGATAAATCCAAGACAAAATGCTAGTGCCATCACATTGAGGAGTGGAAAAGAGCTACAAGACAGCAAGGCTAAAAAATTGCAAAAACAGGCCATGGAAGAAATTCTGCCAGAAAGTGATCAGGGCAGTGATTTGCCCAATTCACTAGTAGAAACTGACCCGATCGCTGGGCAAACTGAGCTGTCCAGCAGTGATTTGCCCAAATCACCAGAGAAGGCAGAGAGTGATCTGCCCAAATCAACAAACCAGGCAGAATCCAGTCAAAGGCAGAAACAACAACTTATGGAGAAATTCAAGGTACCTCCTCCCTTCCCAAAGAGATTTGCAAGATCCCAAAAGGAGAAAGAGGAAAAAGAGATATTGGAGACACTTCGCAAAGTGGAAATCAACATACCCCTACTTGATGCTATCAAACAAATACCAAGGTATGCTAAATTTCTCAAAGAGCTATGCACTAATAGGAGGAAACTTGCTGAACATAAAAAGGTAAGTGTGGGGGAGTGTGTCTCAGCTGTCATTCAAAGGAAACTTCCCACCAAATGCAAGGATAGAGGAATGTTTCCCATTTCATGCAAAATAGGCAACATAGGAATAAAGAAGGTCATGTGTGACCTTGGAGCTTCAATAAATGTCATGCCTCTTTCTATTTTTAACTTGTTGAATGCAGGTACACTCAAGGGCACTAGCATTATGATCCAATTAGCTGATCGATCTGTTGTCTACCCCAAGGGAGTGCTAGAAGATGTGTTGGTGCAAGTGGACCAATTAGTCTTTCCAGCAGATTTTTATGTTATTGACATGGAGGAAGACAAGGGCAAAATCACCTCTGATATCCTACTTGGAAGACCATTCTTAAGTACAGCAAGAACTAAAATTGATGTGCATGATGGCACATTGACTATGGAGTTTGAAGGGGAAGTTATCAAATTTAATGTTTATGATGCCATGAAATTCCCCAATGATGTTTCTCATGTTTATGGCCTTGATGTTATTGATGATTTAATTCAAGAAATTTTTGATTTTGATCAAGAAAATTTACTTTATGATGGTCTTTGCAGGAAAGGAGAAGTGGACAGCAACATCACTGAAGCAGAAAAAACAGCAGACTGCTGTAACTTGCTGGATGTGGGTGATTTGCCCAGTGATTTGCCCAGATCACCAGATAATCTGCTCAAATCACAGACCAAATCACTGGAGCAGACAGACTTGACAGACAGTGATTTGCCCAGATCACCAGATAATCTGCCCAAATCACAGCCCAAATCAGACAGCAAACAGCAGAAATCAGCACAAACAGTAACTGCACCAGAACTGAAACCATTGCCCAGCCACCTCAAATATGCCTACTTGGGAGCTGTTAATTCACTTCCAGCAATTATTTCTAACCAGCTCAGCCAAGAAGAAGAGGAAAAGCTCCTTGATGTGTTGAGGAAGCATAAAGAAGCAATTGGGTGGACCTTGGAGGACATAAAAGGCACCTCAAGACCATTCGGTGGAGGCTCATCTCACCAGAATCAAAGACAGAATGCAAAGGATGGAGCACCTATTGGACCTGCTGGTGGACCATTTTCTGCCCCAGCACCGTGACAGATAGCGATTTGCCCAGTGATTTGCCCAGTGCTTGCCCAAATCACTGGCCAAATCACCCACAGGCCAGGAAGTCCCTTTCCCTTTCTTTCCTTAATTTTTTTTATATATGCTTACACATTGAGGACAATGTTTGTCATAGGTGTGGGGGTATTACTAGGTTATTTTTTGCATTGATTTACATTGATTCCATCATCTTTTGCTTTCTACTTGTGTCTTTTTGTTTCTTTTTGCATCTTTTTGCCCCATGACATACACCACATTTTTTTTTTCTTGGCACACATTTTTTCTTGCACACACACACAGAATTTTGTCTTAGCTTTTGCTCTACTCAACATAGATAACAAGGTTAAAAGAGTTTCCTTATCTCATGACCCCATTGATTTGCCACCCCTTTAAGCTTAAATTGAATCATTCACAGTATGTTACCTTCACTTAGGGAGTTTTTCTCTTGAATTGAATCCTCAAATTTGCTAAGGTCAAGGGAAATAAAAATACAAATACATGCAAACACAAAGTTAGTGTAACTTCCTATGAGCTGATTTGCCCAAACTATCATAAAAAACCAGCATAAAGCACAAATCATAAACTTGTTCCAATGGTTTAAGACTATGAACTGAGCCTAATAGCCACTTGGAGAAGTGACTGACTGAGTAACTGGGGGTGTATCACCCATGTACACAATCGCGTAAAAAGGTCAGTGACTTTTCCAAGCAAATAAGTTTCGATGGTCTAGATTATGAACAGAGCTAGTAGCCACTTGAACAAGTGACTAACTGAGTAACCGGGGGTGTATCACCCATGTACACAATCGCGTAAAAAGGTTAGTGACTTTTTCAGGCAAGGATAAGAATAAGTGCTGCTGAAAATAAAAATAAAAATAAAAAGGAAGAAAGAAGAAAAGGGGCAAGTCACTCCTAGGGGCTGCACTAAACCTAACATAAAAGAAAAAGCATGATTGAGTCAAAAACCTTTCTCTTGACCATGGTAGGCGAAAGGAAACAAGGAAAGGAGAGGACGACCTTGGTGCATGTACTCTATACTGTGATACTTCAGCTTAGGAGTCTAGGAGGGGATGATTAAGTGGTACTTAGGCTCAAAGGAAAAAGGAACTTGATTAACTAAGTTATTTGTTGCTTGAGGACAAGCAAAAAGCTAGGTGTGGGGGTATTTGATCAAGCATAAATTAGCCGCATTTTTATTATCCTTTTTATTGCTTATTTACACATTTTTTAGTTTAATTTATGGTTTTTATCTTGTTTTTACAGAAAAGGAAGAAATTAGAAAATTGGAGAAAAAGTGCAGAAAATTGACAGAAAAGTGATTGGGTCAGTGATTTGCCCAAAACACTCAAATCACCGGGCAAATCACTTTGACAGCAGAAACCTGGAGGCAACAGGCAGAAGTGATATGGGCAGTGATTTGCCCAAGACACTCGAAGTCACTGGCCAAATCACTCGCAGAAGACAGAGAGCAGAAAACTGGACTGACTCACAGAAAAGTGATTGGGTCAGTGATTTGCCCAATCACTTGAAGAAACTGGTCAAATCACCGGGCAAATCACTTTGACAGTAGAAACTGACAGCAGAGCGGGAAATTGGGCAGAAAACAGAAATCTGAATTTTCAGATGTCCAAATCCAACCCAATCACTACCAACATAAAACCAAGAGCCACAAAAGAGCTTCTCATCCAAGGAATTCCAATTGCAATTAAATTCAACATCAAAAGAGGAGTCAAACACCAAATCAAAAAGGGATTTCAAAGCCCTAGATAGATAGAATTCTTCAGCTATAAAAGGAGAGCCTCCAAACCAGCAAAGGCATCTCCTGATCATCTCTCAGCTTCAGAAACTCTCCAGAAACGCAGCAATCTCTTCTTTCTTTTTTTCTTTTGTGATTTTGTCCACCATGAGTGGCTAAACACTTTCCTTTCTAGTTGAAGTTGAAAAATTCAGATTTGTGATGAATTGGGAGATTTAAATCTCCATTGTTAAACTTCTATTTATTTTCAATATTTATGCAATTTGATCTTTCTATAATTGTTGCTTCGCTTTTAGAATCAATTTAGGCCTATTGCTTTTAATTGCTTGAGTAACAATTGTTTGAATAATTTAAGTCCGTAATTGCTTATATTATTTGAACACAAATTTAATCAAGTTGCATGATCTAAACTTGACCATGCGGTTGGCAAGGTTAGAATTAGGTTTCTCTAAGTCTTAATGCAGTTAACAGTTGTTCGATGCCAAAGGCCCCAAGGACGTTCCTTGGCAACTTGTTAACTAGTGTTTGATTAGCGAACGTTTCCTAATCAAACTAGAACTAAGGAGGAATTTGGATTGTGAGAAGCGTCTTCCACATCCTAAACTAATTTATTGAGATAAATAGGAGTATTAAAGAATCAATGATCAATTCTAAACAATCTGAAATAGATCCATACTTCAACTAGAAGCTTTTCTCTTATTGATTTACTCATCTTTAAATTATTGCTTTCTTTTGTTATTTAGTGTTAATCCATCAACTCAAAACCCCCCTCTTTTAATTACTTGTTATTTACTTGACCTAGTCATTATTAGGAAAATCATTGGTGTCAATTCCCTGTGGTTCGACCCTATTGCCACTATCTACAAGTTTATTGTTGATTGTTTAATAGGTTTATTTTAGACGGCTTCGACAACCGCTTATCACCCACCTCCTATGGCACCCCACACTTAGAGAAGTTGAAACATCTGTAATATCCGGCTAGACTCCGGTATCGGAATCCCTACCGTCTGGTGGGATCTCGGATGTTGGAAACCTCTAGAAGGGTAAAGTCATGTTTTCATAAAATGTTTTAATGTATTTTATGGTTTTAATCAAGTAAGAAATGAGTTTTTTTGCATGAAAATAATCTTGGAGGAAGACCCAGGTTCGGCCGCCGAATGTGCATGCGCTTCGGGTGTGCCTTATGCCCCCGAAACCATGAGTGAGGGAAGTCCAGGTTCGGCCGCCGAGCCTTATGTTCGGCCGCCGAACATGGCATGCATGCGGGGGCACGTTCGGCTCCCGAATGTGGCCTGGCCAGCCACCTATAAAAGGGGTCCCTTAGCCGAAATGGGCGAGCTTTTCTCCCCATTTTCGGCCAAGGTGAGCTCTATGCCGTCCCTCACCGATCTTGAGTTTCTTCCTTCAAATCTTTCACAATTTTCACAAGTTTTCACTTTGTTTTGAAGATTTTCAAGTATAAAGCAAGTTTTGGAGCTTTTGAAGTTCAAGAAACTCAATCTCTCTCATCTCCGAGCTAGGATCATTTTTGTAACGACTCAAAAATTGGACCGCTACCGGCGCTAGGATCCAGGTCGGCTTAAGGCCACCGGGACCCGTAGCAAGCCTGACATACAACCTGTAAACCTGTTTAATCCCATATATGATCAACAACATACATAAAAATTAAAACTTTTCTTTCATACATCCTTTCATACACCAAACTCAACGTGTGCATGCACTGAACATAGACATAATCATAAGCTTTGACCCCTCTGTGGGATCTCATCAATGCCCCAATGGGCGATACAACATATGTTGAGTTGGTTTACATAAACATCATAAAACATCTAAGATCATGTATTAAAGGGATAACAACATTCTATGGTCAAGCACACCTCTATCATCCATAAGCCTCATTACATTACATATCTAAACTGTACTTTTACATAACATCAAATACATTTATCATGTCCACACTATCTATTACAAAAACAAGACTTCAATACTCTTGCTGACCTCCTGGTCTACCCTATGCCTGCAAACCTGGGGGATTAGGGAGAGGGGTGAGCTACTAGAGCCCAGTGAGCAGAATAATAAAACATTCAAAACATATGATAACATGGAATGCATCACATCACAGCTAATCACATCAAGGATGAAGTTGTCACCAATAGTCCTCTACATAGTCCAACTGTCCCAGAACGTAGAATGGGTCCTGGTCTTTCCCTTACATGGCATAACATAACATTCCAATGTGCCAGAACGTAGAATGGGTCCTGGTCTTTCTCTTACATAGTGCCAGCGAACGTAGAATGGGTCCCACTGGTCTTACATTCCGTACCGTACATATCACATCGTCACATCATAGATCGAGGGCTATGGATCATCCAACATTCATCCACAACAACAACAGTAGAGTATGCAATGCAACATATTCGTGAATTCTAGTGCAACAACCTAGTATATCTCATGGCATTAATGATGCGTGAATCATGCTAAAATGTCCATTTATTTGCTTTAAAAATGTAATGAGTTATTCCACTCACCTCTGGATAGCTCTGACCAGACACTGGGGCAACTGACTCACTGCTGGGGTCCTCGGTTCCTCGGGTCCGAACCTACACAGGTGGACTCAAATGAGGGACTAACATACATGAACATAACTCTAAACTACTTCCCAAAAACCCCCTAAAACATCATGAAACAATCATAGAAAAACATGCAAAGGAAGGCTGGACAGGGCACTTTCGGCGGCAGGTTCAGGGCCGAAAGTCCCTCCAGAGCCGAAAGTCAGGCAGGTTCGGCGGCACCTTCGGCGGCCGAAACTCCCAGACAGAGATGAAACTCATGCATGTTCGGCGGCACTTTCGGCGGCCGAAACTGCCCTCCAGAGATGAAAGTCCTCTTTCGGGGGCAGGCTTCGGCAGCCGAAAGGCTTGCCTCCCAGGCAGGTTCGGCGGCCGAAAGTCCTTCGGCTGCCGAACCTGGTTTCTGCCAAAGGGCAGAAACTTGGTTCCTCATGCACATTTGCCTCCCAAAACCATCCAAACATGCATTTCTCCTAATCTACAACATACATACTCAAGCATGCAAGTTCCTAGGGGCATCAAACTAACTTAAACCCCATCTACAACACATCAAGCATTCACATTGTCCAAAATCATAACATAAACCCATAAACCTAACAATAACCTAAACATGCATTCTACTCTATAGATCTACTTAAAACTTACTTAAAACCTGCCATAAGCTTAAGATCGGCCCTTACCTCTTGAAGATCGAGAGGAGAACGACCCTAGCTCGGAAAATGGGAGAAAGAGAGTTCCTTGAACCTCCAAGCTCCAAAACTTGCTCAAATGCTCAAAATCTTCAAAACAAGGGTAAAACTAATGAAAATCGAGAAAGATTTGAAGGAAAGAACTCAAAACCGGCGAGGGATGGCGGAGAGCTCACCTTGGCCGAAAATGGGGAGAAAAACTCGCCCGTTTTCGGCTAAGGGACCCCTTTATAGGTGGCTGGCCAGGCCATATTCGGGAGCCGAAAGTGCCTCCGCATGCATGCCATGTTCGGCGGCCGAACATGAGGTTCGGCGGCCGAACCTGGACTTCCCTCACTTATGCTTTCGGGGGCCTAAGGCACACCCGAAGCGCATGCATGTTCGGCGGCCGAACTTGAGGTTCGGCGGCCGAACCTGAGTTTTCCTCCAAGGTTGTTTTCATGCAAAAACTCATTTCTTTCTTACTTAAAATCATGAAATACATTAAAAAATTTTATGAAAACATGTTTCTACCCTACTAGAGGCTTCCGACATCCGAGATTCCATCGGACAGTAGGAATTCCGATACCGGAGTCTAGCCGGGTATTACATTCTCCCCCCCTTAAGAACATTCGTCCCCGAATGTTCACCAACTAACACATAGCATGGCATAAACAAAACATACATACAAGCACATGGACTCACAAAGAACTAACCTTAGAAAAGATAAGGGTATTACTGGAGCATGGACTCCCGTGTCTCCCAAGTGCATTCTTCCAAATTGTAGTGGTTCCACAGGACTTTCACCATCGGAATTTCCTTGTTCCTTAGCTTTCTGATCTGGGTGTCTATGATCCGTACTGGCTGTTCAACATAGGTGAGATCCTCTTGTACCTCCACATCAGACTCATTGAGAACCTTGCTCGGATCTGACACAAACTTCCTCAACATGGAAACATGGAAAACCGGATGGATTCTTTCCATTGAAGCAGGTAAATCCAGCTTGTACGACACATCCCCAATCTTTTGCAAGATTTCAAAGGGTCCGATGTATCGTGGGGCTAGTTTACCTTTCTTCCCAAAGCGAACCACTCCTTTCATAAGAGACACCTTGAGCAATACCAGATCCCCCTCCTGAAACTCTACCTGTCTTCTGCGGATGTCTGCATAACTCTTCTGTCTGCTTGCAGCAGTCTTGATCCTTTCTCTGATTATAGATACTACCCTGCTGGTAATCTCTACTAGCTCAGGCCCTGCCAAGGCCTTTTCTCCAACTTCTTCCCAGCAAACAGGTGATCTGCACTTCCTCCCATACAAAGCTTCATATGGAGCCATCCCGATGCTAGCATGATGGCTGTTATTGTAGGCAAACTCCACCAAAGGTAGATGCTGCCTCCAAGAACCGCCAAAGTCCAGCACACACATTCTGAGCATATCCTCTATGGTCTGGATGGTCCTTTCTGATTGTCCGTCCGTCTGTGGATGGAAAGCAGTGCTAAAATCCAACCTGGTACCCATGGTGTTCTGCAGACTCCGCCAAAACCTGGAGGTGAACTGGGGCCCTCTATCGGACACTATCGAAACAGGAACCCCATGCAGCCTGACGATCTCATCAATATACACCTGCGCCAACTTGTCCACAGAATAGCCACTCCTAACAAGGATGAAGTGAGCAGATTTCGTGAGTCTGTCCACAATCACCCATATGGAGTCCAATCTGTTGGACGTCGCCGGTAACCCCACTACGAAGTCCATAGCTATATTCTCCCATTTCCACTCTGGAATAGGTAGCGGGTTAAGCATTCCAGCCAGCTTCTGATGTTCCAGCTTCACCCTCTGACACACTTCGCAGGCTGACACAAACTATGCCACTTCTTTCTTCATAGCTGGCCACCAATAAACCTTCTTCAGATCTTGATACATCTTGGTGGCTCCGGGGTGAACGCTGTATCTTGCATTATGAGCCTCTCTCATAATGTCTCTTTTTAGCCCTATGTCATCTGGTACACATAGTCTGCTCCCATAGCGGAGGATCCTTTTGCTGTCGAATCTGAACTCACTATCTTTGCCTGACTGAACAGTCCTGGCAATCTTCACTAACTCTGGGTCCTCATGCTGTTTCTGAGCCACCTGCTCCAGAAACACGGGTGCCACTCTCATCTGGGCTACCAAAGCACCTGTACCAGACAACTCCAACTGTAGACCTTCCTCAATGAGCTTGTAAAACTCCTTCACCACTGGCCTCCTCTCTGCCGATATGTGGGATAAACTACCGAGTGATTTCCGGGTTAAGGCGTCTGCCACAACATTTGCCTTACCCGGATGGTACTGAATCTTGCAATCATAGTCACTCAGCAGCTCCACCCATCTTCTCTGTCTCAAGTTCAAATCTCTTTGACTCAGGATGTACTGTAGGCTCTTATGATCCGTGAAGATCTCACATTTAACCCCATAGAGGTAGTGCCTCCACATCTTGAGTGCAAAGATTACTGCTGCCATCTCTAGGTCATGTGTGGGGTAATTCAACTCATGCTTCTTCAGCTGTCTAGAAGCATAAGCAATCACCCTTTCATTCTGCATTAACACACAACCCAAACCCACTCGGGATGCATCACAGAAGACCGTGAAGTCCTCACTGCTAGCTGGCAAAGCTAACACTGGTGCCGATGTTAATCTCTTCTTAAGCTCTTCAAAACTCTCTTCGCACTGGTCAGTCCACACAAACTTCTGATTCTTCCTGGTTAGTCTGGTCAGAGGAGTTGCAATCTTTGAGAAGTCCTGAACGAACCTCCTGTAGTAACCTGCCAAACCCAAGAAACTTCTAATCTCTGTCACTGAAGTGGGTCTAGGCCAGTTAGCCACAGCTTCTATCTTCTTGGGGTCCACCTCTATCCCATTTCCTGACACTACATGCCCCAAGAATGAAATGCTCCTCAGCCAGAACTCACACTTAGAGAACTTGGCATACAAGCCATGTTCCCTCAAGGTTTGCAGGACTAACCTCAGATGATGGGCATGCTCCTCTGCATTCCTGGAATACACCAAGGTATCATCTATGAAGACAATAACGAAGTGATCCAGGTATTGGCTAAACACTCTGTTCATGAGATCCATGAATGCTGCAGGGGCGTTGGTTAACCCGAACGGCATCACAAGGAACTGAAAATGCCCATATCTGGTTCTGAAAGCTGTCTTTGGCACATCTTCATCCCTTATCCTTAGCTGATGGTACCCCGATCTCAGATCTATTTTGGAGAAACAACCCGCTCCTGCTAGCTGGTCGAATAGATCATCGATCCTTGACAGAGGGTACCTGTTCTTGGTAGTGACTTTGTTCAACTGCCTGTAGTCGATACAAAGTCTAAGGGATCCATCCTTCTTCCTCACAAACAAGACTGGAGCACCCCAAGGTGAGGTACTCTGTCGGATGAAGCCCTTTTCTACCAACTCTTGCAACTGTTCTTTCAATTCCTTCAACTCGGCTGGGGCCATCCTGTAGGGAGGGATAAAGATCGGTCTAGTTCCAGGCATCAACTCTATCTCGAACTCTATCTCCCTAGCAGGTGGTAAACCTGGAAGCTCGTCTGGAAAAACATCCTGAAATTCTCTGACAACTGGCACCGAGGCTGGCTCCCTGACCTGACTATCTAGCTCTCTCACATGAGCCAAATACCCCTGACATCCCTTCCTAAGCAACCTACGAGCCTGAAGAGCTGATATCAGACCTCTAGGTGTACCCCTCTTGTCTCCTCTGAAGACGACCTCTGACCCATTCTGATCTCTGAACCTGACTACCTTGTCTCTGCAGTCCAAGGTAGCACCATGGGTAGATAGCCAATCCATCCCTAGAATGACGTCAAAGTCTGTCAAATCTAGAACCACAAGGTCGGCAGAGAGGCATCTTCCCTCAACAAAAATTGGACTGTACTGGCAGACTGACTCTGCCACTGACGGGTCACACTTGGGTCCACTGACCCATAGGGGACACTCTAACCCAGAGACTATCAGACCCAACCTCTCAACGGCTCTCGGAGCAATAAATGAATGAGATGCACCCGGGTCCATTAATGCATACACATCAAAACACCCAATGATGAGATTACCTGACACCACGGTGTTGGATGTGTTAGCCTCCTGCTGTGTCATGGTGAAGATCCTAGCTGGAGCTGATGGACCTTCACCTCGGGAACCAGAAGAAGAGGCTGCCCCTCTCCCTCTACCTCTGCCACTGCCCTGAGTTGTGGCTGGAGCTGCTGGCTGCGCCACACTACCAGAAGCTGTCTGCTGGGGTTGGCCCATAAAAGGTGCTCTAGGACACTCCCGAGCCATGTGTCCCTCCTGTCCACATCTGAAACATGCATTAGTCCCAGCCCGACACACTCCCTTGTGTGGCCTCCCACACCTTAGGCATTCTGTACCATCTGAGCCTGAGCTCGAGCCACCCCCTAAACCCAGATCGGACTTCAACTTACTCCAAAACTTGTTCTTCTTCGGCTTCTTGGTGGTGTTATTCCACCTCTTGCTACCTGAGCTCTGAGAAGAGAGACCTGGCCCTCCTCTGCCTGGGGTCTTAACCCCTGAAGACTGGGTCACTGACTGCTTCACTGACCCCTCAACTATAGCACTCGCCTCCATCCTTCGAGCCATATCCACCACAGTGTGGAAACTTTCCCTCTCAACTGACTGAATCAAAGAGGAGTACCTAGAATGCAATTTCATAACATATCTCTTGGCCTTCTTCGAATCTGTATCTAGAGCTTGCCCTGAAAAAGGCAATAGCTCCAAGAATTTATCCGTGAACTCCTCTACACACATGTGTTCTGTCTGCCTCAGCTGCTCAAACTCAATCATCTTCAGTTCTCTGGAACTGTCTGGAAAAGCCCATCCAGCGAACTCATTCGCAAATTCCTCCCATGTCATGCCGTCTAATCTCGGGTCCACATAACACTTGAACCATTCCCATGCCTTTTTGCACTTTAAGGTGAACCCTGCCATCTGAATGGCCCTGCTGTCATCTGCCCCTAGCTCATCAGTTATTGTCTTCACTACTCTCAGGTACTCAAAGGGATCATCCCCTGACTTGTATTTGGGAGCATCCAGCTTAAGGTAATCTGTCATCTTCACTTTGCTCCCACCGGCTGAGCTAGGTCTAGAAGGTTGAGTAACTGGGGCTGCTGGTTCTGTAGGTGGTGGAGGTGGGGGTGCAGCATTCCCCGAGGTGGGGTTTGCCGGGTTAGGATAGAAGGGTGAGGGTGGATAAGCTGGGTACTGTGTGTAAGGTGGATAAGGCATATAGGTAGGGTAGGGGTTAAAGCTGGAGTAATCCGATGTGCCTCCCATCGGATACCCTAAACCCTGTGGGAAGGGTGGATAATGGGGTGGAAAACCATACCCCGAGGCCTGAGCGCCTCCCTGTGACTCCCCTGTCCCTTCTTCCGCTATGCTGACATCCAGATTCCTATCCCTCCTCTGATCCTCTTCCATAACCTCCCTCACATCTGAAGAACTTCCTCCTCTATCAGTCCCCCTTCTGCTAGCATCAAAAGACCTTCTAGGGTCCATTGACACTCTTTCTCTGTTTGATCTACATGACATTGCCCTACGCAATGCAGGAGGACGGGCGCTCGTGCCCTCATGCTCAGGTGGTACTCCAGTCAATCTTGCAGATCGACGGGTTCCTCTCATCCTGTTTTCTGAAAAACAGTACACATCACACAAACATTAGCATTATATGGTTCATGTGGAAACACATGAACCCACATCACATATATATCATTCATATCATAGCATCAATGCACATGTATATAATCATGGCATTTCACATCATCATACAAGACAGGACTCAACATCCTATCCTAGTGGACATGATCTTCCTATTGTGCTTAACCTTCTAGAACATCTATGAGCCCGACACTCTAGGTCTGATCCTATGAACCTAGGGCTCTAATACCATTCTGTAACGACCCGAAAATCGGACCGCTACCGGCGCTAGGATCCAGGTCGGCTTAAGGCCACCGGGACCTGTAGCAAGCCTGACATGCAACCTGTAAACCTGTTTAATCCCATACATGATCAACAACGTACATAAAAATTAAAAATTTTCTTTCATACATCCTTTCATACACCAAACTCAACGTGTGCATGCACTGAACATAGATATAATCATAAGCTTTGACCCCTCTGTGGGATCTCATCAATGCCCCAATAGGCGATACAACATATGTTGAGTTGGTTTACATAAACATCATAAAACATCTAAGATCATGTATTAAAGGGATAACAACATTCTATGGTCAAGCACCCCTCTATCATCCATAAGCCTCATTACATTACATGTCTAAACTGTACTTTTATATAACATCAAATACATTTATCATGTCCACACTATCTATTACAAAAACAAGACTTCAATACTCTTGCTGACCTCCTGGTCTACCCTGTGCCTGCAAACCTGGGGGATTAGGGAGAGGGGTGAGCTACTAGAGCCCAGTGAGCAGAATAATAAAACATTCAAAACATATGATAACATGGAATGCATCACATCACAGCTAATCACATCAAGGATGAAGTTGTCACCAATAGTCCTCTACATAGTCCAACTGCGCCAGAACGTAGAATGGGTCCTGGTCTTTCCCTTACATGGCATAACATAACATTCCAATGTGCCAGAACGTAGAATGGGTCCTGGTCTTTCTCTTACATAGTGCCAGCGAACGTAGAATGGGTCCCACTGGTCTTACATTCCGTACCGTACATATCACATCGTCACATCATAGATCGAGGGCTATGGATCATCCAACATTCATCCACAACAACAACAGTAGATTATGCAATGCAACATATTCGTGAATTCTAGTGCAACAACCTAGTATATCTCATGGCATTAATGATGCGTGAATCATGCTAAAATGTCCATTTATTTGCTTTAAAAATGTAATGAGTTATTCCACTCACCTCTGGATAGCTCTGACCAGACACTGGGGCAACTGACTCACTGCTGGGGTCCTCGGTTCCTCGGGTCCGAACCTACACAGGTGGACTCAAATGAGGGACCAACATACATGAACATAACTCTAAACTACTCCCCAAAAACCCCCTAAAACATCATGAAACAATCATAGAAAAACATGCAAAGGAAGGCTGGACAGGGCACTTTCGGCGGCAGGTTCGGCGGCCGAAAGTCCCTCCAGAGCCGAAAGTCAGGCAGCGGCACCTTCGGCGGCCGAAACTCCCAGACAGAGACTAAACTCATGCATGTTCGGCGGCACTTTCGGCGGCCAAAACTGCCTCCAGGCACTTTCGGCGGCCATAAGCTCAAGATCGGCCCTTACCTCTTGAAGATCGAGAGGAGAACGACCCTAGCTCGAAAAATGGGAGAGAGAGAGTTCCTTGAACCTCCAAGCTCCAAAACTTGCTCAAATGCTCAAAATCTTCAAAACAAGGGTAAAACTAATGAAAATCGAGAAAGATTTGAAGGAAAGAACTCAAAACCGGTGAGGGATGGCGGAGAGCTCACCTTGGCCGAAAATGGGGAGAAAAACTCGCCCGTTTTCGGCTAAGGGACCCCTTTATAGGTGGCTAGCCAGGCCACGTTCGGGAGCCGAAAGTGCCTCCGCATGCATGCCATGTTCGGCGGCCGAACCTGGACTTCCCTCACTTATACTTTCGGGGCCTAAGGCACACCAGAAGCGTATGCATGTTCGGCGACCGAACCTGAGTTTTCCTCCAAGGTTGTTTTCATGCAAAAACTCATTTCATTCTTACTTAAAATCATGAAATACATTAAAACATTTTATGAAAACATGTTTCTACCCTACTAGAGGCTTCCGACATCCGAGATTCCACCGGACGGTAGGAATTTCGATACCGGAGTCTAGTCGGGTATTACAGTTTTCCTCTCGATCTTCAAGAGGTAAGAGTCGATCTTGAGCTCATTGCATGTTTTAAACAAGTTTTAAGTTGATCTATGGGGTAGAAATGCATGTTTAGGTTTTGGTTGGTTTTATGGGTTATGTTAAGTTTTGAGCAATGTATGATGTTTGTAGTTTCTTGATGTGTTGTAGTTGGGGTTTAAGATAGTTTGAAGCCCCTAGGAGCTTGTTTGCTGAGTATGCATGTTGTAGATCAAGTTTATGCATGTTTGAAAGGTTTGGGAGGCGTTTGTGCATGTTGGAGCTGAGTTTCTGCCACTTTGGAGAAACTCAGGTTCGGCCGCCGAATGGACTTTCGGTCGCCGAACCCGCTTGTGGAGGCAGCCTTCGGCTGCCGAAACCTGCCCCCGAAAGAGGACTTTCGTCTCTGGAGGGCAGTTTCGGCCGCCGAAAGTGCCGCCGAATATGCATGAGTTTCGTCTCTGTTTGGGAGTTTCGGCCGCCGAAGGTGCCGTCGAACCTGCCTGACTTTCGGCTCTGGAGGGACTTTCGGCCGCCGAACCTGCCGCCGAAAGTGCCCTGTCCAGCCATTTCTAGCATGTTTTCTATGATTGTTTTGAGGTGTTTTAGGGGGTTTTTGGGGGATGTTTTAGGGTTATGTTTATGTATGTTTGGTCCCTCATCTGAGTCCACCTGTGTAGGTTCGGACCCGAGGAACCGAGGAGGTCAGCAGTGCTAGCTACTTCAGAGTCCTTAGAGCATCTGCCAGAGGTGAGTAGAATAGAACTATGCTTTAAATTAATAAAATGTTTAGCATGATCCATGCATCATAAATGCCATGTTATGTAGGTTGTATTGCATTAGTAATCACAAATATGATGCATTGCATTTATACTGTTGATGTGGATGGATGTTGGATGACCCACTAGCTCTCAGTATGTAACTCAGAAAGTCCAGGGCTGCCCATGCCACGCGTCCTGGCACCATGTCAGAAAGTCCCGGGCTGCCCATGCCACGCGTCCGGGCAAATGCATGATTGTTTAAGGAAATGAGAGTTATTGGTGACAAGTCCGTCCTTGATGTGAAATGTCTGTGTTATGATGCATTCCATGAAAGCATGAATAATTAAAATGTTTTATGGTTCTGCTCACTGGGCTTTTTAGCTCACCCCGTTCCCTTAACCCCCAGGTTTGCAGGTATAGGATAGAGCAAGAGGACGGATAGAGTAAAGTTTTGGTTATGTAATAGCTAGTAGTGGACATGATGGATGTTGTAATGTAACGTTGAGTTATGTAATATAATGTCGGTATTGAGGTTTAGAAGTGTGCTTGACCCTAGCTATGTAGTCCCTTTATGAATGCATGATCTTTTATTGATGTTTATGTTTTACCAAACTTAATACATGATTATGGTACCCCATTGGAGCATTGATGAGGACTCCATGGTGGGATTAATGTTAATGTCTTTGTTAATGCATGCACAGGTTGAGTTTGGTCCATGGATGGAAAGAAAAGTTTTAATTTTTATGTATGTTGTTGATCATGTATGGGATTAAACAGGTTCACAGGTTGTATGTTAGGCTTGCTACGGGTCCCGGCGGCCTTAAGCCGATCAGGATCCTAGCACCGGTAGCGGTCTGATTTGCGGGCTGTTACAGATTGGTATCAGAGCCCTAGGTTCATATGGTCGGACCTATAGTGTGTCGGGCTCATAGATGTTATAGAAGGTCAAGCACAATAGGAAAGATCATGTCCACTAGGATAGGATGAGTAGTCCTGTCTTTTGATGATGATGTGAAATGCCCTGATTATAAGCATGAGCATTAATGATATGTTATGTATGCTATGTATGTGATGCGGGTTCATGTGTTCTCACATGAACCATATGGTGCTAATGTGTATGTGATGTGTACTGTTTTTCAGAAAACAGGATGAGGGGAACTCGTCGATCTGCACGATTGACTGGAGTACCACCTGAGGATGAGGGCATGAGTGCCCGTCCCCCTGCATTGCCAAGGGCAATGTCTAGCAGGTCTAGCAGGGAAAGAGCAGTAAGAGACCCTAGAAGGTCTTTGGATATGAGCAAAAGTAGATCAGTGAGGGGAACAGTTCAAGGTGGGATGTCAGAGGATATGGAGGATCAGATGGATGTGGACTAGAGGAGGGATGGCAGTCTCGGAGTAAGTATGTCAGGAGAGGGAATGGGAGAGTCCCAAGGAGGCACTCAGGCCTCGGGATTTGTTCAGCCGACCTTCTGGTTCTAGATTTGACAGATTTTGACGTCATTCTAGGGATGGATTGGCTATCTACCCATGGTGCTACCTTGGACTGCAGAGACAAGGTAGTCAAGTTCAGATGTCAGGATGGGTCAGAGGTTGTCTTCAGAGGAGACAGGAGGAGTACTCCTAGAGGTTTGATATCAGCCCTACAGGCTCGTAGGCTACTCAGGAGGGGTTGTCAGGGTTTTCTAGCACATGTGAGAGAGATCGATAGTCAGGTCAGGGAGCCCGCCTCAGTGCCAGTAGTCAGAGAATTCTTAGGCGTCTTCCCAGACGAGCTGCCAGGTTTACCACCTGCTAGGGAGATAGAGTTCGAAATTGAGTTGATGCCTGGAACTAGACCGATCTCTATCCCTCCCTACAGGATGGCACCAGCGGAATTGAAAGAGCTTAAGGAGCAGTTGCAAGAGTTGGTAGATAGAGGCTTCATCCGACCGAGTACCTCACCTTGGGGTGCTCCAGTGCTATTTGTGAAAAAGAAGGATGGATCCCTCAGACTTTGTATCGACTACAGGCAGTTGAACAAGGTCACTACCAAGAATAAGTACCCATTGCCAAGGATCAACGATCTATTCGATCAGCTAGCAGGAGCGGGTTGTTTCTCCAAGATAGATCTAAGATCAGGGTACCATCAGCTGAGGATAAGGGAAGAGGATGTGCCGAAGACAGCCTTCAGGACCATATATGGGCATTATGAGTTCCTTGTAATGCCGTTCGGGTTGACCAACGCCTCTGCAGCATTCATGGATCTCATGAACAGAGTGTTTAGCCAGTACCTGGATCACTTTGTTATTGTCTTCATAGATGATATCTTAGTGTATTCCAGGAATGCAGAAGAGCATGCCCATCATCTGGGGTTGGTTTTACAGACCTTGAGGGAACATGGCTTGTATGCCAAGTTCTCCAAATGTGAGTTCTGGTTAAGGAGCATTTCATTCTTGGGGCATGTGGTGTCAGAAAATGGAATTGAGGTAGACCCCAAGAAAGTGGAAGCTGTAGCAAATTGGCCTAGACCCACTACAGTGACAGAGATCAAGAGCTTCTTGGGTTTAGCAGGTTACTACAGGAGGTTCGTTCAAGACTTCTCAAAAATTGCAGCTCCTATGACCAGACTAACTAAGAAGAACCAGAGGTTTGTGTGGACCGACCAGTGCGAAGAGAGCTTTGAGGAGCTCAAGAAGAGGTTGACTTCAGCACCAGTGTTAGCTCTGCCATCTAGTAATGAAGACTTCTCAGTCTATTGTGATGCGTCCCGTGTGGGACTGGGTTGTGTGCTAATGCAAAATGAAAGGGTGATTGCTTATGCTTCTAGGCAACTGAAGAAGCATGAGTTGAATTACCCTACACATGACCTAGAGATGGCAGCAGTAATCTTTACACTCAAGATGTGGAGGCACTACCTCTATGGGGTTAAATGCGAGATCTTCACAGATCATAAGAGCCTGCAGTACATCCTGAGTCAGAGAGATTTGAATTTGAGGCAGAGAAGATGGGTAGAACTGCTCTGTGATTACGATTGCAAGATTCAGTACCATCCAGGTAAGGCGAATGTTGTGGCGGACGCCTTAAGCCAGAAATCACTTGGCAGTTTTTCCCATATTTCAGCAGAGAGGAGGCCAGTAGTGAGGGAGTTCTTCGAGCTCATGAATGAAGGTCTACAGTTGGAGTTGTCTGGTACAGGTGCTTTGATTGCTCAGATGAGAGTGGCACCCGTGTTTCTGGAGCAGGTGGCTCAGAAACAGCATGAGGACCCAGAGTTAGTGAAGATTGCCAGGACTGTTCAGTCAGACAAAGATAGTGAGTACGGATTCGACAGCAAGGGGATCCTCCGCTATGGGACCCGACTATGTGTACCAGATGACGTAGGGCTAAAAGGAGACATTATGAGAGAAGCTCATAATGCCAGATACAGCGTTCACCCTGGAGCTACCAAGATGTACCAAGATCTGAAAAAGGTCTATTAGTGGCCAGCTATGAAGAGAGAAGTGGACAGTTCGTGTCAGCCTGCGAAGTGTGTCAGAGGGTGAAGCTGAAACATCAGAAGCCGGCTGGAATGCTTAACCCACTACCTATTCCAGAGTGGAAATGGGAGAATATAGCTATGGACTTCGTGGTGGGGTTACCGGCGACGTCCAACAGATTGGACTCCATATGGGTGATTGTGGACAGACTCACCAAATCTGCTCACTTCATCCCTGTCAGGAGTGGCTATTCTGTAGACAAGTTGGCACAGGTGTATGTTGATGAGATCGTCAGGCTGCATGGGGTCCTTGTTTCTATAGTGTCCGATAGAGGGCCCCAGTTCACCTCCAGGTTTTGGCGGAGTCTGCAGAACGCTATGGGTACCAGGTTGGATTTTAGCACTGCTTTCCATCCACAGACGGACGGACAGTCAGAGAGGACCATCCAGACGATAGAGGATATGCTCAGAATGTGTGTGCTGGACTTTGGCGGTTCTTGGAGGCAGCATCTACCCTTGGTGGAGTTTGCCTACAATAACAGCCATCATGCTAGCATAGGGATGGCCCCATATGAAGCTTTGTATGGAAGGAAGTGCAGGTCACCTGTATGCTGGGAAGAAGTTGGAGAAAAGGCCTTGGCAGGGCCTGAGCTAGTAGAGATCACCAGCAGGGTGGTGCCCATAATCAGAGAAAGGATCAAGACTGCTGCAAGCAGGCAGAAGAGTTATGCAGACATCCGCAGAAGACAAATAGAGTTTCAGGAGGGGGATTTGGTATTGCTTAAGGTGTCTCCAATGAAAGGGGTGATTCGGTTCGGGAAGAAAGGTAAGCTGGCTCCACGGTACATCGGACCCTTTGAAGTCTTGCAAAAGATTGGGAATGTATCGTACAAGCTGGACTTGCCTGCTTCAATGGAGAGAATCCATCCGGTTTTCCATGTTTCCATGTTGAGAAAGTTCGTGTCAGATCTGAGCAAGGTTCTTAGTGAGCCTGATGTGGAAATCCAAGGAGATCTCACCTATGTTGAGCAGCCAGTACGGATCTTAGACACCCAGATCAGAAAGTTGAGAAACAAGGAAATCCCGATGGTGAAAGTCCTTTGGAATCACCACAACATAGAGGAGTGTACCTGGGAGACACGGGAGTCCATGCTCCAGCAATATCCTCATCTCTTTTGAAGTAAGTGTTATGTGTTTTATGTTAATGTGTATGTTGCATGCTATGTATGTTTATGTTTTATACTATGCCATGTTTGTTGGTGAACATTCGGGGACGAATGTTCTTAAGGGGGGAAGAATGTAATACCCGGCTAGACTCCGGTATCGGAATCCCTACCGTCCGGTGGGATCTCGGATGTCGGAAACCTCTAGAAGGGTAAAGTCATGTTTTCATAAAATATTTTAATGTATTTTATGGTTTTAATCAAGTAAGAAATGAGTTTTTTTGCATGAAAATAATCTTGGAGGAAGACCCAGGTTCGGCCGCCGAACGTGCATGCGCTTCGGGTGTGCCTTAGGCCCCCGAAACCATGAGTGAGGGAAGTCCAGGTTCGGCCGCTGAACCTTATGTTCGGCCGCCGAACATGGCATGCTTGCGGGGTCACGTTCGGCTCCCGAATATGGCCTGGCCAGCCACCTATAAAAAGGGTCCCTTAGCCGAAATGGGCGAGCTTTTCTCCCCATTTTCGGCCAAGTTGAGCTCTCCACCGTCCCTCACCGATCTTGAGTTTCTTCCTTCAAATCTTTCACAATTTTCACAAGTTTTCACTTTGTTTTGAAGATTTTCGAGTATAAAGCAAGTTTTGGAGCTTTTGAAGTTCAAGAAACTCAATCTCTCCCATCTCCGAGCTAGGGTCATTTTCCTCTCGATCTTCAAGAGGTAAGAGTCGATCTTGAGCTCATTGCATGTTTTAAACAAGTTTTAAGTTGATCTATGGGGTAGAAATGCATGTTTAGGTTTTGGTTGGTTTTATAGGTTATGTTAAGTTTTGAGCAATATATGATGTTTGTGGTTGCTTGATGTGTTGTAGTTGGGGTTTAAGATAGTTTGAAGCCCCTAGGAGCTTGTTTGCTTGAGTATGCCTGTTGTAGATCAAGTTTATGCATGTTTGAAAGGTTTGGGAGGCGTTTGTGCATGTTGGAGCTGAGTTTCTGCCACTTTGGAGAAACTCAGGTTCGGCCGCCGAATGGACTTTCGGCCGCCGAACCCGCTTGTGGAGGCAGCCTTCGGCTGTCGAAGCCTGTCCCCGAAAGAGGACTTTCATCTCTAAAGGGCAGTTTCGGCCGCCGAAAGTGCCGCCGAACATGCATGAGTTTCGTCTCTGTCTGGGAGTTTCGGCCGCCGAAGGTGCCGCTGAACCTGCCTGACTTTCGGCTTTGGAGGGACTTTCGGCCGCTGAACCTACCGCCGAAAGTGCCCTGTCCAGCCATTTCTAGCATGTTCTCTATGATTGTTTTGAGGTGTTTTAGGGGGGTTTTGGGGGGATGTTTTAGGATTATGTTTATGTATGTTTGGTCCCTCATCTGAGTCCACCTGTGTAGGTTCGGACCCGAGAAACCGAGGAGGTCAGCAGTACTAGCTGCTTCAGAGTCCTTAGAGCATCTGCCAGAGGTGAGTAGAACAGAACTATGCTTTAAATTAATAAAATGTTTAGCATGATCCATGCATCATAAATGCCATGTTATGTAGGTTGTATTGCATTAGTAATCACGAATATGATGCATTGCATTTATACTGTTGATGTGGATGGATGTTGGATGACCCACTAGCTCTCAGTATGTAACTCAGAAAGTCCAGGGCTGCCCATGCCACGCGTCCTGGCACCATGTCAGAAAGTCCCGGGCTGCCCATGCCACGCGTCCGGGCAAATGCATGATTGTTTAAGGAAATGAGAGTTATTGGTGACAAGTCCGTCCTTGATTTGAAATGTCTGTGTTATGATGCATTCCATGAAAGCATGAATAATTAAAATGTTTTATGGTTCTGCTCACTGGGCTTTTTAGCTCACCCCGTTCCCTTAACCCCCAGGTTTGCAGGTACAGGATAGAGCAAGGGGACGGATAGAGTAAAGTTTTGGTTATGTAATAGCTAGTAGTGGACATGATGGATGTTGTAATGTAACGTTGAGTTATGTAATGTAATGTCGGTATTGAGGTTTAGAAGTGTGCTTGACCCTAGCTATGTAGTTCCTTTATGAATGCATGATCTTTTATTGATGTTTATGTTTTACCAAACTTAATGCATGATTATGGTACCCCATTGGAGCATTGATGAGGACTCCATGGTGGGATTAATGTTAATGTCTTTGTTAATGCATGCACAGGTTGAGTTTGGTCCATGGATGGAAAGAAAAGTTTTAATTTTTATGTATGTTGTTGATCATGTATGGGATTAAACAGGTTCACAGGTTGTATGTTAGGCTTGCTACGGGTCCCGGCGGCCTTAAGTCGATCTGGATCCTAGCGCCGGTAGCGGTCCGATTTGCGGGCTGTTACAACATCAATGATCGAAAGATTTTATATGATAATCCGAAAAATGCCATAATGAATAGTTGATAAGTTAGCCAAGATTTTTGATGCAATTGATGAAAGCAAATCCTTACTCTCACTCAAAGCAATACACGCCAAAGGCATGAAGAAGAATTCTGAAAATTTTGATTCAAAAGTTTCCTCTTACAAGTGTTTCTTATCCTTATATAGTAAGGAGAAAATAAATAAAACCTTAAGATACTCTTCTTAGGCTTGGCCGAACCACACACAAGGCCCAAGCCCAATCACACACTAAAATAGCACACCAAACTCATAAGTATTAAAACATAAGCCCAAGATATGGCCCAACACTCTAAACTTAAAAGATAAAATATGGTTAGAATACAAGTCCAAACAAATCCAAAATAAAGCAAGTGTTTAAATAATAAAACATAGCAAGCCATCATAACAATGTTGAATAAATTAGACAACACCATCTCCATTACACACCTTAAGCAAGGTGAGTAGCTTAAGTGTGTCTTCAAGCTCCATAAGACATCTGCCAATGGCAAGCTCAGTGAATTATTGTGTTACTTGTTCTTGAATGTGTAAGTTTATAGTTGTTTTAAGCTTCTTAGCTTTGCTCCTTGTCACTAGACCACTAGGAAGTACCAATGGATCCTTGCTCTCTTGATTTCCATGTGATTGTGCTTGCTAGTTCGTATCATTCCCTCCTTCCTTGAAGAGATTTGTTCTCAAATATGCAACATGGTCAAAAGGAGACAAGTCAGACACATTAAACATAGCACTAACTCCATACTCACTTGACAAGTCTATTTTATAGGCATTATCATTGATTTGCTCTAAGACTTGAAATGGACCATCACCATGAGCATCCAGCTTATTCTTCCTCTAATTTGGAAACTGTTCCTTTTGGAAGTGCACCCAAACCCAATCATCAGGAACAAACACCACTTTCTTCCATCTTGTGTTCCCTGTTGGCATATACCCTGTTCTTCTTCTCTATGTTAGACCGAGCCTTCTCATGCAAGGACTTCACCAATTCTATCTTTATAGCACCATCTAAACTAGCAAGCTCATGTAAAGGTAAATGAACAAGATCAAGTACAATAAGTGAATTAAAATCATAAATAAGCTCAAATGGAGAAAATCCTATGGAAGAATGAATGCTATGGTTATATGTAAACTCAATGAAAGGCAAGCACTCTTCCCAAGTGTTCAAATTCTTACCCACTATAGCTCTGAGCAAGGTACCAAGAGTTTTATTCACCACCTCTATATGGCCATCTATCTGTGGATGACAAGTAGTAGAATATAAGAGTTTAGTCCCCAACTTATCCCACAATACTTTTCAAAAGTACGAAAGGAACTTTGCATCTTTATCTGACACAATTGTCGTTGGCACTCCATGAAGTCAAACTAGTTACCTAAAGAACAAGTCAGCTGCATTGATGGCGTCATCAATTTTATGGCAAGGAATGAATTGAGCCATCTTGCTAAATCTATCAACAACAACAAATATGCTATCTCTACCACGCCTAATCCTAGATAAGCGAAGCACAAAGTCTATAGAAATATCTATCCAAGATGAACTAGGAACAGGTAAAGACATATAAAGACTATAAGGCATAGACTTAGACTTTGCCTGTTTACATGCAATACAAGAAGCACACACTTTCTCAATATCTTTGCGCATAAAAAGCCAATAAAAATGCTCAAATAAAGTGTTATAAGTTTTATGTATTTCAAAATGCCCCATCAAATCCCACAATGAGATTTAAGCCCAAGCAAACCACACATAAAACATCTAGGCACTCACAATTTCTTACATTTAAATAAGTAACCATCATGCCTATAAAAAGAGTTAAAAGCCCTATGCTCAAAAGCCACAAACACATTGCCGAAATTAGTATCATTAATGTACAAGTCCTTAACATGCTCAAAACCAAGCAATTTAGAACTCAAAGCATTAATTAAAGGATACCTCCTAAACAAAACATCTGCAACCACATTGTCTTTCCCATGCTTATACTTAATCATATATGAAAATTGTTCAATAAACTCAACCCACTTACCATGCCTCTTATTCAACTTGCCTTTTCCCTTCAAGTACTTTAAGGACTCATGACCCGTATGTATCACAAACTCCTTGGGCAGGAGAAAGTGTTGCCACACCTCCAGTGCTCTCACCAAGGCATACAACTCCTTATCATAGGTTGAGTAATTGAGTTGTGCTCCATTCAACTTCTCGCTAAAATAGACTATTGGTTTCTTCTCTTGCCTGAACACAGTCCTAATGCCAGAAGCATCACACTCAAGTTCAAAAGTTTTATTAAAGTTAGGTAAAGATAATATAGGAGCGGATGTTAACTTCCTTTTTAAGCAGTCAAAAGCTTTCTGTTACTCCTCTCCCCACTTGAATTGTAACGACCCGGAAACCGGACCGCTACCTATGTACCTGATAAATCCCATACATGATCAAACATCAACATAAACAAACACTGAAAAAACTTTTCTTCCATTTACCAAGCTTGACCTGGTTGCACTATGTCTGAACACATAGAACCCCTAGGGTCAGCATAACCTATATCAGGCTTGGTTTGAACACATAGAACCCTAGGGTCAGCATAACCTATATCAGGCTTGGTTCAACACATTTCTCATCAAGAAACGTAAAACAGGATACATGTACAAAGGGATGAATCATACACTAGGGCCAAGCACAATACTCTATCCATTACATAACTATCCATCATTTTACATTACAACACTTTAAATTACATCATGTCCACTACTATCTATTACATACACTTCACCCTAGCTGCTATCCCGTGCTATCTCTGACTGACCCTACAAAACTGGGAATTTGGGAGAGGGATGAGCTACTAAAGCCTAGTGAGCAGAACAGAAATAAAAGCAGTTAAACATATGCTTTCATGAAATGCATCACATCATAAATATATCACAGCAAGGATGAACTTGTCACCTATAGCCCTCTACATATCATATCATAAGATGTCCAACTTACCAGGGGCGATACGGCCTCACCTGGCTCTCTTATACTCATCTCATAACATGTCCAACTTACCAGGGGCGATACGGCCTCACCTGGCTCTCTTATATAGCTCATATCATAACATAGTGTCAGGGGCGACCTGGTCTTTCTGGCTCATGCCATATCATCTCATCTCATATCATGTCATCTCATCTCATATCAAGGGCTAAGGATCATCCAATATTCATCCACATCAACAACATATTATGCAATGCATCATATTCATGGATTCTAATGCAACACAACCTAGTACATAGCATTGCTTTGATGATGCATGGATCATGCTCTGAAATGCATTTGATGTCTCAATTAAAAAGATTAAGTTTAGTTCCACTCACCTTAAGCAACTGCTGGGCTGGACTATCTCAGAACCAACTAACTCTGAGGGCCTCCTCGGTTCCTCGGGTCCAATCCTACACAGGTGGACTCACATGAGGTACCAAACAACTCTAACATAATACTAAACATCTCCCCAAAACCCCCTCTAAAACACCTCAAAACATGCATACAAAACAGGCAAAGAAAAGCTGGACAGGGCACCTTCGGCAGCACATTCGGCAGCCGAACCCTTTCTCTAGAGACGAAAGTCCATTTTCGGGGGCCAGGTTAGGCGGCCAAACCAAGCATTTAAAGGCGTGTTCAGCGGCCGAAACTACCTTCGGCGGCCGAACCTGAGTTCATCCAGAACTCAGCCTCTCATGTACTTCAGCCTCCCAAACCTTCCAAACACCCAAAACATGCCTCAAACCTCTCTACAACATGCATATACTCAAGTATAGGCACAAAGGGGTCCAAAACTAACTTACAACCCCAACAAACAACACATCTAAACACAGAAGCATGCTTTGACCACAACTCAATCAAAAACTCACTTTACCCTAAACATGCATCTCTACCCAAAACCCTCCACAAAACTTACTTAAAACTTCATAAAAGCTAAGGATCTACACTTACCTCTTGATGAACAAGAGTTGGTGTGACCCCAAACGTGAAGATATGGAGATCCAAGCTCCACAAGTCTCCAAACTTCAAAATCTTGCTCAAAGCTTACAACTCTTCAAAACAAGGAGAAAACTCATGAAAACCTTAACAGATTTGATGAAACATCATGAAAACACCCCAAGGAGAGCAGGAACCTACCCTTGCATGAAAAGAGAGTGAAACACACTCCATTTCTGGTCAATGGGGCCTTTATAGGTGGCCAACCGCGTCTCTTTCGGCGGCCTAAGCTGCATGCAAAACCATGCAACGTTCGGCAGCCGAACTTCTCCTTCGGCGGGCGAAACCATGCAATGTTCGGCGACCGAACTTCATCTTCGGCGGCCGAACCTTGCAAATGTTTCCTTGGTCTTTTCTTTTCAAAACTTAATTCTTTTTGCATTACAACTATCAAATCAGATTTAAAACATTTGAGAAAACACATTTTACCCCTCTAGAGAACTCTGACATCTGAGATTCCACCAGACGGTAGGAATTCCGATGCCTGAGTCAGCCGGGTATTACATTAATCCAATTTTCTTCTTAATAATTCCTGTGAGTGGTGCTGCAATAGTAGAAAAATCTCACACAAACCTCCTATAAAAGCTTGCAAGGCCATGAAAGCTCCTCACATCTGAAATAGATTAGGAATAGGCCATTCCTTTATAGCTTTCACCTTCTCTTCATCTACCTCAATTCCTTGTGCCCTCATAAAAAAAACCAAGGAAAACAAGTCCATCTATACAAAATGTGTATTTCTTAAGTTTAGCATATAAGCTCTCTTGCCTTAAAACCTACAGAACCAACCTAACATGCTCAATATGTTCATTAAGAGACCTACTATAGATCAAGATATCATCAAAATAAACAACTATAAATTTTCCCAAGTATGCACACAACACATGATTCATCAGCCTCATAAACGTATTAGGTGCATTCAACAACTAAAAGGTATAGCTAACCATTCATACTTAGTCTTAAATGCAGTTTTCCATTCATCACAAAGTTTCATCCTAATCTGATGATATCCACTCATAAGATCAATTTTAGTAAAGTATCTGGCACTATGAAGCTCATCCAACATGTCATCTAGCCGAGGTATAGGACGCATGTACTTTGCTGTGATCTTGTTAACTACTCTGCACTCAACACACAATTGCCAAGTGCCATCCTTCTTTGGAATAAGTAGCATAGGAACAACACATGGACTTAAACTCTCTTTCACCAATCCCTTCTCCATAGGCTCGTCAACTTGCCTTTGTATCTCCTTTGTTTCCATTAGATTGCTTCGGTAAGTTGGTCTATTTGGGATAGTAGAACCAGGCATGAAATCTATCTAATGTTCAATCCCTCTCAACGGTGGCAATCCACTAGGCATCTCATCTGGAAAGACATCGGTGAATTTCTACAATATAGGCATAAAACTAGAAGGCAAAGAAGAAAGGTTAATATCAGTTTCAGCAAATAAAATCTCCCTATACCTTATAAGCAACACAGACTGCCCTAAAGAAATAGCACTCTTAACCTCTCTCGTTCTTACATAAAATGTCTGTTTTGCCCTCCCCTCTTGCGTTTTTCTCTGACTAATGGGCCTCTCTACTCTCAGACTTACTCTTTCTTCTCATTTTTTCCACAGAACTCAAACTCTCACTACCCTTTGTAGCCAAGGTTGAAGCCTACCTTCCCTCCACCAGCATCCTTATTTGATCAACATATACCTCTTAAGGTGATAAGGGAGCGAGTACAACCTTCTTTCCTTCATAAGTGAATGAGTATTTGTTATTCAACCCATCATGTTGTACCTTTCTATCATATTGCCATGTACTATCCAACAACATATGGCTTGCTTGCATAGGTACCACATCATAAAAAATCTCATCCTTGTACCTACCAATAGAAAATGGTACAACCACCTAGCGTGTAACCCTAACCTCACCATAATTGTTCAACCATTGCAATCTGTATGGCTTAGGGTGTTTAATAGAAGTCAAGCCCAATTTCTCCACCATATATACACTAGCCACATTTGTGCAACTACCCCCATCAATAATAAGAGTATACACTTTTCCATTAACCAAACACCTAGTGTAAAATATGTTTTCCCGTTGTTCTAGGCTTTCTTCCTTAACCTGCATATTCAGAGCATGCCTAACAATAAGCATCTCACTATATTCAGCAAGCAACACATTATTAACAAACACATTCAAATCATCACAGTCATTATGTAATATTTAGAAAAGCCATTGTTCAATAATCAATATACATGCAACAAATCTAAGTTGGAATATGCAAAGTTACTAGTGAAAATGGAGATAAATGTTGAATTTTTGGATAATGTTATTTTAGAAGATGTGCAAGGGAGACAATTTATGTAACAGGTGGATTATGAGTGGAGGCCAATGAAATGTCAGGGGTGTCATAGGTTTTAGACGTGAGGTAAATTCTTATAAGGGATAGTTGGGTAAGCCTGTTTGGCAAGTTAAGAAAAATGTGAATTAATATGTGAATAAGGATGAAGGAGGTGAACATAATAATAAAGGTATGGGAAATGAAGAAATAATAGAAGGGAATGGGTACGAGAATAAAATGAAAAAACCAAGTTGAAAGGAAAAGAAATAGTTAATGAAAGGGGGAGAGAAGTAGGGATAATGGGTTTATAGATGGTACTAGGATTCCGAAAGAGAAGGGTGTGGTTATAAGGGTGATTGCAGATGGAAGAAGGAGGACTACATTCTTCTGTTTGTTCTCTACTTTCATTAGGGTGGTGACTCCTTTTCTCCACTCTTCATCGCGCACTAAAATATTTGGGTCTCGTAATAATGTTATGGGAAAATAAGACCCTAACCAGTTATGGAGAATTCATGCACCCACAGTTTGGGAACTCCACTGAGGATAGAGGATATGACCTCGTATGATTCTTGTATTCTATATATTTCTATATTTTTTGAAAAATATATGCATTACATGGGCACCTTCACACACACTGATACACTATTAAGCCTTTAGCCCCATGATGTGGATCAAGGAGATCCTAGTTCTACTCGAGCTAGTGCGATCCTTGAAGCATCACAACTTGTTGGTCTAATACCCATTAGGTGTATTAAAAGGATTCAAACCTTTGCCTGTCCTTCGGGCTTGTAATAGGGAACCTAATGATTAAATGCCAGTGGGAGCTATCTACTGAGTCGAGGTGAAGTATAAGGAAGAATTAATGCTAACCCTTACAAAAATTTGGCTTTAGAAACCTTGTGCATGCTACGTGTTACCTATTCGCCCTATATGTTAGCTGTATAAGATTAAAGGATCATGCAATAGGTTTGAGCATAATAGTGGAAATTCAAAGTCACCCATAGCAAGGTAAAGCCCAAAGTCAAACATTGCATGTTTTTAACACAAGAAAAAGTCATAATCTAGCATGCTATAAATCAATAGAGTCACTCAAGTAAGCAGCATAAGATGCTTTTCATTCATTATTTTAGAAATATTGAGAACAGAGAATCCTTAATTATAATAACCTTTGCCTACAAAATTACTATTTTTAGTCAATATAATTTTGTTTGACTCAAAAGACATTTTAATTCAAGCATTTTCTAATAGAACTATAGAAATTAAATTCTCTTTCATATTAGGTACATGAAGAACATCACTAAGAGCCAAGGTCTTGCCAAATGTAATTTTGAGAAGAACCTTCCCTCTATGAAGAACACTTACAATTCTAAAATTATCAAGATACATATGTTCTTCTCCTTTCCCTATAGTAGTGTAGGATGTAAATGCATTTATATTTGTACAAATATTTCTAGTAGCACTAGAGTCTGCTGCCCTTTCTTGATTTCAATTGTTACTTATAGCCACTCCAAGAATTTGGTAATTTTCTATGAACAATCCATCAGCAAATTTATCTCGTAGGATGATGTTTTCAGTTTTGAGATCTTCCAAAAGTTTATGATACTCGTTGATTTTCATTTTGATATCTTTTTCATCGGTCTTTTCTCATTTATAAAAGTATTAAATGATAAAAAAAATTTTCAGCATCCTCAACAGTGTAATTAAGGTTCATTGAGTCTCATATTTCTTTAGTTTCTTTGTAGGAACATTAGATATCAAATAGGTTGTTAGATAAACTTTTATTAGAATAGACTTGAATTTCATACAATTTTGGATCAGCAATAGGAGTTGGTTTTGGCTCTTTGAGGGTAAAAGCTAAGCCATTCATATCAAGATTTTAAAAAACAAGGGAAAATTACTTTTCCATCCCTGAGGTATAGCATAATTAACGAACTCATTTCTCTATTTTTAAGACCCAACACTTTAGTCTCTGAAGTTTGATTTCATCAAAATTAGAGGTCCCTCCATCACAAATGCTGTTAGTGATAGGAAAAATGACCAAACTACTCTTTCTAGAAACTCTTTTAAATAATCAAAGGGACAAATACTTTTTCTTCCCTAAGATATTATATAATTAACAAATTTATCCCTCTATTTTTCGAACCCAACACTTTAGTTCCTGAAGTTTGACTCGGTCAAAATTCAAGGAAGAAAATCTCAAACTCAATCTCCACAAACAAATAAAAATTTCAATAAATTCAATATTCAAACTCAACAAATATAATAAAAATTTAAATATACAAAATTTAAATTATTAAAAATAAAAAATTAAAACTCAATAGAAATTGCTTTTGTGATGCCACTCGCTGTCAATCACTACTCGCTAGGGCTGTAATCGAACCGAGCCGAGCCGAGTTTTGATAAGTTCAGGCTCGATTAAAAAATAAATTTTAAAGCTCGAGTTCGAGCTTGAGCTCGACTCGAGCTTCACTTATAAGCTCGAGCTCGATTCATGAAATAAATATTAAACTTGAGTTTAGTTCGAGCTCGATTCGTAATAAGCTCATTTATCACATTAACGAACCAACTCAAACTCCATTAAAAAAGCTTAAATTTAAGCTCATTTAGACTCGAATTTGAGCTCGATTATATTATAAACAAGCTCAACATAATTCGAATTTATTTAAATTATAAACAAATTTAAATTATAAGGTTATTAAGAGATTTCTAAATTAAATTTTTTTTGTTTAATTGAAATCTCTTGAACTCAAAACTAATGAAAAAGAATGTAGAAAGGTTGTCCTTTTATAGAGAAGTCACGATTCTCCATATCCCTTCAACTTTCGATGTGGGATTAGTGTTAGCAAACAATCTTGTTCGCGAGCCTGCTCACGAGTCAACTTGCGAGCCTAAACGAGCCGAATACTGCTAAGCTCAAGCTCGGCTCATTTATTAAACAAGTCTAAAAAGTGAGCTCAAGGTCGGCTCGTTTCTCGAATAGCTCATGAACAGTTTGGTTTGTTTACACCCCTACTACTGGCCATTTGAAAAATGCATTAAAATGTCTCTGACATTTTAAAAAGTCTATTAGTTAGTCATTTCGTTAATTTTAGTCATTAAGTATTAAAAAAAAAAATCTAAAATACCTCTGATATAGAGGGACTAATTAGTAAACTTTTTAATAATTTGAGGGATCAACTAATAAGTTTTTCAAAATTATAGGGATTAATAGTAAAATTCTTAACGATAAAATTAATGGCGATACTAACTAGTAGACTTTTTAAAATGTTAAGAACGTTTTAATATATTTTTCAAAATCGAGAGACTAACTGTAATACCCGGCTAGACCCCGGCATCAGAATTCTCACTTTCCGGCGGAATCTCCATTGGAATTTGGAATTCAAGGATGTCGGAGTTTCCTAGAAGGGTAAATGAAAGGGTTCTAAAATGTTTTTGAGTGGTTTTAGTGTTTTGATTAAGAAAATTTGAAGTTTTGAAAAGAAAAGACCAAGGAGGGAAATGTAAGGTTCGGCCGCCGAACCTCACTTTCGGCCGCCGAAGGTGGCTTGCTTTCGTTGCCATCGAAGCCCAAGTTCGGCTTTCGCATGTGGTAGAGCTGGGAAGGCAGCTCTGGCTGCCGAAGGTGGTTGGCTGGCCACCTATAAAAGGGTCCCTTATCCGGATGTGAGGTGAGTTTTCTCTCTCTTTTCTGGTATAGGTGAGTTCTTAACCTCCTTTGGTTGATTTCTTGATTTTATTCAAAGTTGAGCAAGTTTTAAGTAGTTTGCATGTTGGTTTTGAATTTTTGAGCAAAGAAGCTAAGTAAGTTGTGAGGCTTGGAGGTTTCGGATCTGTTTTTCCTTGTATCTCCGAGTTTAGACCATCAATCCTCTCGATCTTCAAGAGGTAAGCATGGATCCTCACTTTTCCTTATGTTTTAAGTATGTTTTGAAGGGCTTTGAGTGAGTTTTGCATGGTTTGCATGGATAGGGTTTATGTTGTTCATAAGCCATATGTGTGTATATGTGTTGTTTTTAAGGGTTGAGCTAGTTCTAAGCCCCTATATGCATGAAGAAGGGTATATGCATGTGTTTGAGAGCTTGTTTGTGCGTTGTGCATGTTTTGGAGAGGTTTTGGAGGCTGGAGACCTAAGGTTGAATCAAGTTCTGCCTTCTGGGAGAACTCAGGTTCGGCCGTCGAAGCAAGGTTCGGCCGTCGAAGCAAGGTTCAGCCGCCGAACCCCTTAAGGAGGCTGTTTTGGCTGCCTAAACCCGCCCCAAAAGTTTGGACTTTCGGCTCTGGAGTGGAGTTTCGGCCGCCGAACATGCCGCCGAATGTTGTAACTTTCGTCTCTAGAAGGACTTTCGGCTGCCGAACCCTGCCTCTGAAAGTACCTGACTTTCGGCTATGAAGGGACCTTCGGCTGCCGAACCTGCCACCGAAAGTCCCCTGTCCAGCCTTCCTTTGCTTGTTTTTCCATGCATGTTTGAGATGTTTAAAGGGGTTTTTGGGGGCATGTTTAGAGTTATGATAGAGTATGTTGGTACCTCATTTGCGTCCACCTGTGTAGGATCGGACCCGAGGAACCAAGGAGGCCCTCAGTGTTAGCTGGTTCAGAGGTATTCCAGCGTCTACTAGAGGTCAGTAGAACTGAACGATGTTTTCAATTAAATGAAAGATTTTAGCATGACTCATGCATCATCAATGCCATGTATATGTTAGGTTGTTTGCCTTAGTATGCATGACTCATGCATCATCAATGCCATGTATATATGTTAGGATGTTTGCATTAGTATTCATGAATATGATGCATTGCATAATACGTTGTTGATGTGGATGGATATTGGAGGATCCTTTAGCCCTCGATATGATATGAGATGGAAAGACCAGGTGTGGCCTAATCGCCCTTGGCACAGAGTAAGAAGACTAGGTGTGGCCTAATCGCCCCTGGCACAGAGTAAGAAGACCAAGTGTGGCCTAATCGCCCCTGGCACAGTGGTTATGTTACGATCTGTAGAGGGTTATTGGTGACAAGTCCATCCGAAATGGTAATTGCTTGTAATGTGATGCATTTCATGGAAGCATGTTTTAGTAAATGTTTTTATTAGTGCTCTACTCACTGAGCTCTAGTAGCTCACCCCTCTCCTTAACCCTCCCCAGGTATGCAGGGCCAGAGATAGCATGGGATAGCGGCAGAAAAGAAAAGTTTATGTAATAGTGCAGTAGTGGACATGTATTGTAAAATGATGTAAAGTCTTGTAGTGTATATTAATTGAATTGTGCTTGGCCCTAGAGTTGGTTGATCCCTTTTGTACATGATCTGTATATTATTATGTTTTATAATGATATATGTTGAGGACCAAGCTTAATATATGAAATGATGACCCTACTAGAGCATTTGATGAGGGCTCTAGTATGGGGTTTTATGTTTACAGAGATAGTGTGCATGCACAGGTTAAGCTTGGTAGATGTAAAGTTTCAAATTTTTATGGAAATTGTTGATCATGTATGGGATCTACCAGGTTTATTGAATGCATAGTAGGCTTGCTACGGGTTCCGGCAGCCTTAAGCCGATCTGGATCCTAGCGCCGGTAGCGGTCCGGTCACCGGGTCGTTACACTAACTAGTGAGTTTCTCTATATTATAGGGATTAAATAGTAATTTTTTTCATTTTATTATTGATAAGGGTATTTTTGGGATTATATTTCTTATTTTTCCTTTGACCAGGTGTAAATCATTAATTTAACAGAAATTTTTGATGGAGGGACCAAAATTAAAGTTCAAGGACGAAAGTGTTGGATTTTAAAAATAGAATGACAAATCTGTTAATTATATTATACCTCAAGGACTAAAAAGTAATTTTTTAAAAAATTCTTTTTTACTATCTCTTATAATTCTGATCTCAAAAGACCTCAATTTTAGAGATATCAGTGGAAAGGTTTAACATATGGAACAATAGGCAGAAGGAAGCCTCCATTTGCAGCAACAGCTACTACAATAGTAGGCAGGAAGGTAGCAGCAGGAAGAGGAGTGACAATGGTAACAGTGATGACAATATTATTTGGTACAATAGAATCAAAGGCATCAAGGATAATATCATTTGAAACATGTAAATTGGTTTCCAAAATATAATCTTTAAAATCGTTGGAACGATATTTAAATTAAAGAAAGCCTAAATTGTGAATAGTATTATTCTTAAGGATTATTTGGTGACTTTCAAGATTAAATAGGTCCTTCTAAAAGTGAACATTCAAGAGCAAAATAACAAGATAAAAATATTATATAACACAGTATAGGAATAGAGAAGAAGCGAAAAAAAGAAGGTAGTTAAAAATGTGTGTTGAAAATGATTGCTAAGCAATCTATTTATAAATAAAAAGATATAGTTATTAGAAATTGATAGTAGAATTAAGAAAATTAATTTTAAAAATCAAATCAGTGATAGCAACATATTTTATTTGAAATCAAAAAAATCTCACATTACAAATATTAGAAAATTAACACATGATTTAAGTAATTTTGAATCGGTCAAAATAAGATATTTTGTAGGTAAAGTTTAAAATTCAAACAACCGATAAAAATTTGTAAGTTTTATTTATTCACACTCACAGGGAAGACAAATCAATAGATTTGATTTGAAATTGCTCCTCTCACTTGCTCTTTACAAGTTCAGTAGCTAAAATTCATTTATAAACCAAGGAGAAAATCTTATTTTTATCCTGTATGGGATTTAA